>NC_077230.1:127183990-127783990 GCF_027887165.1 Monodelphis domestica
CCATTTAGACTGATATTACAGACCCATGTTCTTCTCCCTTGGAGCTCCAAATATTTTCTGCCTGTTTCTTACATGTCACTAACACCATAATCTAAAAAAAAAATTGCTATTTTTTATGTCTTTTGAACTGTGTACACTAATATTAAAGTAACTACCAGATTACCAAATATATACACACACCCAGTTTGTGTGTGTGTGTATGTATATGTGTGTGTGTGTGTGTGTGTGTGCGCGTTTAGTTATAATATGTTGAATTGCAATAGATAGAGTATATTTCTTTACTTCTCTTATGGACTTAGGAATTAACTGATTATGACATTTTTTTTCCTTTCCAAAGTTGAATCATTTATATGACTGTTTTCTGCCTGAGCAAACTCAATGGTTTAATTCCTTCTATATTATTTAAATTCTGAGAGGTCCCTGGATCTTCAAATATTGAGTTAATTACTGATGAAGTATCTGTCAGAGACAGGGTGTGATTCCTGAGACTAGCTTTCTGTTTACTATGTAATATAATTTTCACCAGGAAAGGAAGAAAGAAAGAAAGAAAGAAAGAAAGAAAGAAAGAAAGAAAGAAAGAAAGAAAGAAAGAAAGAAAGAAAGAAAGAAAGAAAGAAAGAAGGAAGGAAGGTGAATTGGAGGGAGTGATAGCGGGAGGGAGGAAAGAAAGGTGGGAAAGAAAACAGCAAAAAAGGAAAAAGAAAGAATAAATTCAATAAATATATGATATATTGTTTATACAGTTCATGGGACAAATAAAAAGGAAATAAAAGCTATTTAAAACATAGAATACAACATCACTTTTATTTTAATAGCTAATATGTAGAATGAGGACTATCATTAGATGTGTTCATAAAACTTTAAAAAAATGAACAGGGAGGGGGCAGCTGGGTGGCTCAGTGGATTGAGAGTCAGGCCTAGAGATGGAAGTTACTAGATTCAAATCTGGCCTCAGACACTTCCCAGCTGTGTGACCCTGGGCAAGTCACTTGACCCTATTACCTAGCCCTTGCCACTCTTCTGGCTTGGAGCCAATACACAGTATTGACTCCAAGTTGGAAGGTAAGTGTTTTTAAAAAAATTAAAAATGAACAGGGAAATGTTATAGTGTTTCTTTTCTTTGTTTTTGTCATAAAATTAACATAATAAACAAATTTTAATAAATAAAATCATTATAGAGCAAATTGTCTAATTGAATCCAAACTGTGAATATTAAGTTTTTTTTTTACTTGAAACTTTCTATGTATTGCAGTAGCTTTTAACCAAATACAGTTATTTAGCCAGTGAAGTAAAGCTGTGACTGACTGCCAAAGAAAGAATTCTTATAGGCTATATAGCCTTTCAGGCATAAAAGGGAGAATGAACTAGACTATTCTTTTAAGATTTTAACTGTATTTATTTCTTTATTTTGCTAATTACATGTAATAGCAAATTTTCACTTAAGTTTTCCAAAGTGAAATTATCCAAATTGTTTCCCTCCCTGCTTCCCACTCCCCTCCAGGAGCTGACAAGCAATTCAATATGGGTTATACATGTATTAGAACATAAAACATATTTCCAGATTGTTCATTTCTGTAAATGAATAATCTTATTTAACTAAAATGTCAAAATGAATATCAAAATAAATAAATGAAAAATTGTATGATTTCATCTGCATTCATACTTAAATTGTCACTTTTTTAAATTCAAATTTTAAAATTTGTTTTAAAATTTGAATTCTAGTTTCTCTCCCTCCCTGTAACTCATGTAAAGGCAGTTTGTTCAGCCATTCCCCAATTTAAAGGCCTCCTCTCATTTTCCAATTTTTTTCCAATACAAAGAGGGAATCTATGAATACTTTTGTACAAGTTGTTTTCCTTATTATCTCTTTAAGGTATAAACCCAGCAGTGCTATGGCTGGATCAAAGGGCAGACAGAGTTTTAGCACCCTTTGGACATAACTCCAAATTGCCCTTCAGAATGGTTAGATCAATTCAGAACTCCATCAGCAATGCATTAATGTCTCAACTTTGCCACATCCCCTCCAGCATTCATTACTTTCCTTAGCTGTCATGTTAGCCAATCTGCTAGGTGTGAGGTGATACCTCAGAGTGGTTGTGATTTACATTTTTCTGATTATAAGAGATTTAGAAAAATTTGCATGTGTTTATTAAGTTTGGATTAATTTAACTGAAAATTGTGTATTCATGTCCTTTGTCCATTCATCAATTGAAGAATGGCTTGAATTTTTGTACAATTGATTCAGTTCTTTATAAATTTGAGTAGTTAGATTTTTGTCAGAGGTTTTTGTTATGAAGATTGTTTCCCAATTTGTTGCTTCCCTTCTAGTTTTAGATGTATTAATTTTGTTTGTACAAAAACTTTTTAAATTGATGTAACCAAATTATTGATTTTGTATTTTGTCATTTTTTTCTAGCTTTTGTCTTGCTTGGTTTTAAAGTCTTTCCTTTCCCAAAGATCTGACATGTATAATATTCTTTTTTCACTTAATTTGCTTATACTTTCCTTCTTTATATTCAAATCATTCACCCATTCTGAATTTATCTTGGTGTAGTGTGTGAGATGTTGATGCAAACCTAATCTCTCACATACTGTCTTCCAATTTTCCCTGCAGTCTTTTTTTTTTTATCAAATACTGGGTTTTGGTGCCCAAAATTGGGATCTTTGGGCTAATTATACACTGTCTTTCTGAGGACATTTAACCCTAGTTTATTCCAGTGATCCTCCTATCTGTCTCTTAGCCAGTACCAAATTGTTTTGAAGACCACTACTTTATAGTTTGAGATCTGGGACTACAAGTCCTCCTTCATTTGAATTTTTTTTTTCATGATTTCCCTGGATATCCTTGATCTTTTGTTCCTCCAAATAGACTTTGTTATGTTTTATTTTTTTTTCTAATTCAGTAAAGAAGTTTCTTGGAAGTTCAATGGGTTTGGCACTAAATAAGTAAATCAATTTGGGCAAGATTGTCATTTTTATTATGTTAGCTCTTCCTACCCATAAGCAATCAATGTTTTTTCCAATTGTTTCCATCTAGTTTTAATTGTGTGCAAAGTGTTTTGTAATTGTGTTCATATAGTTCCTGTGTTTGTATTGGCAGATAGATTCCTAAGTATTTATATTGTCTAGGGTGATTTTAAATGGAATTTCTCTTTCTAATCCTTGCTGCTGAAATGGGTTGGAGATATATAAAAATGTTGATGACTTATGGGGGTTTATTTTGTATCCTGCGATTTTGCTAAAGTTGTTGATTATTTTGACTAACTTTTTGGTTGATTTTCTAGGATTCTTTAAGTAGACCACCATATCATCTACAAAGAGTGATAGCTTGGTCTCCTCATTGCCTATTTTAATACCTTCAATTTATTTTTCTTCTCTAATTGCTACTGCTAGTGTTTTTAGTACAATATTAAATAAAAGAGGTGATAATGGGCATCTTTGTTTCACTCATGATCTTATTGGAAAGGCTTCTATTTTATCCCTAATTGCAGATGATGTTTGCTAATGGTTTTAGATATATACTGGTTATTATTTTTAGAAAAGGCCCTTTTATTCCGATACTTTCTAGAGTTTTCAATATGAATGAGTGTTGTATTTTGTCTAAGGCTTTTCCCACATCTATTGAGATAATCATGGGATTTTTGTCAGTTTACTTGTTAATATGGTCAATTATGTGGATGGTTTTCTTAATATTGAACCATCCTTGCATACCTGGTATGAATCCTACCTGGTCATAGTGAATAACCCTTGGGAGAAGTTGCTGGAGTCTTTTTGGTAGTATTCAATTAATAATTTCCCATCTATATTCATTCGGGTGATAGGCTAGGGAGAAAGTTTTCTTTCTCTGTTTTTACCTACCTGATTTTAGGATCAGTATTATATTTGTGTCATGAAGTAAATTTGGTAGAATCCCTTCTTTGCTTATTCTGTCAAATGTTTGTGTAATATTGGGTTTAGTTGTTTGAATATTTGTTAAGAATTCATTTGTGAATCCAACTGGATTTGGGGATTTTTTTCTAAAGGAGATCATTGATGGTTTGTTCAATTTATTTTTCTGATATGGGGTTGTTTAGGTAATCTATTTCTTCCTCTGTTAGTCTAGGCAATTTATATTTTTTTAAGTATTCATCCATATCACCTAGATTGACATATATGTTGCTATATAATTGGGCATAATAGTTTTTAATGATTGCATTAATTTACTCTTCATTAGAGATGAGATCTCCCTTTTCATCTTGGATATTGTCAATTTAATTTTCTTCTTTCCTTCATTTAATTAGATTAACCAGTACTTTGTCTATTTAATTTGTTTTTTCAAAGTACAAGCTTCTAGGCTTATTATTAAATCAATAATTCTTTGACTTTAAGTTTGATTAATTTCTCCTTTGGTTTTTAGGATCTCTAATTTAGTCTTCATCTGAGGATTTTTAATTTGTTCATTTTCTAGATTTTTAATATGAATGCCCAATTCAATGGCCTCTGCCTTCCCTAATGTGTTAATTTATGAACTCATGGATATAAATTTCCTTCTGAGTACTGCTTTGGCTGCATCTGATAAATTTTGAAAGGATGTCTAATCATTGTCATTTTCTTCAATGAAATTATTGTTTCTATGATTTGTTCTTTGACTAAGCAGTTTTGGAGAATCATATTGTTTAATTTCAAATTAATTTTTGATTTGCCTCTCCATGGACACTTACTAATTATTATTTTCATTGCATTATGATCTGAGAAGGTTATGTTTATTATTTCTGCTCTTTTGCACTTGTTTTCAATGATTTTATGCCCTAATACATGGTCAATTTTTGTGAATGTGCCATGTGCTGCTGAAGAGAAGGTGTATTCCTTTTTGTCCCTATTATTTTTTCTTCACATATCTACTAACTCTAATTTTTTCAAGATTTCATTCACTTCTCTTACCTCTTTCCTATTTATTTTTGGTTTGATTTATCTAGTTCAGATAGAGGAAGGTTCAGGTCTCTCAGTAGTAAAGTTCTTCTAACTATTTCATCCTTGAGCTCCTCTAGTTTCTTCTTTAGAAATTTGGATGCTATGCATTTTGGTGCATAGATGTTGAGTACGGATATTTCCTCATTGTCTATACTGCCTTTTATCAGGATGTAATTACCTCCCCTATTTCTTTTAACTAGATTTATTTTTACTTTGCTTTTGTCAAATATAATGATGGTGACTCTTGCTTTCTTTTTATCTGTTGTTGCCCAATAGATTTGGCTCCATCCTCTTACTTTCACCCAATGCGTATCTACCTTCCTCATGTGTGTTTCTTGTATACAGCATATGGTAGATTTTTGGATTCTAATATATTCTGCAATTTGCTTGTGTTTTATGGATGAGTTCATTTCATTCACATCCAGAGTTATGATTACCACCTGTGTATTTCCCAGCATTTTGATTTCTGCTCCTACTCCTGCCTTTTCTTCTTCCCCTAGTTCCTTCTACACCAATGTTTGTTTTAAATCAGTCCCCCTAGTTCCCACCCTTATTTTACTTGTTTTCTACCCCTCTCTTTCTTCTTATTCTCCCCTTATTTTCTTTGCAGTCTTTTTAAAAGTAACCCCCACCCTTTCCATCCCTTATACTGCTTTGCTCCCCACCAGTTTTTTTTTTACTGTTCTACTCCCCAATAGGGCATGTATTTCTTCTTTGCCCCAATGGATTGGATAGTCCTTCCATTTTTGGGTCAATTTCAATGCATATAAGTGTTGAGTATTTCCTATGTCCAACCTTTTTACCCTTCCAATTTATTGATGTTCTTCCCCATCCCATCATGAGCTTCTTTGTGACATAAGTTTACACCCTTTTGTTTCTTTTCCCATTTCTTTTTGTATTAACCTCTTTTTTACCTCTAGTTGTAAATATATATTATATATACACATGTATATGTATTTATGCATACATATATCCATATATCTATTTATATCTTGTTATTTCATCCTATACAGTTTGCCACTTTTCCCTCTAAGTGTAATTGTTCTAGCTGCCCAGGTGATAACAACAGTTTTTAAGAGTTACCAATGACCCCTCTTCTTATGGGGATACATATCATTTTAACTTATTGAGTCTCTTAAGAAAAAGGTTTTGTTTTTTTTGTTGTTGTTTTGTCTTATTTTTCATTTTCCCTCTTTTTTAATTACCTTTTGATGACTCTCTTGAGTTCTCTGCTTGAACATCAAATTTTCTGTCCAAGTCTGGTCTTTTCTTTATAAATTCTTGGAATTCTTCTATTTAGTTGAATGACCATACTTTCCCCTGTAAGAATATAGTCAGTTTTGATGGGTAGTTAATTCTTGGTGGTATACCTAGTTCCCTTGCTTTCCGGAATATAATTTCCCTTGCCTTTTGTTCCTTCAGGATAGATGCAGCCAGATCCTTTGTTATCCTCACTGTGGTTCTATGGTATCTGAATGACTTCTTCTTGGCAGCTTATAATTATTTTCCTTTGGTCTGATAGTTCTTGAATTTGGCTATAATATTCCTGGGTGTTGTCAGTTGGGAATTAAGTACAGGTGGAGATATGTGGATTCTTTCAATATCTACTTTTCTCTCTTGTTCTAGAATATTGGGGCAGTTTTTTTTTTATAATTTCCTGTAGTATTATAGCCAGGCTTTTTCTTTTGCCATGGTTTTCTGGTAGACCAATGATCCTTGCATTGTCTCTCCTGGAACAATTTTCTAAATCTTCTGTTTTGTGAATGAGATGCTTCATATTTTCCTCATTTTTTCATTCTTTTTACTTTGTTTTATAGTGTCCTGCTGACTTGTGAAGTAACTTAATTCTAGTTGTTGTATTCTGGTTCTTAATGACTGAATTTCATCCCTGTTTTTTTGGTTATCCTACTATTTCTGGTCTGATTTTCTTTGGAGGTCATCTTTCATCCTCTTTGCATCATCTCTCATATACTTTGCCTCATTTTCAAGCTGGTTGATTTTGGATTTCAAGATACTATTTTCTTTTTCCAGATGACTTATCTTATTTTTAAGTTCTTTTCTCAATTGCCTCCAGCCTCTATTAATTGTCTTTTGAATTGCATCTTGACTTCTTCCAAAGCCTGCATCCAATTTGCTGGGATTTCTGATTCATGCTTTGCCGATCCCTCCTCCTCTGTTCTGTTTGCTCTTAGTTCGTTGCCTGTATATAAGCTGTCTATTGTAATTTCTTTTTTTTTTATATTGTTTGCTCATATTTACCCCTTCTTTACTCCCTGTATTTGTCTGTGCTCTTGCTCCTCTCATTTTTTTTTTGTTTTGGGGCTTTCTTTCAGTCTCCCCTCTTGCAGCTTTGTCAGATCTCTCAGTGCAATCTGTGGGGGAGTGGTGTTTGAGTTTGAGCTTCCCTGTCCTCTGGAGACTTTTGATTGGATTAAAATCCAGCAGTCTGTGAGGGAGGGTTGTTGGAGATTGAACTTCCTTGACCTCTGAAGGCTTTTGATGGGATTAAGTTTAGCTGGGTTGGGTTGAATATGCTCTGAGGCCAACATCTTCTGAAAGGCTGGAGTAATATGGAGGGTCTCCACCTCTGTGGCCAGGCTTCCTGCTCTGCACCCCCTCTCCAACTCCTTCCCCACAACCTGTGTTTAATGCTCTGAGCCTGGCACAGCCCTGCCCATAAGGTACACCCTCTAGACAAGTGCCTTTGCCCGCTGAGAGGTTCCCACTGCCACTAGAGGCTTAGTGCTCTAGGTGTGTGTGGGGTTAGGGGTCCTGGGACCTTCCTTCTGCCTTCCCCTTAAACCCTAGTGTTCTTGAATTCTGGCTTTTGGGCAGCGTACCTTTTGGATTGCGTCCACCAGGAGGGTTCCTTGGCTCTATCTTTTTCTTAGGTTTGATTTTCAGTCGCCTAGGAGTATTTACTTTGTAATTGGTAAGGAAGGGTATTCAGAAGTTTGAACTTTTGCTGCTTCTATGCTGCCAGCTTGACTATGCCTCCGTGATTCATATTTTAGTAAGTGACAATAGTTGAAATGTTATTTTTGTTGGACATGTGATTTCATTGGTAGAATGAAATGTTAATGAGTGATTTACATTTTCCAATGCAGATGAGCACAACTTACATTAATACTACAGAGATGTCTGGGAAAGAAGTTTAGTAAACTTACCCAGAGTCAAATAGACAATAGGAGTCAAAAGGAGAATTTGAAACTATATCTTCTTTATTTCAAGGTTGGCTCTCCATTTAATATGTCTTGTTGTTTCTCTCTATGTTAATAAATTGGAGTAAAATCTGACTATAAATTCATTGTTCTTCCCTTTGAGATCAAAGCAATAAATTTAATCTTTTTTTAATACAGTCATTCATATAGCAATCAAATATTCCTCACATCATAAGTTGTCCTTTTCCCTAAACTAAATAGGTTCATTTTTAACCACACACACATGCACAAATACACATGCACATGTACACAAACACACACACACACACACACACACACACACACACACACACACACACACACACACATATATATATATATATATATATATATATATATATTTAAGGTAGGTATTATGAAGGGAAATTCTTGGTTCTCTTTGTCTATTCTAAGTTTACCCTTATGAAAAGAGAATCCTTTATTCTCTTTGCTTAGTTGGAGTGGTACCTCACTAGATTTTGAAGACAGGATTAACTCTCCTTTGTCTACCTTTTGATTGAATCAACAAAAGCTTGAATTGGGTGGAGGAGATTGCAAACCACTTAGTGAATTAATACCCTAGTTGTTGCTATGTGAGAAGCCAGCAAGACACTTGGAGAGCTCCACCCATTTTCTAACTCAAACAGCCAGAAACTTTTCAGTTCTTTTAAGAGTACATGCCCTCAGAAACTGTGTACCCTTTTAATACGTATTCACCTCTCCAGAAAGTGTTAATTGGTTCCCCCAGACCCTGACCCTTGGCCAGTAGGAGACTATTTGGAAGTTGTTATTGGCCCCTAAGAAGAGGGCAAGAGATAAGGAGTCACCATAAAAGTAAACCCAGAACTCAATCTGAAGAGATGGTTTTGGAGAAGATAGTCTGAAGAGATTATCTTCTGGGGATAGTCTTCTAACTGGGGAGAGTCTTCAAGAGAGCTTTTCTGGAGACTGAACCTTGGATTGTGGTCTTGGAGCTTGGATTCAACTTAGATTCTGACTCCTGGACTACTTTATTGGGTGAGAAAAAAGGGCTGACCCCTTTCCTAGTTTCCTAAGAGACTAGCTTCCATTTTACAGGAGGCCTTATAGTTACTCACTATTGGCCCTCCTGGCTGAAGACTTGTATAGGTATTTTTTCTAACCTTCCTCACATTTCTCAACTTTAATTTTTCCCCCATATTTTGGTAAATAAACTTCTGACTTGAGATATAATAATTTTGGGAACCATGTTATTACACATAATTTAAGTCCATCCACTAAAATAACTTTTATAGTATGTAGTATAGGGAACTTATATGGTAAAATGAATGGAGTGCTAGTTAGAGTTTGGAATACTCATCTTTATGAACTCAAATCTCCTTCAGGTAGTTGTATGACCCTGGGCATATTACTGACTCTGTCTCAGTTCATCATCAGCAAAATGAGAGAGAGAAGGAAATGGCAAACCACTCTAATATCTTTGCCAAGAAAATCGCAAATGGGGTCACAAAGAGTCAGACAAAATGGAACAACTGAATAAAAACACATGCTTTTTAAAATTATTAGAGTCAGACAATAAAGTTGAAAATTATAATTCATATTTAGTCTGATATTCTTTATTATTAATAATAATTTTGTTAATCCTGCAAAGATTTAATCACCCTGTATAACTTTAATGTAATATGGGAAGAGTATTGAGCTTACAAAACATGTTTTTTTTTTTAATTTTTGTCTTTTAAGGAGAAAGAATCTACTTGTACAAAAATATTTATATTTTTTTAATTGGCAAAGAATTGGAAATTGAGGGGATGTCTATCAGTTGGGGACTGGCAGAAAACTTTGTGGTACATGTTGGTGATAGAATATTATTGTGCTTTAAGAAATGATAAGCAAGATGATTTTAGGAAAAAACTGGAAAGATCTGCAGGAACTGATGCCAAGTGAAATAAGTAGAACTGAAGAACATTGTACACAATAATAGCAATATGTTTATCTGTGAAAACTTGACTACTATCAGCAATGCTATGATCTGGGACAACCCTGAAAGATTTGTGATGGAAAATGCTCTCCAAATATAGAGAAAAAACTGTTTGAGTCCTCATTCACAGAACAAACTATTGGAATCTTCTTTCATATCACTGTATTTATAATTTTATTTGGAGTTTTTAGTTATATATGAGTTTGCTTTTACAACAATGATCAGTATTGAAGTGTTTTTTGCATGACAGTTAAAATATAATTTTAAACAAAGAACAAAGAAAAAACTCCCCTTTTTAAAAGTAAGATATTTTCAGGGAATTGTCTCTACAGTCATATAACGTGAATTTTTATTCTAAAGAGATTTGACCTAGAATATTATTTAAAAAACAAACAACAATCATAATAACTAAATTATGAGACTTTACATTTGTATTTATAAAATACAGTGAACAGGGACGCATTGTGGGTGATCCTCAGCAAGCTCGGTTACCCAGCAAAATTCGTCAAACTGATCCAGCTCTTCCATGTCAACATGCAGGGGAAGTCCTATCTGGTGGAGAGACTTCTGATCGCTTCAACATCTCCAATGGCATGAAACAAGGCTGTGTTCTCTCTCCGGTACTATTCAACCTATTTTTCACCCAAGTATTACGACATGCTGTGATGGATCTAGACCTGGGCATCTACATCAAATACCGACTGGATGGCTCACTATTCGACCTTCACAGCCTGACTGCAAAAACAAAGACAACAGAGAGACTCATCCTGGAAGCTCTCTTTGCAGATGACTGTGCTCTCATGGCCCACCAAGTAAATCATCTCCAAACCATTGTGGACAGATTCTCCTCCGCAACAAAACTGTTTGGCCTGACTATCAGCCTCAGCAAAACTGAGGTGCTGTTCCAACCTGCACCAGGGAGGCCAACGAACCAGCCATGCATTACAATCGACAGCACACAGCTTTCTAATGTCAACACTTTCAAGTACCTGGGAAGCACCATCGCCAACGACGGGTCCCTTGACCACGAGATTAATGCCAGGATCCAAAAGGCCAGCCAGGCACTTGGGCGGCTGCACTGCAAAGTCCTCCAACACAGCTCAAAGTGTATAATGCAGTGGTCGTCAGCTCACTCCTGTAAGGTTGTGAAACATGGACACTGTACCGGAAGCACATGAAACAGCTGGAGCAATTCCACCAACACTCTCTCCGGTCAATCATGAGGATCGAATGGCAGGACTGAATCACCAATCAGGAAGTCCTCGACAGAGCCAACTCCACCAGCATCAAAGTCATGGTCCTCAAAATCCAGCTACGATCGTCTGGACACGCCATCCGCATGGACCCACAGCGAATACCAAGACAGATATTCTATGGTGAACTGTCAGCTGGACTCAGGAAACAAGGCCGACCAAAGAAAAGATTCAAGGATCAGCTAAAGTCCAACTTGAAGTGGGCTGGCATTACACCAAAGCAACTAGAACTCGCTGCCTCTGACAGAAGCAGCTGGCGAACCCACATTCACCATGCCGCCGCCACCTTTGAAGATGAGCGAAGTCAACGTCTTGCCGCTGCGCGTGAATGCCTACACCAGGCCACAACCGCAACTCCTGTAACAACTGGAGTCCCATGCCCCATGTGCCACAAAATTTGCGCCTCAGCCTTTGAACTCCAAAGTCACATGAGGGTACACCGTAGATGAAACTGCACAAAGACAATAGTCATTCTCGATCACCGAGAGACTACCACTACTATATAAAATACATTGTTGTTGAATTTAATCTACAGAGACATTTTGTGATCCTAGTTCTATCATCAAATATATTACATATCTTTTCTATTTATAAGAGTTCAAAAATGGAGATCTAGTACCTATAATAACATGAAGGAACCTGCCAATAGCAAGCTTTTGGGGAATCAGGCCCTGTAAAAAGGTCCTTTTGAGAACTTCTCTGTAGGTTACCACTAGAGATAGCATTCGAGGTAGACATCAATTCTTTGGCCAACTCTCTTTGGTTCTAATCTTTCTACCAATTTCAAATCTATTAACTTTTTTTAATATCTAGTCTGTATCTTTTCATCTTATCTAGGAGAAATTGGTAAAAAATTTTGTCAAATTCCATACTGAAATTGAAATAAATTATGTCAGCTTACATTTCCCTAATCTAACTAGGTTGATAACACTGGCAATACAGGAAATTAAGTCTATCTTTCTCTCTCCTATTCCCCTACCACCTTGTATTGTTTAGTCTTCTTTTCAAAGATGATCAATGACATCACAGATAATATTTTGACTCAGTCTTGAATTGAAGTAAAACAGTTGCACAAAGTCATTAAGGCTCACTTTCTCTTTCAGAATTATCCAAATCCAGACAAACATTAGAATAACTGGTGCTGGCCCAAGATGAAGTGAATGACCTTAGAATCCTCAATTTCTGACTAAACTTTAAGCATTACAGAGTGCTTGCCTCACATGACTTCATCCTCAATGAAAAAATATTTTAATCAACCCATTCCATTATGGGAAGTCTTCATTGCTTCCAGGAGATATTCATTGATGGGTATGAGGTCTGTTGATTATCCTTAACCTGCAGAGATGATATTCCCTGCTATGGCCATTGAGTCTGTTACAATTTCTTAGAGTCACAGGTGAGAGTTGAGTGAAAAGCATATCCTAGTGGGATCAATATATACACATATGTGTATATACTCATATATATATATATATATATATATTTTATGTGAACATAGATATGCATATATACAGAGATATGTTCCTGTATAAGTAGACAAAATGAATAGTTTTAATATTCAATCAACTAAAATCCTATAAAAATTCCACTTGTCTTTTGAAGTTTATGCCAAATTTTATCTTCTCTATAATGTCTTTTCTCTAAGTTATATTATTCCCCATAGGGAAATAATTTTCCATAATCTCTTTCTACTTTAATAAATTATAATTTCTAAAAATTTATGCATATATATGAATGATAATTTATTTCTTCAGTCAAATGGAATGCCTTTGATGATTCTTAAGACTTTCCCTGAGGCACTTAAAGGGTAAGTGACTTGACTAGGGTCATAAAATTAATAAGAATCAGAAGAAGGGCTTCTTGCTTCTATGCCCACCACACTTATTGGCTTCCCCAATTTGTCACTTAGATTATTAAATATTTACAATGTTCTATTTTGTATAAGTATAGTATCTGTGTACATATATTAGCCCCAAACTAATTATTGAATTCATCTACTCTGTACAAATAGGATTGTGCTATAAACATACAAATAGCTAATGAATTTACATGGGATTAAAAATAAAATGTATTCAAAAATTTTAATTGATAAGCAGTGAAAATGTCAAAATCTATCTGAATTTTTAATCTCCATAAAATACCACTCAAAAAACATATATGCCACCCCTTAAGAAAAAAAAAAAACTGTATTTCAAAAAAAGTCCACACTAAATCATGAAATTTGAATTCCAGAAGCAATTTTATCACACCCACACATAAAAGTACTCTGTACATAATATACACAATTTGTTAGCTATCTCTTTTTTATTTTTTAAATTAATTTATTTTGTCAATTTAGAACATTATGCCTTGGTTACAAATATCACATTATTTCCCTTCCTCCACTCCCCCAATGTTCACGTAGCCTACACGCAATTTCATTGGGTATTACTTGTGTCCTTCATCAGAATGTATTTCTATGTTGCTGGTGTTTGCATAAGGATGTTCATTTAGAGTCTACATCCCCAGCCATAACCCTTTGACCAATCTATTCAAGCAGTTTTTTTTCTTTGCTTTTTTTACTCCCACCATGTTTCCTCTGAATGTGGATAGTGTTTTATTCTCATAGATTCCTTCAAGTTGTTCAGCATCACTGCAATACCACCAATGGAGAAGTCCATTACTTTCGATTGTACCAGAATTTCTCCGTCTCTGTGTACAATGTTTTCCTGGTTCTGCCTCAACTTCTGAAGGTTGTTCCAGTCCCCATGGAATTCCTCCATTTTATTATCCCTTTGAGCAAAATAGTATTCCATCACCAACATATACCAAAAGTTGTTAAGCCATTCTCCAATTGAAGGGCATCCCCTCATTTTCCAATTTTTTCTCACCACAAAGAGTGGAGCTAAGAATATTCTTGTACGAGTCTTTTTCCTTATTATCCCTTTGGGGTACAAACCCAGCAGTGCTATGGCTGTATTAAAGGGCAGACAGTCTTTTATCACCCTTTGGGCATAGTTCCAAATTTCCCTCAAGAATGGTTGGATCAATTCACAACTCCATCAGCAATGCCTTAATGTCCTGACTTTGCCATATCCCCTCCAGAATTCATTACTTTCCTTTGCTGTCATGTTAGCCAATCTTCTAGATGTGAGGTGACACCTCAGTGTGGTTGTGATGTACATTTCTCTTATTATAAGAGATTTAAAACAATTTTTCATGTGTTTATTAATACTTTTGATTTCTTTAACTGAAAATTGCGTATTTATGTCCTTTGTCCATTTATTAATTGAAGAATGGCTTGAATTTTTGTACAACTGGTTTAGCTCTTTATAAATTTGAGTAATTAGACCCTTTTCAGAGGCTTTTGTTATGAAGATTGTTTCCCAGTTTGTTGCTTAGCTACTAATTTTTGACACATTAATTTTGTTTCTACAAAATCTTTTAAATTTTATATAATCAAAATTACTGATTTACCATTTTATTATTTTTTCTAGCTTTTCCCTTCAAGGTTTCCTTGGTTTCCTTGGTTCCTTGGAAAGAAAAAGACTTTTCTTTCCCAAAGATCTGACATGAACACTATTCTGTGTTCACCTAATTTGCTTATTGTTTCCTTCTTTATATTCAGGTCATCCACCCATTCTGATTTTATCTTGGTGTAGTGTGTGAGATGTTGATGCAAACTCAATATCTTCCATACTGTCTTCCAATTTCCCCAGGAGTTTTTATCAAATACTGGATTTTGGTCCCCAAAACTGGGATCTTTGGGCTTATCATAGACTGTCTTGCTGAGGTCATTTGCCCCAAGTCTATTCCAGTGATCCTTCTATCTGTCTCTTAACCAGTACCAAATTGTTTTGATGATCACTGCTTTACAGTATAGTTTGAGATCTGGGACTGCAAGTCCTCCTTCCTTTGCATTTTTTTTCATGATTACCCTTTATATCCTTAATCTATTGTTTTTCCAAATGAACTTTGTTATGTTTCTTTTTTTTAATTCAGTAAAAAGTTTTTTGGTAGGTCAATGGGTATGGCACTAAATAAGTAAATTAATTTGCATAATATTGTCATTTTTATTATGTTAGCTCATCCTACACATAAGCAATCATTGTTTTTCCAATTGTTTAGATCTAGTTTTAATTGTGTGAAGAGTGTTTTGTAGTTGTGTTCTTAGAGTTCCTGTGTTTGTCTCAGCAGATAGATCCCTAAGTATTTTATATTGTCTAGGGTGATTTTAAATGGAATTTCTCTTTCTAATTCTTGCTGCTGAGATATGTTGGAGATATATAGAAATGCTGATGACTTATGTTGGTTTATATTGTATCCTGTAATTTTGCTAAAGTTGTTGATTATTTCCATTAGCTTTTTGGTTGATTCTCTAGAACTCTTTAAGTAGACCATGATATGATCTACAAAGAGTGATAGCTTGGTCTCTTCATTGCCTATTTTAATAACTTCAATTTATTTATCTCCCCTAATCAGTAAAACTAGTGTTTCTAGTGCAATGTTAAATAATAGAGGTGATAATGGGCATTTCTGTTTCACTAATGATCTTATTGGGAAGGCTTCTAGATCATCCCCATTGCAGATGATGTTTGCTGATCATGTTAGATACATACTGTTTATTATTGTTAGGAAAGGCCCTTCTATTCCTATACTTTTTAGTCTTTTCAATAGGAATGGGTGTTGTATTTTATCAAAGCCTTTTTCTGCATCTATTGAGATAATCATGTGGTTTTTGTTGGTTTGCTTGTTAATATGGTGAATTATATGGATGGTTTTCATAATATTGAACCATCCTTGCATTCTGGGTATGAATCCTACCTGGTCATAGTGAATAACCCTCGTGATGACTTGTTGGATTCTTTTGGCTAGTATTCTATTTAAGATTTTTGCATCTATATTCATTAAGGGGATTGATCCATAGTTTTTTTTTTCTCTGTTTTTGACCTGCCTGGCTTTGGGATCATTACCATATTTGTGTTGTAAAATGAATTTGGTAGAACTCCTTCTTTGCTTATTCTGTAAAATAGTTTGTATAATATTGGTGTTAGTTGTTCTTTGAATGTTTCATAGAATTCATTTGTGAATACATCTGGACCTGAGGAATTTTTCTTAGAGTTCTTTGATAGCTTGTTCAATTTCTTTTTCTGATATGAGGTTGTTTGAGTAATCTATTTCTTCCTCTGTTAGTTTAGGTAACTTATATTTTTGTAAGTAGTCATCCATAACACCTAGATTGCCATATGATTGGGCATAATAGTTTTTGATGATTGCCTTAATTTCCTTTTCATTAGAGGTAAGGTTTTCCTTTTTATCTTGGATAACGTCAATTTGGTTTTCTTCTTTCATTTTTTATTTAGACTGACCAGGACATTGTCTATTTTATTGTCTATTGTCTATTTTTTTCAAAATACCAGATTCTATCCTTATTTAGTAAATCAATAGTTCTTTGACTTTAAATTTTATTGATTTCTCCTTTGATTTTTAGGATCTCTAATTTAGTTTTCATCTGAGGATTGTTAATTTGTTCACTTTGTTGTTTAATTTCCAATTAAGTTTTGATTTACTTCTCCTTGTACCCTTACAAATTATTATTTTCATTGCATTGTGAACTGAGAAGTTTGCATATATTATTTTTGCTCTTTTGTATTTGTTTGCAATGGTTTTTTGACCTAATACATGGTCAATTTTTGTGAATGTGCCATGTTCTACTGAAAAAAGCTGTATTCCTTTTTATCCCTATTTATTTTTCTCCACATCTCTACTAACTCTTAATTTTTCTAAGATTTCATTCACTTCTCTTACCTCTTTCTCATTTATTTATTTTTTTGATTGATTCATCTAGTTCGGATAGAGGAAGGTTTGGGACTCCGACTAGTATAGTTTTTCTTTCTATGACATCCTTGAGCTCTACTAGTTTCTCCTTTAGAAATGTGGATGCTATTTCATTTGGTGCATGCATGTTGAGTACTGATATTTCCTCATTGTTTATACTGCCTGTTATCAGGATGTAATTACCCTCCCTATCTTTTTTAACTAGATTTATTTTTACTTTGGCTTTGTCAGATATCATGATTGTGACTCCTAACTTCTTTTTATCAGTTGATGCCCAATAGATTTGGCTCCATCCTCTTATTTCCAACCTATGTGAATCTACCTTCCTAATGTGTGTTTCTTGTAGATGGCAGATGGTAGGGTTTTGGATTCTAATCCACTCTGCTATTTGCTTTCATTTTATGGGTAAGTTAATTCCATTCATAGTCAGAGTTATAATTACCAGCTGTGTATTTCCCAGCATTTTGATATCTACTCCTAGTCCTGCCTTTTCTTCTTTCAATATTTCCTTCTACACCAATGTTTGTTTTTAATCAGTTTCCCTACTTCCACCCTTATTTTACTTCCCTTTTTAACCCCACCTTTTTATTATCCCCCTTAATTTACTTTGCAGTCTTTTTAAAACTATCCCCCACCTTCTCCATCCCTTGTACTGCTTCCCTCCCCACCAGTCCTTTTTTTACCCTTCTATTTCCCTATATGGCACAAATCTATTCTCTGCCCCAATTGATTGGATTGTTCTTCCATATTTGGGTAAATTTCAATGCATTTAAGAGTTGAATATTTTCTATCTCCAACCTCTTTACCCTTCCAGTGTATTTATGTTCTCCCCCCTCCCACCATGAGCTTCTTGGTTATATATAAATTTAGTCCTTTTTTATTTTCCTATTACTTTTAGTATTAACCTCTTCTTTTACCTCTAGTTATATATATATATATATATATATATATATATATACACACACACACACACACACACACACACACACACACATATATATATATATATATATATATATATATATACACACACATATACATATACATATTTATGTCTTGGCATTTCATCCTATACAGTTTGTCTCTGTTCCCTCTAAGTGAAATTCTTCTAGCTGCCCTGGTGATAAGAACAGTTTTTAAGAGTTACCAATGACCTCTTTTCCTATAAGGATACATATCATTTTAACTTTTCATGTCTTTTAAAAAAAGTTTTGTTTTATTTGTTTGTTGCATTTTATTTGTTTTTCTTTTTCTTTTTTCCCTATTTTTAAATTACCTTTTGATGATTCTCTTTAGTTCTGTGCTTTGACATCAAATTTTCTTTTCAGGTCTGGTCTTTTCTTTACAAATTCTTGGAGTTCTATTATTTTCTTGAATGACCATACTTACCCCTTTAAGAAAATAGTGAGTTTTGCAGGGTAGTTGATTCTTGGTGGTAGACCTAGTTCCCTTGATTTCCAGAACATCACATTCCATGCCTCTCAGTACTTCATATAGATGCAGGCAGATGCTGTGTTATCTTCACTGTGGTTCCATGGTATCTGAATGACTTCTTCTTGGCAGCTTGTAATATTTTTTCTTTGGTCTGATAGTTCTTGAATTTGGCTATAACATTCCTGGGTGCTGTCAGTTGGGGATTAAGTACAGGGGGAGATCTGTGGATCCTTTTAATCTCCATTTTCCCCTCTTGTTCTAGAATATCAGGGCAGTTTTCTTGGATAATTTCCTGTAGTATTATATCCAGGCTTTTTCTTTTGTCATGGTCTTCTGGTAGACCAATGATTCTTACATTGTCTCTCCTGGAAAGATTTTGTTCTACTGTTGTTTGAATGAGATACTTCATATTTTTCCTCAATTTTTTTTATTCTTTTGGTTTTATTTTATAGTGTTCTGGTGCTTTGTAAGGTCACTTGATTCTAGTTGTATTCTGTTTCTTAAAGACTGGATTCCATCCTTGGCTTTTGGTCATCCTTTTCCTTCTGGTCTGATTTTCTTTGGAGATCATTTTTCATTCTCTTTACCTCACCTTTCATCTCCTTTGCCTCATCTTTTGTCTTCCTTGCCTCATGGCTTTCAAGACACAATTTTCTGTTTCCAGATGACTTATCTTAATTTTTAAGTTCTTTTTCCAATTGTCTTTAGCCTCTCTTAATTGTGTTTTTGAATTGTATTTTGAGTTCTTCCAAAGCCTGTATCCCATTCACTGTGACTTTGCTTTTTCCTGGGACCTTCCTTCTTCCTTCCCTTTAAACCTGAGTGTTCTCAAATTCAGGCTTGGGGGGGCATACCTTTTGAATTGAGTCCAGCAGGAGGGTTCCTTGACTATGTCTTGCTATTAGGTTTGATTTTCAGTCTCCTAGGAGCATTTACATTGTAATTGTTAAGGGAGGGTTTTCAGAGGTCTGAACTTTTGCTGCCTCTATGCTGCCATCTTGAATCTGCCTCCTAGGTATCTCTTTTGAAATGCTTCACAGTATGGGAAATATATAGTTCTAAAGACAGTCCATTCTTTTCAACAGCTCTGCTAAGAAAGCTTGGTTCCTATATAAATCAAGTCCAAATTGGTCCCTTTGCCACTTCCACCAATTGCTCTTTGTCCTGTTCTCTAAAATCAAATAGAGCTAATACAATCCAATCTCCATATGACAGCCTTTCATATTCTTGGAGACATAGCAGTTACCCCCTAGCTTTTATCTTCTTTGTTATAAACAGACATTTCTTTCATATAATCCTTATATGTAATGGAAGCAAGGTCCTTACATTATTATTTATTTCTCTTCTACATTCTTCAAATTATCAACTTCCATCTTAGAGTGTGTCACCCAGAACTGAACACAATATTCCAAATGTGAATGGTCCCATGATTCCTTTCATTATGAAGTGCTAAACTATAACTGTTTGAAAGTCTGATTACATCTGGCATGGGCCACAGTTGAATATGTTTATTTATACTAGCTTTTGTAAAAAATGAAAACAAAAGAAATCATATTTTATACTTTTTTGTTATTTTAACATATCTTCTATATTAATTCTGCAAAGGCAATAGACATATGTGTCTTGGTTAATCTTGATGCTTTCATTCAACTATTGTAAATTTCCAATTCTGTGAAACATAATTTCCTCTCTTAAGAGAAAAATGTAAAGGTTCTCCTTTTGCTTTAGTATTTCAAAACTCAGGTCATGCATTGAGATGACACCTTTTAAATTCTCAGCTGGCATAAGATTGCCTACAACATAATGCAACATGACATATTAACTAAGTGTAAACAGGATCTATTATTTCTGTGGGACAGTATAGTCACTAAAAGAAATTCATTTTGAATTGTCTCATAATAACAACAAAGAAAATGTCACTAGTGTAATAAGATCTTTAATGTTTGAATGCATTTTAGAAAACAATTTTCTTTTTTATGAACAGATGAATCTCAATATTGAGAGTATTTTCTAAGTCAGAGGTCCTTAACCTTTTTATTTGTGTTATGGACAATTTTTAGAGTACATTGGAGCCTATTGATCCTTTCTCAGAACAGTGTTTTAAAAGCATAAAAAATACCTAAAGACAAAAAGAAAATCAATGATATTGTTGCACATTATCTTTTTTAAAATGTTATGTTCTCCAGGTGAATAACTCCTATTCAAAGGTCAAAACTATTTATTTTCTGATCAAGAGGGTCCAGATATATTCATGTTAGGAAATCTTACATAATTTTTGTCAATGAACACAGCAGAAATTACAAAAGAAACATTCTAATTTTAACCTGTATCTAAATCTTGAACAGTGTTGATCCACTCTATTTCAGGAAGGGGAAAAAAAAAGAACAACTATAGCACTTTGAAAATTCCCCATAAAGTAACCCTTCCTAAATATAGAAGGGCCAGACATGAATTTTTTCTTCTACCCAGCTATCTATTAACTTCAATAATAATGGTTGACCAGGTATTCTTTTACCCAGAAAGGCAAGAAAATCTATTTGCCTATGATTAATGAATTTTACTCCTCTTAATAATCCTAAACTAAAAAAGTGAACAATCCCTTTTCTAGCTACCAGTCTCATTTCCTTTTTTATCAACACATAGCAGAATTTTAAGTAACAATCATTGTACCCATTGTAAATAGCACAAAATTTTAATTCTACAAGAAACTATACACCTAGTCAAGATTCAGTTGGGGGAAAGGACATAGAACACAGGATACTTGCATGGTATTGCTACAGATTCAGGGTTCAAAGGGCAAAGAGTTTCAATGGTTTATGGTTTTTAGGGGAAAAAAATCCTCCATATGGTACCTTCCTATTTTTAACTTATATTCTTTGCTAAAAAATTGTTAAGAGGAAGGTAAGGGGAGAATCTGAATCATAAAATGTCAGAAAATAATCATCAAAAATTGTTTCTGCATGTAATTTAAAACAATTGATAGGGCAGAAAAAAAGAAAATATTATTGGAAAATAAGCATATTAATGTTTTACTAGTGTTTGTCCCTTTGTAATTTTCCTATTACTTTCTTTTTTAATATCTATAATCATCCAAACAATTTATATAATAATTTTCTGCCATTTTGTGATCCATGCTTTTTACTTCCTCTTACTCCTTCCACTCAGTTAATATAATATAGTTTGTACATATGCTATCACATAATATTTTCTATCTTCATTATGCTATGAAAGTAGATGCATGTCACTTCACCAGAGAAAAATCATGAAAAAAATTACACATAATATATTTCAATTTTCATTCATATGCCACAAGTTTCTTTTATTGTGATAGATCACTTTTTCTATCATGAGAACATTGAAGTTATTTGGATCCTTGCATTGCTAATGATAGTTATCTTTCTTAATTGTTAATCATACATTATTGCTGATGCTGTGTACAACTTTCCTCTGATTCTGCTCATTTTACATTGTATCACTCCATATACGTCTTTCCAGACTTTTATTTTGGTGATTTTTTGTTAGTCATTTCTTATGGCAAATCTGTATTCCATTATAATTATATATCCCAACTTGTTCATCATTTCTCTGATTATAAGAGATTTAGAACAATTTTTCATGAGTTTATTAATAGTTTTGATTTCTTTAACTGAAAATTGCCTATTCATGTCCCTTGCCCATTTATCATTGGACAATGGCTTGATTTTTTGTACAATTGGTTTAGCTCTTTATAAATTTGAGTAGTTAGATTTTTGTCAGAGGTTTTTGTAATGAATTTCCCAATTTGTTTCTTCCCTTCTAATTTTGAATGCATTAGTTTTGTTTATACAAAACCTTTTTAATTTGATGTAATCAAAATTATTGATTTTACATTTTGTGATTTTTTTTCTAGCTCTTGCTTGGTTTTAAAGTCTTTCCTTTCCCAAAGAACTGACATGTATAATATTCTTTGTTCACTTAATTTGCTTATACTTTCCTTCTTTATATTCAAATCATTCACCCATTCTGAATTTATCTTGGTGTAGTGTGTGAGATGTTGATGCAAACCTAATCTCTCACATAATGTCTTCCAATTTTTCCAGCAGTTTTTTTTTTATGAAAACCTGGGTTTTGGTGCCCAAAACTGGGATCTTTGGGCTAATCATACACTATCTTTCTGAGGACATTCACCCCTAGTTTATTCCAGTGATCTCCTATCTGTCTCTTAGCCAGTACCAAATTGTTTTGATGACAACTGCTTTATAGTATAGTTTGAGATCTGGGACAGCAAGTCCTCCTTCCTTTGCATTTTTTTCATGTTTTCCCTGGATATCCTTGATATTTTGTTCTTCCAAATGAAATTTGTTATATTTTTTCTCTCATTCAGTAAAAAGGTTTTTGGTAGTTCAATGGGTATGGCACTAAATAAGTAAATCAATTTGGGCAGGATTGCCATTTTTATTATGTTAGCTCTCCTACCCATGAGCAATCAATTTTCTTCCAATTGTTTAGATCTAGTTTTAATTGTGTGGAGAGTTTTTTGTAGTTATATTCATATAGTTCATGTGATTTTGTTGGTTTGCTTGTTAATATGGTCAATTATGTGGATGGATTTCCTAATATTTAACCATCTTTGCATTCCTGGTATGAATACTACCTCGTCATATTGAATAACCCTTGTGATGACTTAGAGTCATTTTAATACTCATTTTTTTAGTAAATATTGTAAAATTTAAAATTATATCTCAAATAATAAACAGTTATAAATTAGGAGGTTTATTAAATGATCATTAGAAAAATCAAGAAAAAAAGAGGATATAAAATAAAAACCATATGTTCATGGCTGGTTAGCCATTTTAAAAATCCCAACATTACCACTATCACCACTGATTGCTGCATCATGCCAAAAAGAGGAGGAGCAGGACTTCCATTTGGATATTTATTCCCTGCTTACAGAAAGTATGTAATGTCAGGAAGTCAGTGGTCTCTCAGAAAATGTAGTTCCCTTTTAGGATAACAGATTTTCAAATTATGCATTCCCCCCAATAGCTGAGTAAGACTAGTCTCTCTGATGGGTCTTGTAAACATACCAACTTTGAAATCACAATAATTTGAGGCTAAGAGGAAAGAGAACAAAACTAATGATTGCTAGGCACATTGACAAAAAGCCAGTTAGGGGGCAGGACCCTTCGGCATAGGAGTATACATACAAAACAAATGCATTAAACCCAACACAGTTCATATCACCATATCCCAAAGTTCACTCAGGATCTTGTGGTGCAGTATGTGGTCTGTGCAATTGTCTTCTTGGTGCCTTCCCGAAAGAGTTCATTTTCTGGATTCAGAGAGGTATCATGTTTCTTAACTTAAAATTACTCTCAAAAATAATTTAAACTTTGCAAATTAGAATAATAATAATTATACATATGCCCCTGAAGAGGGTGATTGATAAACAGAGGGATTAGTTAGGGATGCATGGCTGAGTTATGAGGTATATGAATCAATTGGCAAGAGAATTAAAAAAAAACATTAAAAAATCCAGATAAAAGAGAAAAGATAACTTCTGGATAAAATATAGACAATCTAACTTTTATGTGTAAAAATTCTAAGTAAAGGAAAAGAAATATATATGAGGTCCTTGAGTTAGGGCCCAATTAAAGTGATTTCTATCCTACAAGTAGGACAAAATGGAGTAATATTTCACTTACCCAATTTCAGCCAAGACTACAGGAAGTTGCCATATTATATAAGAGAGAAAAAGGACTAGATTTTTATGTGATAGGGAAGTGTCATTCTCTGGTTTGATTTTTCACCATTCCTAGGGATAGGGGAGCCAGAAATTATTTTTAAAAATGGGTATGTTTCAAGGAGTCCTACATCTTAACATATGACAAGTGCCACAACCTCAAGTCTCACACATGATTAAATCCTTGTGCTCTTTGCTCAAAATTTCATCAATCCCATTGGGATTGGTTGGTTTCTTTAATGTTGTGTTCTATGGCACTATGCAAGTAGTTTTGTGCTTATTTTGCACTGTTCAATGGCTCTTTTTATATTCCCTTCTCCTGGAATCAGACAGAATCATTAAGCAATGTCCAAGAACATTTATCAATAATTGGCAGATTTCCATAGTCTAAAGCTTTTTGGGTATGCATAAATATTGTAGCAAATATATTTTAAACTTATATTACTGGAAAATCAAAAAGAGTTAAAGAAAATCTTCTCAATATTGGTGACATGTGTTTCAAATACAAAAAAGAGAGAAAAAATATAAAAAAATTGAAATAATATATTGCTCATGCAAGCAAAAACAATAATAAAATAATTTAAATATATATATATATATATAAAACTTATGATCATTGACACACTGTGTCAGCTAAAGAAAGGCAGAATACAAAGGTTTCTCACCAAAATGAGATCCATTTCCTCCTCAAGCCTGGCCATAATCCACTGTGAGTGCAATGCAAATGATTTTCATGAAGTAACAGTTTTTATAAAGAACAATAGTACAATATGTAATGCAAATTCAAAAAGTATCAAAATCCCCAAAATTATAATAGCCCATTTAATGATAATAGCAAACAAACCCACTATCATATTGTAAATGAGTCTGCTGTATGACTTTTAAAGAAAATGTGTACTTGTCAGAATTTTTTCAGGTGTAGCAATGTTTCAACCTTGGCTGAGATAATTTTAAAAGTCTATTATTGCCATCATTACAAAAATGTGGCATGAGTCTAGGGAAAAAAATTCTCTGTACTGTTTATTTTGGCTCTAAAAATGTCACCAAGAATCTAGAGATAATTCTGGTGAAAGGGTAAAGTGAGATAAGAAGTTACAAATGAGAGTTGCACCTCTTTTGGGAGCCATCCATTGGTAACATGCCCTGGGATCAACTTCCCAGCACCTTTGGTATGAGACTGTAATGTACCATTGGGAGGTGAGGATTATAATTGTACTTCAGTTACTAAAATGGACCTTACCTCTTATTACAAATAACTAAAAGTCAGGCAAAATGATCAGAGTTGAGAAAAAAATAAAATTTATTTTTGAAGACCCCTTAAAATCAATTTGAGATATTTAGCTCCTTAAATTTACCAGAGGTTGTTAAACAATTGTAACTAGATTTTGATGAAGTCCATCCATCCTCTATGTGACAATTTACTAAGCCAAAATAGAAAAAAAATCAGTTTTTTTAAATATGGGCTTATTCAATAATATTTGTTCAGTATACCTATAGGGGAAAGGTAACAGAATATAACTGTAGTTGAAATCCAGTACATTAAAATGATCCAGTGTAACAGAATAGTATTGAATACATTAATATATGAGCTTAAAACCTCAAAATTAAATCTTAAACAAAACAATCAGCAAAATACAATAAGATACAGACACTTTTATAAAACATTGGAGTGTGAAAAGGCTTAAAAATTAACTTACAGTCTCTTTAAAGTTCCTTTCCCCTACATGGAGGCCTAGAAAGAGCAGAAATTCAGACTTCTGAACAACCTTTATTACCCATCACAAATTGAATGCTCCTAGGGGACTGAAATCAAACCTAACAACAAGACAGAGTCAAGGAACCCTCCTGCTAGACTCAATTCAAAAGGTACTCCCCCAAATAGCCAGAATCCAAGAACACTCAGGTTTAAGGGGAAGGCAGAAGAAAGGTTGCAGGACACCTCCAACCCACCCACCTAGAATGCTGAGACTCCAGACGCATCGGGAACTTCTGGATGGGCAAAGGTGCTGGTCTGGAGGGTTTACCTTGTGGGCAGGGCTGTGCCAAGCTCAGACCGTGGAACACCGATGGTGGGGAAGGAGCTAGAGAGGGAGCATACAGCTAGCAGCCTGGCCAGAGATCCTCCATATTTGCTCCAGGCTTCAAGGCGGTTTTAGGCTCAGAGCACAGTCAACCTAACCAAGCTGAATTTAAATCAGAAATCACAGCAAATTGGATATAGGCTGTGGAAGAACTCAAAACACAATTAAGAGAGGCTGAAGACAATGGGGAAAATAACTTACAAACTTAGATAAGCCATCTGGAAACAGAGGCACTTGATTTAAAATGAGAAAATAGTGCCATGAAAGCCAAAATGAAACAGCTGGAAAATGAGGCAAAGGAGATGAAAGATGAAGCAAAGAAGATTAAAGATGAGACAAAGGAGATGAAAGACAAGGTAAAGAGGATGAAAGATGACCTCCAAAGAAAATCAGACCAGAAGGAAAAGGACGACCAAAAAGGCAGGCCTGAAATTCAGTCTTTAAGAACCAGAATACAAAAGCTGGAATCAAGTGACTTCACAAGGCAGCAGAACACTATAAAAAAAAAACCAAAAGAATGAAAAAATTGAGGAAAATATGAAGATTCTCATTCACAAAACAGAGGATTTAGAAAATCGAGGAGAGACAATTTAGGAATCATTGATCTATCAGAAGACCATGACAAAAGAAAAAGCCTGGACATAATACTACAGGAAATTATTCCAGAACACTGCCCTGATATTCTAGAACAAGAGGAAAAAGTGGAGATTGAAAGAATCAGCAGATCTCCCCCTGTACTTAATCCCCAACTGACAACACCTAGGAATGATATAGCCAAATTCAAGAACTATCAGACAAAATAAAAGATATTACAAGCTGCCAAGAAGAAGTCATTCAGATACCACAGAAGCACAATGAGGATAACACAGGATCTGATTGCATTCACTCTGAAGGACCGAAAGGCATGGAATATGATATTCTAGAAAGCAAGGGAACTAGGTCTACAATGAAGAATCAACTATCCAGAAAAACTGACAATATTCTTACAGGGGGAAAGTATGGACATTCAACAAAATAAAATAATTTCAAGAATTTGTAAGGGAAAGACCACATCTGAACAGAAAATTTGATGTCCAAGCACAGAACTCAAGAGAATCATCAAAAGGTAATAAAAAAGAGGGGGGAAAGAAAAATAAAGCAAAACAACAACAACAAAAATTTTAAGAGACTCAATAAGTTTAAATGAAATGTATTCCTATAAGAAGAGAGGTCATTGGTAACTCTTAAAAACTGTTACTATCACCTGGGCAGCTAAAATAATTACACTTACAGGGAACAGTGACAAACTGTATAGTATGAAAGGACAAGACATAAATAGGTATATAGATATTCATACATAAATACATATACATGTATTTGTATATAAATATATATATATACATATATATATATACACACACAAAAATAGAGTCTTAAAAAGAAGGTTAATACTAAAAGAAATGGAAAGAGAAACAAATGGATGTAAAGTTATATGTCACAAAGAAGCTCATGGCAGAATGGGGGAGAACATCAATAAAGTGGAAGGGTAAAGAGATGGAGATAGGAAATACTCAACTGTTTTATGCTTTGAAATTGACCCAAAGAGGGAAGAATAATCCAATCCAATGGGGCAGAGAATATATTTGCACCCTATAAAGGAATAGAAGGGTAAAAATGATCTGGTGGGGAGGGAAGCAGTACTAGGAAGGGAGAGGTTGGGGGGTTATTTTAGAAAGACTACAGGGAAAATAAGGGGGGAATAAGAAGGGGAGGGCAGAAAGGGAAGTAAAATAAGGGAGGGAAGTAGGGGGACTGTTTATAAACAAACACTGGTATAGAATGAAATAGTGAAAGAAGAAAAGGAAGGACCAGGAGTAGAAATCAAAATGCTGGGAAATACACAGCTAGTAATCATAACTCTGAATGTGAATGGAATGAACTCACCCATTAAATGCAAGCGAATAATAAAGTGGATTAGAATCCAAAACCCTACCATATGCTATCTGCAGGAAACACACATGAGGAAGGTAGATACACATAGGGTGAAAGTAAGAGGATGGAGCCAAAGCTATTGGGAATCAAATGATAAAAAGAAGGCAGGAGTAGCAGTCATGATATCAGACAAAGCCAACGTAAAAATAATTCTAGTTAAAAGAGATTGGGCAGGTAATTACATCCTAATAAAAGGCAGTATAGACAATGAGTAAATATCAGTACTCAACATGTATGCAACAAATAGCATAGCATCCAAATTTCTAAAGAAGAAACTAGAGGAGCTAAAGGATGAAATAGATAGAAAAACTATACTAGTGGGAGACCAGAACCTTCAATATCTGAAGTAGATAAATCAAACCTAAATATAAACGAGAAAAAGATAAGAGAAATGAATAAAATTTTATAAAAATTAGAGTTAGTAGACATGTAGAGGAAAATAAATAGGGATAAAAAGTAACATACCTTCTTCTCAGCAGCACATGGTACATTCACAAAAATTGACCATGTATTAGGGGAAAAAAAAACATTGCAGACAAGTGCAAAAGAGCAGTAATAATAAAGGCAACCTTCTCAGAGCACAATGCAATAAAAATAATAACTAGTATGGGTACATGGAGAGGTAAATCAAAAATTAATTGGGAATTAAACAATACAATTCTCCAAAATAGGTTAGTTAAAAAACAAATCATAGAAACAATTAATAACTTCATTGAATAAAATGATAATGATGAGACATCCTTTTAAAACCTGTGGGATGCAGCCGAAGCAGTACTATGGGGAAAATTTACATCTTTGAGTTCATATATTAACAAATTAAGAAGGGCAGAGGTCAATGAATTGGTCATGCAAATTAAAAAACTAGAAAGAGAACAAATTAAAAATCCTCAGAGGAAGACTAAATTAGAGATCCTAAAACTCAAAGGAGAAATTAATAAAATTGAAAGACAAAGAACTATTGATTTACTAAATAAGGATAGAAGCTGGTACTTTGAAAAACAAATAAAATAGACAAAGTTCTAGTCAGTCTAATTAAAAAAAGGAAAGAAAAAAAAAACAAATTGACAGTATTCAAGATGAAAAGGGAGACCTCACCTCTAATGAAGAGGAAATTAAGGCAATTATTGAAAACTACTATGCCCAATTATATGCAAGAAATGTGGCAATCGAGGTGATATGGATGCATACTTACACAAATATAAATTGCCTAGAATAAAAGAGGAAGAAATAAGTTACCTAAACAACCCTGTATCAGAATACTAAATTGAACAAGCCATCAAAGTACTCCCTAAGAATAAATCCCCAGCTCAGATGGATTCACAAATGAATTCTATGAAACTTTCAAAGAATAACTGATCCCAATATTATACAAACTCTTTGGCAGAATAAGCCAAGAAGGAGTTCTGCGAAATTCATTTTATAACACAAAAATGGTACTGATCCCAACGCCTGGCAGATCAAAAATAGAGAAAGAAAACTATAGATCAATCTCCCTAATGAATATAGACGCGAAAATCTTAAATAGGTACTAGCAAAAAGACTCCAGCAAGTTATCACAAGGGTTATTCACTATGACCAGGCAGCATTCATACCAGGAATGCAAGGATTGTTCAATATTGGACAACCATCCACATAATTCACCATATTAACAAGCAAACTGACAAAAATCACATGATTATCTCAATTGATGCAGAAAAAGGCTTTGATAAAATACAACACCCATTCCTATTGAAAAGACTAGAATGTATAGGAATAGAAGGGCCTTTCCTAAAAATAATAACTAATATATATCTAAAACCATTAGCAAACATCATCTGCAATGGGGATAAATTAGAAGCCTTCCCAATTAGATCAGGAGTCAAACAAGGATGACCATTATCACCCCAATTACTTAACATTGTACTTGAAACACTAGCAGTCACAATTAAAGAAGAAAAAGAAATTGAATGTAATAAAACTGGCAATGAGACCAAGCTATCAGTCTTTGCAGATGATATGATGATCTACTTAAAGAATCCTAGAGAATCAACCAAAAACCTAGTCTAAATAATTAACAACTTTAGCAAAGTTGCAGGATACAAAAGAAACCCCCACAAGTCATCAGCATTTCTATATATATCTAATCCATCTCAGCAGCAATAATTAGAAAGGGAAATTCCATTTAAAAACACCCTAGACAATATAAAATACTTAGGAATCTATTTGCCAAGACAAACACAGGAACTATATGAAAACAACTACAAAACACTCTTCACACAATTAAAACTAGATCTAAACAACTAGAAAAACATTGATTGCTTATGGGTGGGACGAGCTAACATAATAAAAATGACAGTCCTACTGAAATTAATTCACTTATTTAGTGCTATACCCATTGAACTACCAAAAAACTTCTTTATGGAATTAGAAAAAAAACCATAATAAAGTTCATTTGGATGAACAAAAGATCAAGGATATCCAGGGAAATCATGAAATAAAAAACGTAAAGGAAGGAGGACTTGCAGTCCCAGATCTCGAAGTATAATGCAAATTAGTGGTTATCACAACAATTCGGTACTGGCTAAGAGACAGAAAGGAGGATCAGTGGAATAGATTAAGAGTAAATGACTTCACTAGGACAGTGTATAATAAACCCAAAGATCCCAGTTTGGGGACCAAACCCCACTTTTTGATAAAAACTCCTGGGAAAATTGGAAGACAGTATGAGAGAGATTAGGTTTGCATCAACATCTCACACCCTACACCAAAATAAACTCAGAATGGGTGAACAACCTGAATATAAAGAAGGATACTATAAGCAAATTAGGTGAACACAGAATAGTACAGTTGTCAGGTCTTTGGGAAAGGAAAGACTTTAAAACCAAGCAAGACATAGAAAGAGTCACAAAATGTAAAATAAATAATTTTGATTATATCAAATTAAAAGGTTTTTGTACAAACAAAATTAATGCATCCAAAATTATAAGGGAAGCGACAAATTGGGAAACAGTCTTATTACAAAAACCTCTGAAAAAGGTCTAATTACACAAATTTATAAAGAGCTAAACCAGTTGTAAAAAAAATCAAGTCATTCTCCAATTGAAAAATGGGCAAGTGGCATGAGGAGGTAATTTTCAGTTAAAGAAATCAAAACTATTAATAAGCACATGAAAAAGTGTTCTAAATCTCTTATAATCAGAGAAATAAAAATCAAAACAACTCTGAGGTATCACCTTACACTTAGCAGATTAGCTAACATGACAGCAAAGGAAAGTAATGAATGTTGGAGGGGATGTGGCAAAGTGGGGGCATTAATTCATTGCTGGTGGAGCTGTGAATTAATCTGTCCATTCCAAAGGGCAATTTGGAACTATGCCCTAAGGGTGATTAAAGACTGTCTGCTCCATGATCCAGCCATAGCACTGCTGGGTTTGTACCCCAAAGAGGTAATAAAGAAAAAGACCTGTACAAGAATATTCATAGCTGAGCTCTTTGTGGTGGAAAAAAATTGGAAAATGATGTGATGCCCTTCAATTAAGGAATGGCTGAACAAATTGTAGTATATGTTGGTGATGGAATACTATTGTGCTTAAAGGAATAATAAAGTGGAGGAATTCCATGGGCTATGGAACAACCTCCAGGAATTGATGCACAGTGAGAGGAGAAGAAACAGAATTTTGTACACAGAGACTGATACCCTGTGGTACAATTGAATGTAATGGACTTCTCCATTAGTGGCAATGCAGTTATCCTAAACAACTTGAAGGAACCTACAAGAAAAACCACTATCCACATCCAGAGGAAACACTGTGGGTGTAAAAACAGCAAAGAAAAACAACTGCTTGAATACATGGGTCAAAGGGATATGGCTGCGGATATAGACTCTAAATGAACATCCTGGTGTAAACAACAACATGAAAATAGGTTCTGGTCAAGGACACAAGTAATACCCAATTAATTTGCCTGTTGTCTGTGGGTAAAGTGGGTGGAGAGCAGGGAGGGTAACAATGTGATTATTGTAACCAAGGAATAATGTTCTAAATTGACCAAATAAACTTATTCAAATGGAAAAAAAATAATGTTCCTTCCCTATCTGTCCAGATGTCTATTGTTAGTGTTCTTGGATCTCACATAAAAAGGAGAACAATGATTTTAGGAATCTCAAACTGGGCATGCCCAAATGGCAGAGTTGTAAGAGGATGAATTTCTCCCCTGAATCTCAGGCAAGATAAGTGAAAGTGCACTCATGAAAAAAACATCCTAAATCTGGAAGCTGTTTGAAATAGGTAATATGCTGCTCTTTTATAGAATATGCCATGCTTGAAATCAACTTCTTGTTTGTAAGTCTCTTCCTTCTCCCTGTTAACCCCTCTCACCTGAGTTCCCCTGCCACATGGAGGCTAATTGTTGCCTGAGGAAAGAACACCTCAGTTTTCTTCCATCTGCCCTGACTCCTAGCTTCTCATTTGCAGCAATCAGAAACAGTGGTAGGGGTTGGGGTTTGGTCACAGGCTGATTTTAGGAGTTTTCATTTAGGAATTACATAGCTGAATTACTTGGCGACCTTAAATTAATATATATCAGTCTTTTAAAGTGATGTCCTTGTCACATTGTGGCTGACCACATGGGAGTCTAAAGAATTCTCTCAATAAACTTCTGAAATTCCTTGTCTTTTTACTCTACCTTCTCACCACTTAGTCCCTTTTAACAGCAAACTTGGATTAAAGAAACAGCTGCTAGAACACGTGAGTATAAAAAACTTTTCCTCTCTTCTCTTTTCTCCTTAAGTAAAATTGGAATCAGCAGTTTTTCTTTTTCTTCCCTTTAATCTTAAGGGACAGCTGGGTAGCTCAGTGGATTGAGAGCCAGGCCTAGAGACAGAAGGTCCTGGGTTCAAATCAGACCACGGATACTTCCCAGCTGTGTGACTCTGATAGTTAGATAGAAAACAGCTGTTTTAAGTCTCAGCAACAGGACCCTAGAGTCCTGGCTGGAAGAGCTGTTTCTAAATATCCTTTCCCTTAAGGAACAACTTCCTAGATTAGAAAAAAAAAACCCTGCGGAAAGTTTGTTGCTTTGCCCTGCTCCCCACGTGTTTTGTGAAGACTGTTAGAGAAATAATTACAAAAAAAAATATATATATATATATATATACATGTATGTATATATATATAATATATATATAATATATATATATGTAAATGAGTACTACATTCTTTGACATTTATATGGCAGCTGAAGAATTAGGGGCATTGAGGAATGCAGGATACCTCCAAATTTTTATATTAATATGTACTGTCATTTTTGTACTCCTCAATACTATATTTAGAGATGCTAAAATAAAAAATATTGAGGATAAAATAGAAAAAATTGAGGATAAAATGCAAGCCCAATTAGAAGATCTAAAATGTTTCTTACAGGATCAATTGGCAAACACCCACTCTACCAGAAACACACCTGTTTCTGAACCTTTGAATGAGGAAATTTCCTTCCCTGAAATAGAGATGGAAAACACCTTCCCTATAGCCCAGTTAACAGACTGCTTCTCTCATGCAGTGCAAATCTTGACTGAATTTAATCCCCAAAAACCTTCCCCTGCAATCCCAGTTTCTCATGTTCCCTCTCCTACAGAAAACCAAATTCCAACACAAAGGAGATCTTGTCCTCCTCAAGAAACCTGTCCTTGTCAAACTGACCCACAGGTACAAAATTCAACTAGAGGCCTGTTTCCTCTAAGAGAAGTATCTGAAATAGGACGGAATGGGGATGTGGTGACATTAAGACATAGGATACTGTTTACTCCCCAAGAAATAAATGAATTTACACAAAATATCCCCAAATATGAACAAGAACCTTTTCTAGTAGCAAAAAAGGTGGGAGACATATAGCTAGAAAATGCCTTAGAATTCATATAGTTCACTTCATTGGCTTAACAGATGAGGAAAGTGAAGATAGAAAAATAAGTGAAAAATTATATAGATTCCTAGCAGTGGGAAGGTTTGAACCTTGTATACCTTCTGATTTTAAAACTATCATTCTTTTCACTATACCAAAGCAAACATAATTAAGAAAAGTAATCAATCATATGATCAAATGGTAAACTCATCTCAATTTAAGACCTAGTTTTACTGTTGGTGTTTAAATATTTCATTTGCCAAAAATAGTGTAAAGATAGTCAGTATGAAGCAGTACTCAAAAGATCACAGTGTATGGTCTTCTAATGAGCCTTTGAGAATTCAGTTTCTGCCCAACTGCTCAATATTTGATGTCCTCATTAGATTCATTAATTGCAAAGGGACAAAAAATAATATTCAATTAAATTAAAAAGTATATTTTGGAAACATTTTGTATAAATTGGGCCTAATTCTCACCTATATATTCTTTTGTCTACTTTTAATGTTTTTGTTCACTGATTTTTTCTTCTTTCCTAAAACATATAAGAGCTCCAAATATTCTCTTTTCCTCTTTTAGATATTTGTCTAAAGACTAATATGCTGTTAGGAATACAATGATGCTAGGTTATAGGTATTTTTTAATTTTTTAATTATATATAATATACTACTAATTCCAAACATAAATCCCTATTCAACTACTATCATCACTATCTTGGAAACCAAATAAAAATTTCCCATGTAGGCTTTTTTTTAAGTTTTAAAAACATTATTTTATTTGGTCATTTTCATACATTATTCATTGGAAACAGATCATTTACTTTTCCAACACCCTAACCCCCCCAACTCACCACCCCTTCCTTAGCCGACACTTGATATGTCTGTGTATCACACGTGTCCTTGCTCTCAAACTATTTCCTTGTTGTTGGTATTTGCATTAGGGTGCACATTTAGCATCTCTCCTCAATCATGTCCCCTCAACCGCTGTAGTCAATCAGTTGCTATTTCTCGGTGTTTTTACTCCCTCAGTTTATCCTCTGCTTGAGGATAGTTTTCTTTTTCCTCATAGAACCCTGCAGATTGTTCAGGGACATGGTAAAGCCATTACAGGAGAAGTTCTCTTGTACCACAATGTGTCAGTCTCTGTGTATAGTGATTTCTTGGCTCTGCTCCTCTCACTCTACATCACTTCCTAGAGGTTGTTCCAGTCTCCATGGAATTCCTCCACTTTATTATTCCTTTGAGCACAATAGTATTCCATCACCAACATATTTCACAATTTGTTCAGCCATTCCCCAATTGAAGAGCATCCCCACATTTTCCAATTTTTGGCCACCACAAAGTGTGCAGCTATGAATATTCTTGTACAAGTCTTTTTCCTTATTATCTCTTTGGGGTACAAACCCAGCAGAGCTATGGCTGGATCGAGGGCAGACAGTCTTTTATTGCCCTTTGGGCATAGTTCCAAATTGCCCTCCAGAATGGTTGGATCAATTCACAACTCCATCAGCGAGCTTTAATGTTCCTACTTTGCCACATCCCCTCCAGCATTCATTACTTTCCTTTGCTGTCATGTTGACCAATATGCTAGGTGTGAGGTGATACCTCAGAGTTGTTTTGATTTGCATCTCTCTGATTATAAGAGATTTAGAACACTTTTTCATGTGCTTATTAATAGTCTTGATTTCTTTAACTGAAAATTGCCTATTCATGCCCCTTCCCCAATTTTCAATTGGAGAATGGCTTGATTTTTTTGTACAAGTTGGTTAGCTCTTTATAGATTTGAGTAATTAGACCTTTGTCAGAGGTTTTTGTTATGAAGATTGTTTCCCAATTTGTTGCTTTCCTTCTAATTTTAGTTACATTGGTGTTGTTTGTACAAAAACTTTTTTAATTTGATGCAGTCAAAATTATTTATTTTGCATTTTGTGATTCTTTCTAAGTCTTGTTTGGTTTTAAAAATCTTTCCCTTCCCAAGGTTCTGACATGTATACTATTCTGTGTTCAACTAATTTACTTATAGTTTTCTTCTTTATATTCAAGTCATTCACCCATTCTGAGTTTATCTTGGTGTAGGGTGTGAGGTGTTGATCCAAACCTAATCTCTCCCACACTGTCTTTCAATTTTCCCAGCAGTTTTTATCAAATAATGGATTTTTGTTCCCAAAGCTGGGGTCTTTGGGTTTGTCATAGACTCTCTTGCTGAGGTCATTTACCCCAAGTCTGTTCCACTGATCCTCCTTTCTGTCTCTTAGCCAGTACCAAATTGTTTTGATGACCGCTGCTTTGTAAAATAGTTTGAGATCTGGGACAGCAAGACCACCTTCCTTTGTATTTTTTTTTCATTATTTCCCTGTATATCCTTGATCCTTTATTCTTCCAAATAAACTTTGTTATGGTTTTCTCTAATTCAGTAAAATAGTTTTTTGGAAGTTCAATGGGTATGGCACTAAATAGATAGATAAGTTTGGGTAGGATGGTCATTTTTATTATGTTAGCTCGTCCCACCCATGAGCAATCAATGTTTTTCCAATTGTTTAGATCTAGTTTTAATTGTGTGGAGAGTGTTTTGTAGTTGTGTTCATATAGTTCCTGTTTGTATTGGCAGTTAGTTTCCTAAGTATTTTATATTGTCTCGGGTGACTTTAAATGGAATTTCTCTTTCTAATTCTTGCTGCTGAACTGGGTTGGAGATATATAGAAATTCTGATGACTTATGTGGGTTTATTTTGTATCCTGCAACTTTGCTAAAGTTGTTGATTATTTCGATTAGCTTTTTGGTTGATTTTCTAGGATTCTTTAAGTAAATCATCATATCATCTACAAAGAGTGACAGCTTGGTCTCCTCATTGCCAATTTTAATACCTCCAATTTCTTTTTCTTCTCTAATTGCTACTGCTAGTATTTCTAGAACAATATTAAATAATAAAGGTGATAATTGGCATCCATGTTTGACTCCTGATCTTATTGGGAAGACTTTGAGTTTTTCCCCATTGCAGATGATGTTTCTGATGGTTTTAGGGATATACTCTTTATTATTTTTAGGAAAAGCTCTTCTATTCTTATACTTTCTAGTGTTTTTAGTAGGAATGGGTGTTGTATTTTGTTAAAGGCTTTTTCTGCATCTATTGAAATAATCATGTGATTTTTGTTGGTTTGCTTGTTTATATGGTCAATTATGTGGATAGTTTTCCTAATATTGAACCATCCTTGAATTCCTGGTATGAATCCTACCTGATCGTAGTGGATAACCCTTGTGATGATTTGCTGGAGTCTTTTTGCTAGTATCCTATTTAAAATTTTTGCATCTATATTCATTAGGGAGATTGGCCTATAGTTTTCATTCTCTGTTTTTAACCTGCCTGGCTTTGGAATCAGTACCATGTTTGTGTCATAAAAAGAATTTGGTAGAACCCCTTCTTGGACAATTCTGTCTAATAGTTTGTATAGTATTAGGGTTAGCTGTTCTTTGAATGTTTGATAGAATTCATTTGTGAATCCTTCCTGACCTTGGGATTTTTTCTTAGGGAGTTCTTTGATGGCTTGTTCAATTTCTTTTTCTGATATGGGGTTGTTTAGGTAATTTATTTCTTCTTCTTTTAGTCTAGGCAATTTATATTTTTGTAAGTATTCATCCATATCACTTAGATTGCCATATTTTTGCCATATAATTGGACATAGTCGTTTTTAATTATTGCCTTGATTTCCTCTTCATTAGAGGTGAGGTCTCCCATTTCATCTTGGATACTGTCAATTTGGTTTTTTTCTTTCCTTTTTTTTTAATTAGACTGACTAGTACTTTGTCAATTTTATTTGTTTTTTCAAAGTACCAGCTTCTAGTCTTATTTATTAAATCAATAATTCTTTGACTTTCAATTTTATTAATTTCTCCTTTGATTTTTAGGATTTCTAATTTAGTCTTTATCTGAGGATCTTTAATTTGTTCACTTTCTAGTTTTTTATAATTTGTATGCCCAATTCATTGACCTCTGCCCTTCTTAATTTGTTTATATATAAACTCAAGGATATAAATTTCCCCCTCAGTACTGCTTTGGCTGCATCCCATAGGTTTTGAAAGCATGTCTCACCATTGTCATTTTCTTCAATGAAGTTATTAATTGTTTCTACTATTTGTTATTTAATTAGCTGGTTTGGGGGAATCATATTGTTTAATTTCCAATTAATTTTTGATTTATCTCTGCATGTACCCTTACTAATTATTATTTTTTATCGCATTGTGGTCTGAGAAGGTTGCATTTATTATTTCTGCCCTTTTGCACTTGTTTGCAATGATTTTGTGCCCTAGTATATAGTCAATTTTTGTGAATGTACCATGTGCTGCTGAAAAGAAGGTGTATTCCTTTTTGTCCATATTTATTTTTCTCCATATGTCTACTAACTCTAATTTTTCTAAGATTTCATTTGCTTCTCTCACCTCTTTCTTATTTATTTTTTGATTTGATTTATCTAGTTAGGATAGGGGAAGGTTCAGATCTCCCACTAGTATAGTTTTTCTATCTATTTCATCCTTGAGCTCCTCTAGTTTCTCCTTTAAAAATTTGGATGCTCTGCCATTTGGTTCATACATATTGAGTACAGATATTTCCTCGTTGTCTATATTGCCTTTTATCAGGATGTAATTACCTTCCCTATCTCTTTTAACTAGATTTATTTTTACTTTGGCTTTGTCTGATATCATGATTGCTACTCCTGCCTTCTTTTTATCATTTGATGCCCAATAGATTTGGCTCCATCCTCTTACTTTCACCCTATGTGTATCAACCTTCCTCATGTGTGTTTCTTGTAGATAGCATGTGGTAGGGTTTTGGACTCTAATCCACTCTGCTATTCACTTGCATTTTATGGGTGAGTTCATTACATTCACATTCAGAGTTATTATTACTAGCTATGTATTTCCCAGCATTTTGATTTCTACTACTGGTCCTGCTTTTTTTTCTTTCGCTATTTCCTTCTACACCATGTTTTTTTATAGTCAGTCCCCCGAGTTCCCCCCCCCCTTATTTTACTTCCCTTTCTACCCCTCCCTTCTTATTTCCTCCCTTATTTTCCCCTGAAGTCTTTTTAAAATTTTCCCTCCACCCTCTCCCTCCCTTGTACTGCTTCCCTCCCCACCAGTCCATTTTTTACCCTTCTACTCCCCTATAGAGGGAAAATCTATTCTCTTTCCCAATGGATTGGATTGTTCTTCCCTCTTTCAGTCAGTTTCTAAGTATGTAAGATTTGAGTATTTCCTATATCTAATGTCTTTACCCTTCCAGTGTGTCGATGTTCTCCCCCCTCCCACCCTGAGCTTCTTTGTGGCATATAAATTCATCCCCTTTTGTTTCATTTCCCATTTCTTTTAGTTATAACCTCATTTTTTAGCTCTAGTCATGTATATTTATATACAAAAGCATGTATATGTATTTATGCATGCATATATCTATATACCTATTCATGTCCTGTCCTTTCATCCTATATATTTTGTCACTCTTCCCTCTGAGTGTAATTCTTCTAGCTGCTCAGGTGATAGCAACAGTTTTTAAGAGTTTCCAATGACCTCTTTTCTTATAGGGATACATATCATTTTAACTTATTGAGTCTCTTAAAATTTTTTTGTTGTTCCTTTGTTTGGTTTTTCCCCTCTTTTTTAATTACCTTTTGATGATTCTCTTGAGTTCTGTGGTTGGACATCAAATTTTCTGTTCAGGTCTGGTCTTTTATTTATGAATGCTTGGAACTCTTCTGTTGTGTTGAATGACCATACTTTCCCCTCTAAGAATATAGTCAGTTTTGCTGGGTAATTGATTCTTGGTTGGAGACCCAGCTCTTTTACCATTTCTAAATATCGTGTTCCATGCTTTGTGGTCTCTTAGTGTGTTAGCCGCTAAGGCCTGTGTGATCCTTATAGAAGCCCCCCTATATCTGAAGCTCCTCTTCTTGGCTTCTTGTAGGATTTTCTCCTTTTCTTGGAAGCTCTTGAATTTGTCAATTACATTCCTGGGGGTTGTCTTTTGGGGATTTAGTATAGAGGGTGTCCTATGAACCCTTTCTATTTCTATTTTGCCCCTTTGCTCCAGAACATGTGGGCAATTTTCTTCTATAATCTCCTGTAGTATAGCATCGAGATTTTTGTTTATCTCTGTTTTTTTGGGCAGACCAATAATTCTCATGTTGTCTTTTCTTCCTCTGTTTTCCTGGTCTCTGACCTTTTCAGTGAGATATTTTGTGTTTTCTTCTAATTCATTAATTTTTTGGCTTTGCTTTATTGATTCTTGCTGTTTTATGATCTCACTTTCTTCGAGTTGCTTAATTCTGGTCTTTAGGGACTGGTTTTGCTGTTCAGCTATGTCTGCCCTTCTATTAGATGCTTCCAGCTCTTTCTCAAATTGTGAAGTCTTGTCTATCAGACTGCTGATCTCTTTTTCCTATTTTTCTTTCCTGAAGTTTTCCATCTTTTGGGTAAACTCCAATTTGAGGTCTTCGAGAGCTTGTGGATAGTTTCCATTTTGGGAGGCATGTTCTGATTTTGTTTGGATTTCATCCTCATTCTCTTCTTTTCTTTGGGTACTCCCATCATAAAAGTTTTCAATAGTCACTTTTTTACCTCCCTTCTTCCTGGAGGCTTGATTTTGGGCCATGTGAGCCATCCCTTTGGTGGTTTTATTCCCCTTTCCTTTTTGGTCTGGGGTCTGGGTGATATGGGTGGGTTTTATGTGAATTTAGATTGCCTCAGACTAGTTCTTCCCAGCCTCCAAGGTTTCTTAGGGCACAGGCCCCTGTGCTCAGCATGGCCGCCCCTTTGCTCAGCACAGCCTCTCAGCACAGCCACCCCTTTGCTCAGCACAGGATTTTCCCATGATACCACCCTGAGAGGTCGTTTCCTTGCAGTCTTTAGATCCCAAGGACCCTGGTGTGCCCCCCCAGACAGAGACGCTCCTCACTCACTCGCTGTCCCAGTGAACACTCTGATACCTTACTCTGGTTTGGTGGGGGTTGGATGGGGCAGAGGGGCAGCTCAGTTCACGTTTTTGTACAAGATTTTCCTCCTCCTTATAGTGTGGAAATGTTCAAGCCCCACGTACCTTCTTTTCTGTGGGGTACTGGAGAGTCCCTCTGTTCTTCCAAAGGTGATTTTTATACTCTTTCGAGGTAGTCTATTTCGTTTGGTGCTGGGGAGAGGAAGCGATTAGCGTCTAGATTGCAGCCATGTTAACCCAGAAATCCCAAGTTAGGAGATTTCTGCTGAATTTCTGCATCTTTTCCACCATATTGGCTTTGGGGTTACCTTTCTTCAGGATTGTTCTCAGTAAAGATATTTCCTATCCCAACTCTATGTATTTGTTAAAATTCCACTCTGACTGGAATGTACTCCTAATTCATATATGCCTCCTTAGCTTTTAAAATGTCTATTTAAACAGACATATTTAAGAGCTATTTCCTGATTCACATAATTGTTCAGTCTCATTTTCATATATTAATTTTGAAAGAATCTTTTATTTACTTCTTTTTGTACTTATTTTACTTCCCCATTAGAATGTAACCTTCCTGTGGTCAAGTACTAAGACTCATATTGAAGAATTTAATAATGCCTAACATAATACCAGAGTACATTGATGCAAATTTTAATATATATTTCAACATGATATCCTTGTAGAGGGACAGAACATTATCTTCAGACTGAGGATTCATTCTTTAAGATCAGAAGCTCTCTAAGTAGTCTTACTATTTCTTAATTTTCAAATATATATTAATTTACTGATAATATTTTATATTACTATTATTTCACTTATATATTGAATTTAGTTTTTATAAAGAACAACAGTTACCAATAAATTGTCTATGTTTAAAGACATATACAGCATTCTTCAGCTATCAATCTTCACTTTTATAACAGTAAATCCCCCCCTTTTAATGGGCTTTCCTGAGTTAGAATCTATGTTCCGTGAATGAAAAGTCTCTCATTTACCTTCCTTTTCCAAGTTCTTGCCAGAGAATTTGGAAAATAATCAATCATAATAATTACTTGTAGACTGATTAGATGGCATAAGTTGACTTCTGAGATGCAGTATAATATTATGGTTACAGACCTTACAGTGAAAAATACAGGACTTAAAATGACATCTAAGACATACCTTAAGCAAATCATTTGACATGAAGGACCCTAAAATTATAGATTGTATCTTCCTTGAGAGTTCATATCTTCAATGGAAGTTTACATATGGAAATTTCCTTAAACAAATGGTAGCAAAGAACAATGTGAGTTGCAAAATAAATCTCCAGTGTTTTTTATATTATATAAACTTGGCTGAAGAAGAGTTCAGGCCAGGGTGTGGATCTTCAATACAACCTCTCCTTCCACCTCTAACTCATTAACCCAAAAAGTCAACATAATGGCAGTTGAGCAGGAAAAGACAAATACAACCATGAAATTAAAGCCATAAACAGCAGACAGTGAAAGGGACCCAGAATTATTAAGAGGCAGATAACACACTTTATTCACTGTTTTTAACTATATTACAAAATGGAAAAATTATTAAATATCAGAAAGAGATTAAGTAAGATTAAAATAATTGTTGGGAACCAAGTACCACTTCTTCAAAATTCCATTTTATTATTATTATTATTATTTTAGATCATTAATTTAGGATCATTAATTCCATTAAGGATATAATACCAAGGAGAATTATAGTGAGATTCATAATTAAGTGTATTTAAGAGCTAATATATTATTTTATGTGTACAACAGGTGAACTGGATTATAAAAATGCATGTTTCTTAAGTTAGGCTATGCATTATCTGATTTTTTGTTGATCTATAAGGAACTTTAGAATCTTTTTGGATCTCAGAGTCATTTTGTGTGCAAATTAGCATTATATTATGGACATATAGATCTGTTATATTTCAGTTAAGTGAATACCAAATAAGCTAGATTTTCAGTGTAGTTTATATATTCATAGGATCATAGTCCCTATTCTCCATGAAGCCCACACCCTAATTTTATAAATAAGAAAAATGAAGGCAGATAGAGCTAATGTGATTTGCCCAAGGCAGAAGAGCTAACAAATATATGAGTTAAGATTTGACAAAAATCTTGATTTCAAATACAGGAATCTATCCACTTACTCTATGTTGCCTTTATATTCTTTGAATTCAATTCAATAAATATTGAGCATTAATTTTGTATAATACATAGCACTAAGCATTCTAAATCCAAAACTGAAATAAAACATAAATCTTTGCATCACAAAGCATTTGACTGAATGGAAGGATGAATGGGCAATATGTGCATATTAATAAATAACATTAATGGTAGGATACATTAAGTACAAAGAAGAAATCCCAATAGATTTTTAAAATTTGAGGATAAGGAGGTGATTTTTTTCTTGGGAAAATAAGCAACAAGATGGAGGTAGTCACTGTGAGACTGAGATATTTCAACAGGTAGAGGCTATGGTGAAGCATAAAGTTTATGGAGATATCATTAGCAAACATTTTTAATTTCTGTGCTTGTCTAATGCAGGAGGTCTGGAACTGGCATTATATCTAGATGTCGCTTTCCTTTTATTTTATTACCAAGATGAAGAGACACATCTTGATTGTTTGACATTCATTATTATTTTTGTTTCATATAACTCAGTTTTGTTCATTATAGCTCTTTTCACATTGGGAAAAAGGAACCAGTTGGGATGAACTTGGGCAGGGAATAGACCAGACAGACATATTGCTTTTAGTGGTGATATTTCTCAATCCCTATGAATAAATGAAATATGTTATTCTCATTGGTACATTTAAGTTTCCCTAGTCTTTAGTGGGAATATGAGCTCTTAATGAGTATTATCATCAATTCAAGATATCCTAAAAGGTCAAACATTTTTTTTGTAAACACATTTACTAGGTAATCTCCATTATCTAAATTATTGGATGTCTCAATGTCTCAATGTCTCAAGTTTACTGTGTTACTGTTAACCATACCTACCATGACCAAAGAATATTATATGCTTTGCCTAAACATAATTGCAAAGAAATATATTTAAATATATTCAAATGGTTGGATGAGCTTTCTGCCTTCTGGTGGTTAATATATTAAAATCCATGGTATTTCAAAAATACCTACATTTTTTAAAATGAAACTAAATAAGTTGGAGTTTTTAATTTCCATTAGGAAAAAATGTACCTAAAAATTAAGGAAAATCATGAAATATATAAAATTATTCAGGGACAAAAAACCCTGTGTGGATACAGGAAAAAGTTATTTTGTGGTAAATATGAAATCTGTTTCATTAAGCATAATCAGTTGGGAGACTATTTTATAAATAATTGACTTGAACATCATTTCCCATATCTTTTATGTAGTTTAGATTAGAGAAAAGGATTGGTGTATGTTCACTCATTCAGTGGATGGTTCTCAAAAATCTGTTTTCTTTTGTGATCCCATAATTGATGAATTTGCATTTGTTTTTATAAAATTCGCATTTACTCATATGAAGGTAAATCATGTTTATAGGTTTGTGTATGTGTGCACACTAACAAAAGTAAAGAGATGATAAAGGACAGGAAAAGATTGAGAATATTAAGACCTTCCCTGTTCACCAAAATTATTGCAACAGCCTCTGAAATGGGGTCTATGTCTTGTCTGTTACCACTTCTCATTCAATTTATACACTGTGCTCAAAGTGACAAAGCCTATATCTGACTATATTATTCCCTATTCAATAATGTCCATTGGCTTCATATTCCCTCTAGGATAAAATAGAACCATCTCATCTTAGTTTTTTGGATCTTTTACAGCCTGGGCTCAACTCTCTTTCCAAACTCATTGTATATTACTTTTACTCCTAGACTTTTTAACCTACCAAAATGGCCCATCTATTTGCTACCCAGAATCACATCTCTATTTTTGTGATGCTTGTCTTTGAAACCTGAGAGTCCCTTGTGATCTCCATTTCAAAGAATCAGTTTCTTTGTTCAATATCCCATCTTTTTCTTGAAGTCTTTGCTGATTCAGTTGCTAGTATCTTCCCTTTCAAACTAGCATTTAATTACTTTGTATTTTATTCACGTGTTTCAAAATATGTGTATATGTGTATATATATATATATGATATTCTCTTTATATTTATTTCATAATGATCTTATGTGTCCTTGTTTTCTCTCCCAGTAGACTAGTCCAGAAAATAAGGAACCATTTCATTCACTGATTTTTATCCTTAGCAGTTAGCATATAGCCTGGAACACAATAGATTTGGAATAAACTATTGATTGGTGAAATAAAATAAATCATAGAAGGCAAGGCTGGCAAATTTGGATGGAGTGAAAATGTGGAATCACTTGAACATTAGACTTATGGCATTTGTACTTTATTAAATGACAGTGACTTGAAAAATTTAATGGCATAAATGTCAGGACTCAGAGGTGAAAGAGTAAAGAGGAAGTCTATTATATGTAAAAATGTATTATTTTATGAGGAAATTAAGAAATAGTAAAAAGTAATCAGTGTAGAAATTTTATTCATGAAAGCAGAAATAGAGACAGGATTATCACTGGAACATCCTAAATAAACTTGAATAAGAAAACTGATGAAGAAAAGAGAAAGTAATTTCCTAAGACTGGCAAAGGAACACAAAATATTAGTGAAGAAGAATTTTAATTATTGATGTATCTTTTGGAATTCTTTTTTTATATGAAGACCACTCCTCCAAGAAAATCTTGATTGGCTCAATGAAATTTTTATCCCTAAAAGTTTGGATAACAACTACTGAGGGGGAATTTTGTTCTGGGCTAGAAACTCACCAATAAACAAAAATCAATTTAGCACCTGGAAAGAATAAGAAACTTGATGGAGAAGTGACCATTCCAGTTTAGGATTTCTTGGGGACTAGGAAAGTAAAATTTGGCAAAAATATGACATGAACTCTATTATTTTAGGGAGTAGTTTTTTAATTAAGAAATGTTTTTGGAGGAATTCCATGTGAACTAGAATGACCTCCAGGAATCGATGCAGAGTAAAAGGAGCAGAACCAGGAGAACATTGTACACAGAGAGTGATACACTGTGGTACAACCAAATGTAATGGACTTCTCCATTAGTGGTAATGCAATGACCTACAAGAAAAACCACTATCCACATTCAGAGGAAAAACTGTGGGAGTAGAAGCACTGAAGAAAAACTACTGCTTGATTACATGGGTCGAGGAGATATGATTGGGGATATAGACTCTAAATGAATATCCTAGTGCAAACATCAACAACAAGGAAATAGGTTCTGATCAAGGACACATGCAATGCCCAGTGGAATTTCACATTGGCTTCAGGAAGGGTCAAGGGAGGGGAGAGAGGGAAGGAATATGATTCTTGTAACCAAGGAATAATATTCTAAATTGACTAAATAAAATTTATAAACGAAAAAAAAAATAATGAAATGTTTTAATAAATGTATTATTAATGTTGCAATAAACAAATGTGTTTACTAATTACATACTTTTAAGTTAAATAAATTCAAAATATAAAGCATAATTTTTCCAATAACTCTCTGTTTCACTTTATGTCACATAGGCATTATATGATAGAACTGTGATTTAAACCCAGATCCTCTGACTTTGAGGAAGGTGGCTGGCTCACAGTGCCAGGCCTGGAGTCAGGACAATCCATATTTCTCAGTTCAAATCTTGCCTCTGATGCTTATTAGCTGTGTAACTCTGGGCAAGTCACTTATCTCAGATATTTCGTCTGAGTTTACTCATCTATAGCTTGAGCTAGAGAAAGAAACAGTAAACTTCTATGATATCTCTTTAAGGAAAACCTAAATGGAGTCATGAAGAGTTGGATACAAATGAAAACAACTTAATAAGACCTGTGACTCCAAGTTTTGGTTTTTCCAATTATGTTATGCTATCATATCTGATAAGATGATGAAAGAGCATTTTTGGAACAATTCCATTATACCTTAAAGTTAGAACACTTAGGATGTCTTTGAGTTATTTAAACAATTTAATCTATTTTACCATTTTGCTAATGCCCTTCCATAATTATAATTTCTACTCCAAATTATGTTAATATTCACTATTTACTGTTACTCTAATGTAGTCATTCTGAATATAAACTATCACTGTTCAATAAGATTAGTGAAAGAGAAATATAAAGATAAAGGGATTACCTGGAGTTAAGAGAATGACTGACATGGTGATGAGAGAGCACACAACAAGAATCACCAGCAAAGCAATAGCAATTCCCTTCCAGTTTCTTTGTGGAGGGCTGTTACTCCCCAGCTCCTACAGAGAACAAAAGAAAAGTTTTATAATTATACACACTCCAAGAGAAACATTTATAAACAAGTGATTTTATATATAATAGAAATACAGTATGCAAACTGATTATAATGCACCTCCTTGTCCCCCTATAAAGAGTTAAGTAAACTATTTCAAGCTACCTATTTTTCATTTTTTTAAAAAGGGAGAGCATTTTTTCATGTGTGTGTGCTTGGAGTTCAGGGATTGGTGGTGACCATATGGTTTTCATAAGAGGAGGTAATGAAATTGATAACAATAATAGCATCAATAACAATAACAAATTTCATAGCATTTTAGGTTTATAAAGGACTGTCTTCCCTATGTTTCAAGGTAAGGAAGGCACCAATCATCATCTCCATTTTATAGAAAAGGAAGTAGACTCAATGAGATTCAATGGCCTACTCATGGTTACCTTCTTTGCTTTCTATGGAGAATAAGAGTATTGTTTAAAAATAAACTGACTCAAATCTCATGACATAGTAGTACTTACAAGTGTTAGTTGAATGGTAAAATGGATATATGTTTTGTATTTCTTCACATATATTTTTTACTACCATATTGATTTCCTTCTCAATGAAGGAGGGAGAGAGTAGGAGAACAAAGAGAATTTAGAATTTTCAATTTTTAAATGATTATTAAAAATACATAATAAAGATGTTTTTAAATTGTAGTTGAATGCAGCAATAACATGACATCAACTGTGAATTAGCCAATTATCATTAGCTATTATGAGCAATGCAAGGATCCAGGACAGCTCTAAGGGCCTCATAACAAAGTCTGAATGAAGAGGAGAGCATGCCATTATTCACTCTATTTTTTCCATTAATTTTTCTCAAATGCAAAAAAATATATGACGTCTTTCAAAATGTGATAAATAAGGACATATATATTTGTACAATCCACATTATGTTATCTGCCATCTAGGGAGATGGGGAGCAGTATAAGGCAGGAGATAATCTATCACATACCACTATATTAATTTTTTTAATAAAAGGATAATTTTAATATAATTTGGGGAAAATAAAAAAAATCATTAAAATGCTATTTGAATGATGCTTCTGCAATAATTATAGGAATATAAGGAATCATTTAATCATATATAGACTATGTCTTGGGAAACATTAGATTAATTTAGCCTAACTCCTATTTTTGATAAATAAGGAACTGAGCCCCACAAAGGTGAAGTTACTTGCCCACATTGATACAGATATTAAATGGGGGAGCTCAGATTCAAGACCAGCTCATTTGGCTCCAAATCTAGCATTTGTTTTACTATACCACACTGTCACAGGAGAATTTACATCTGTTCTATCTATACTCTACCCAACATTTCAATATAGGTGCTGCAGAAACATAAGTGGGATCATTTCTATCCATGATACAATGGGAAAAAATTACAGAAGTCCCAATAATACAAATTTATCCACCTTGCTAAGTAAGTACTCCTCATTTTGTCAACAGTACAGTTGCCTTCAAACTTCTGCCTCACCATTCATAAATATCAACAGTGTCTGGTAACTAAATTAAAGGAGTGCTCCTTTATCAATGGGCAATGGCATATTCTACCTGGGTAACAGGAATGATATGGGCAAGGATATGAGATTGGTGTGGAGAGATAAACTGGATTATCTTCCTTAATACATTGGGAAAAGCCTTTGTTTGCACTTTTCAGTTTGTAATTTTCCTACACTGTTGATTAAGAATGCAAAGCACAGCTAATTATGTCCAAATAAGAAGACTCTTGAAATTAATACCTCTCTGTAGAAGTTTGAACTTTTTAATTGAATTCATATTTTCTATATTGCTCTCATTGCTTTTTTTCAGTCTTTTTTTTGTGCCTGTGCCTGTTCCTTTGCCTTTCTCAATCTCTATCTCTGTTTATCATTTTTTCTCTTTGTATCTGTGGTTCTGTATCTACTTTTCTCTGTGTCTGTCTGTCTCTCCTCACATGCATACATACACACATAAACACACTCATAAATAGGTCCACACATCTCTTCTAAAAATTTCCTGATAATTTATTGTCTTTCTCATAATGCTAGGAGCATAAGGGCCCTAAATCTAACCAATCATGTATAAAATGAAGAAAATTTGTAACAAGAACATTAAATAACTTGTTCATTCTGATAGTCAGTGGATCACTAGTGTTGGGGATGAATAACAAATGATATGCAGGTGCTTTGTTTAGTTATGGAAAAATAAAGAATCCAAATTTGTTATCATTGATAACCCCTTTTCTTTACTAGGATGTAACTATACATTGATCTATAGCTAAGAACACAGGTGAAGGATACTGTAGACAGGGAATGGTAATGAGGAAGTCATCATTCTCAATATGACAAATTGATATATCATATTCTGAGCACACAAAAAAAGTTAGAAAGAAACAAGAGAAAGAAGTTAAATGAAGGAATAGTATATGGGGGCACCTGTTAATTGTCTGCCAAAGCAAATGAATAGAACTAAGAAGCTTAGTTTAATGGAGGTGTTTACACTCTGGGGTCCCAATGTTCTACAAAAACTTATAAAAGAAGAACAACAAGTAGGAAGGAAGTCATGTTGGCAACCTGAAAAGACCTAGAATTCTCAAGAGAGAGCCTTTGAATCCAAACACCTAAATTTTAAAATTTAAATCATATTTGGAGATTTTTGAATCTGGTAAAAGTCACAGGCACCTAGTCCCTTTGATCATTATTTTAATATATTTGTTTATAGAATAGCAGATGAAGAGGGTAAGAAGGGCTAGTAATAGATCATTATTAGATTTATTGTTACTTTATCATTCATATATTAATTATATATAAATAATAAGCAATTTAACAATAGTGATAATACTGATTAGATTGAAGTTCAATAGCAAATAGAATATTGCAGAGTTTCCTAGTGAGTACTGGCATCTTGAGAGTAAAAGCCTCATTATATAATTCCATTTTATTAGAGTCTCATTCTACATATCAGATTATGACTAGAAATAATAATATGCTAACCTGTCTATATCAATCCATCCTAATAGCTCTTTTTAATGAATTTACATGAAATTAATGAAAGTTACTAAATAAAATATTGAGAATTTTTCATCTCTATTCTTTAATTCAACCAAATTCCATTTATTAGATTTTCTTGTCTCATTATTTTTCATCTATTCAGTCAATGATTTTGACCTAAAATTTCTTTCCTTGGACTATTATTCTAAATGGATTTGCTGATTGCTAGCTTCTCTTTTCATTAATCCATTTTCTTCACTACCGCCTTAATAATTTTCATAATTTATCACTAAAATAATGTCATTCCTGTACTTATCTATGTATCTATCCATTTATAAATATATTTCAATATACATATTGCATGCCAATTAAAATTAAAATGATCATGGTGGAATCAAGGAATTTCAGATCTGAAAGATGCCTTAGAGAATATCTAATCCATCCTATATTGCATGAGAAATCTTTTAAGAAAAAGTCCAAGATTCAGTTACCTATGCTTTGCTGAAAAACTCTACTGAAGAAAACCCTCTATTTTATCCGTATGCAGCCCATTATATTATACTTCTTAATAGCTCTGGTTGTTAGAAAGTCTTGTTGCTTTTTTCTCTCAAATAAAGAGTAAAGCTTTCCCTTTGCAACAACAATTCCTTTCTATTCTTCTTTCAGCAGATGAATTCCAGTTATTTTTCCATATGGAAGTTCTAAAATATTTAATGTGGTATAAGTATCCATTCAAATCAAACCACTAAAGTGCCTTTGACTAGTCCTGGTGAAACATGTGGGACCTCCATAATTCAGGTCTAGCTTATCTTTTCTCTTTTATTAACTTTCCTTCCTTAACTTCATATATTCTTAATTCCAACCAAGGATATATAAGGATACATATAAGGTCTGGATTCTTAATCTTGCTAGTATAGGGAACTCATAGATAAGAATATTATTCCTATCAATTCTGGTCATAATATCTGACATTTCTAGTCCTAGATATTTGCCCATGACTGTTAAAAGTTGAATGACTTATCTATAGTCACAGTCAGTCAGCTTTCCATTTAAGTTTATGTACCCTGCTGTTGCTAAAACATTCAAAAAATCATGTTCTCTTCTGATTTTATGCCAATTGCCTTGACACCTATATCCCAACCTCTTAAATTTACCCTTTCCCCTCCTTTTAGGCTCAAATGAGAAATCACTTTCACAGAATTTTTCCTGAATTATATATATATATACCTTCTCCACATAAACATGATCTTTATTTTCTCAAATATTTTATAGAAAATTGAGTAGATTTGTTTTTCTCCTTCAAAATCTATTTTGATACATAAATACTTGTGTACATGCTAGATTTTCCCATAAAAAATTTATATGGTGTCTGAGGTCAGAGTCTACATCTTCTCTATCTTTTAGCTCCATGTTTTGCTTAGCATAATGCTGTATAGTAGACATAAAAATTTTAAAAAGTTAACATTTTTAATAAATATAATAGGGATAGAAATGTTAAATCTCATAATTAGCTCTGATTTCATTGAAGAGAATGACAATGAGGAGACAAGATATCAAAATTTATGGGAAAAAGGTAAAGCAGTACTCAGGAATTTTTTTTGGTCATCAATAAATGCTTATTTCAATAGAATAGAAAAAAGAAAATCAATTAATTGGGAATGCAAAATATAAAGAAAACTAGAAAAAGAACAAATTTAAAAGCTCCAATTAAAAAATAAATTGGAAATCCTAAAAATCAAAGGCGGTATTAGTAAAATAAAAAGTAAAGAATATTGAACAGAAGACTAGGAACTGGTTCTATGAAAGAAAAGGAAAGAAATAAAATATGTAGAGCATTGGTTAATTTGATTAAAAAAATAAACAGGAAGACATTACCAGTACCAAAAATGAAACGGGTGATTTCACCTCTAATGAAAAGGAATGTAAAGCAATAATAAAGAACTAGTTTGCCAAATTACATGAGAATAAAACATAATCTAGGGGATATAAATGAATATTTACAGAAATATAAATTGCATAGATTAAAAAGAAATAGATTACTTAAATAATCCCATCTGTAAAAAAATGAATAACCCATCAATGAACTCCCCAAGAAAAAAAAGTGTCCATGGCCAGATGAATTCATATGTGAATTCTATTTTTTTAAAGAAAAATTGATTTTAATACAATTCAAACTATTTAGCAAAATAAGCAAAGTATAAGTTCCATCAAAACATTTTCATGACACAAATATGAGGCTGCTACCTAAGCCAGGAAAACCAAAAACAGAGAAAGAAAATTCCAAACCAATCTCCTTAATGAACATTGTGGCAAAGATCTTTAATAAAATAACATCAATGAGACAATAGAAAAATATCACTAGAATTATTCACTATGATCAAGTGAGATTTATATCAGGAATGCAAGGCTGTTTTAATATCAGGAACACTATCAGCATAATTGACCATATCAATATTCAAACTAATAGAAATCACACAATATTTCAATAGATGCATGAAAAGCCATTGACAAAATACAAAAACTATTGCTAATAAAAATACTACCAAGTATAGGAACAAAAAGGTCTATCCCCCAAATATTAAATATTTCTTTAAGACCACCAACAAATATCATCTGTAATGGAGATGTTATAAGCCCTCCCACTAAGATCAGGAGTGAAACAAGGATGCTTATTATCACCACCATTATTTAATATTGTACTAGAAATTCTAGTGGAGGAAATAAGACAAGGGAAAGAAATTGAAGGAATTAAAGTTACGAGAAGAAAACTATAAACCATCACTACATGCAGATGATATAATGGTATACTTAGAGAATTCCAGAAAAAAACAACAACTTAAAAATAGTTGAAATAATAACTGTAGCAAAGTTGCATGATACACAATAATTCCATAGATATCATTAGTATTTCTGTATATTTCCAACAAAATTCAGTGGCAAGAGTTAGAAAAAGAAATTCTATTTAAAATCACCCAAGACAATATAAAATATAGGAGAATGTCTCTGCCAAGACAAAATCAGGAATTACATGAACACAATTACAAAATACTTTTCACATAAATAAAACTAGATCTAAACAATTAAAAATATGAACTGCTCATGGGTAGACCAAGCAAACATAATAAAAATGACAATTCTTGATAAGTTAATTTACTTATTCAGTGCCATAACAATACAAAATTCCAAGTAATAATTTATATAACTAGAAAAAATAAAACCAAAATTCATCTGGAAGAACAAAAGGTCAAATATATCAAGGGAACTAATGAAGAAAAAATGTGAAGGATGGTGGTTCAGAAGTATATCAGATCTTAAATTGTAATATAATGTAGGGATTATCAAAATAGCCTGGAATTTGCTAAGCTAAGAAATAGAAGGGTGGATCAATGGAATAGACAAGGGTAAATGATTTCAGCAATCTAGTGTCTGATAAGCTCAAAGATAAGATTTTTGAGATAAGAGTTTACTATTTGACAAAAATTGCTGCGATAATTGGAAAACAGTATTGCAAAAATTCACTTTAGATTAATATCTCATACTCTATGCCAGCATTGGCAAACATTTTTTGAGTTCCTGTGCCCAAATTACAACTTCAAGCTCCTTGTGAGGCCCCTACATTACTCCAGAGAACATTGGAAGGAAATACTCTCTTTGGTTGGCTGGAGAGAGGGGCAAAGCATGCAAAAAATATCCTCAGCCACTGGGAAAGAGGGGAATGGAACATCTATTCCCAAACAATTCCAAGATAATCTCAAAGTTTGTTTATTATTCAAATGTAATTTTATAAGTAAATTAGGGGAACATAAACTAGTTTCAATTGTCAGATCTATGGAGAAGGGAAGAATTTATGACCCAACAAGAGATAGAGGACATTATAAAATGGAAAATGAATAATTTTGATTATATTAAATTAAAAAAAAGGTTTTGTGCAAAGAAAACCAAATGCAAGCAAGATTTAGAAGGGAAACAACAAACTGGGGAAAAGGATAATAAATTTCTCTAATAATGGTCTCATTTCTCAAATATATAAAGAACTAAGTCAAATTTATAAGAATTCTTGTCATTGCCCAGGTGATAGTCAAAGGATATGAAAAGGCAGTTTTCAGATGAATAAATCAAAGCCATTAATAATCATATTAAAAATCTTCTAAATCCCACTTCATTAGAGAAATGCAAATTAAAACATTTCTGAAGTATCACTTCACACCTGTCAGATTGGCCAATATGTTTAAAACAAAATGATAATCATTGAAGGGAATGTGACAAAATTGGGACACATGCTTTACTCATGGAGTTGTGAACTGATCTGAACAATGTGGTGGGCAATTTAGTATTTTGAACCAGTAATGCCACTATTAGATTCATATACCAAAGAGTTAAAAAATGAACTAAAAAAAAGAAATCTAAAGTATTTTAAATATGAGTTAATAATTCTTCATACTCTTGTCCTAGTAAGTATATATCTGGGATACTGTAGATAATTCTGGTTCTTATATTTAAGGAAAGGCATGGAAATCTTGAAAACTTGTTCAGAAGAAAGAAGCTGAAATAGTGAGGAGCATAAAAATATTTCTTCTGGAAATTATATCAGGGAATTGAATATATTTTACCTGAAAAATAAGACTTAAATGAGATAGGATAGCTGTTTCCCAGTTTCTGAACATTTTGAACTAATTTTTATAGTAATGTCAAACTCAAAGAGAAACAAGAGGCAATAAGCCATGAATAAGGATCTCAACAGGCCACATATTGACTTCATAATTCACAATTTTTATATTACATCTTAAACTAATATTTCAACACATTAAAATTAGAGAGGAACTATATTTTAACTTAGGTAGGTCCATTAAGAAATGTTGTGAATCATTTGACACCAATCAATTAAATCACTTGTCCTTGGTATTGGTAGGGATGAAAACAAATAGAACTAAAAATGAAAAAAAAAAACAGGTTTTTTTTTTTGAAGCTGTAGGGAAGATTTGTAAAAGTATTATATTTTTTGTAAAAAATATTGAAGATATTAGGTGCCATATAATTGATATCATGAGGCTAATTGCAATTTGGTTTAGACTGTCTTTGACACTCTTTCCTGATCTTAGATTCTACAATTCAATGAATCTTTAATATTATTATTGTTCTTATTGTTTAATAACCACAAATCACATATATTATTTGTAATGTAATTCTTATTGTCATTTCTGTGTATGAATGTATGAATATACTTTATTTCAGTTATATTTATACTTATTTAAAAGCAAGGAGTGTTTTGATATCTTATTTCTAAATATACCTAAAAGTTTTATTGTACTCAATACTGTCTCTGAAACACAGCTATCTAAGTCTTCTAATCCTATGCAACTCTTGTTTATGTCAGTCCCTAATTTCATACAAGAATGATGATTCTTGATTCATTCATTTCTAATACAGCTCCTTTTTGATCATATGTCTCTGATGCCCCCTTCATATTGTTTCTTCAAAATGTTTAGTTTACTGTCTTTGACAGCATGTTCAAACCCATTTACCCTTTTCTTGCTCTATGTTTAATTCTGAGTTTTGGTTCTTCAGGAAATGTAGAATTTCATTTCTTGTATGCATATAATATCATCCCACAAACTTTCTGGTGAAAAAAAAAACTGTGTCTATGTTTCATGGAGATCCTTGTTTGATATAATATTTTAATAATAACATTTGATTGTGAATTCTGTAAAAAAGTATTAATTCAATCCTTATATTTATATCCTCAGTATCTAGAACCATTCCTGTCAAACAAGAGTCACAATAATTATTTGTTGAAGAAATTAAGTAATAATGGAAGTATCCTGTTTTGTAGCATAGATTGACATAACAGAAAAATGAAATTTGATATGAATAAAATATTTATAGAAATGAATACTTATGAAAGGACCTTACAGTTATCTTGTTCCCCATTAAATATTTTTGCCAATTAGTAAGCTGGCTGATATTATTATTCTTAAATAGAATTGTCAATAATCAGCTTACCTGTATCTATAAGTCTCATGCAAGTTAATTTGTGCTCCTAGGGAAGCTGCCCTAATTTATTTTGTTCTTCAATAATTTCCAACCAGCAAACACCTGGAGGAAATCAACCACATATTCACTGATAGCCAGCACATGTAGCAAATCCTCTATCCATAAATGGAGTACATAGTTATTTGGTAATTTGGACTCCAGTCTGGGAGACTTCACTAATATACCTCACAAATACTAATCAGCCTAGTCAGTACTAATATTTGATTGCTTTCCTTCTCCCATACCTCCTAACAACCTCATTTCCAAATATAAATTTAATTCAATCTGTGCCACATGAAATTGCAAGGACCAAAAGTAAATAAATGTTGCATATGCAAACCTCAAAACAAACTTGTTCTAATTTCTCCTTGGCTATATGTAACTGATTCATTCAGTAGGACCTCCAAAGAAGGAGCATGCCATACATAGCTTTCTTTCATTTTATTACCCAGTAACAATTATTCATTTCTACTTCCACCTATACAAGACGCTCATATAATCTCCTATCATACATGACCCTATTTATTTTTTTAATTAGCCATACTTCTTTATCTCAAGGCAAAATCCCTCTTTTAGAATCCATATCTATTTTCAACAAATTTCCCTAAGGACTAGGGGAAGTTTGTAACTATTATTTCTTTGATGTAGAGAATTTATAATGTGCAAACTCAATTAAACATAATGCAGTTCAAAACTATACTACAACTTCTAGTCTTGGAGATGTCTAGGTTATGATGGCTCAATAGGCAGAATTTGAACCTAGATTTTCCTGAATTACTCTCCATCAAGTTGCTTCTGATAAGATGTCTCATATTTTTACCTTTTCAAACAAACCACCCATCTCCTCTCTTGACCTTAAAACTAGCCACCTCTGAGTAGTAATACATTACTTACTACCCCTATTGACAGGTATCAATACACTCCTGCCTTCCATGACTCAAAGTAAAAGAATGTATATATATATATATATATATATATATATATATATATATATATATATATATATATATATATATATACTTTTTTCTTTTCTTTCTTCAGCATGACTACTTCCATTTCTCTACTACCATATATCTTGTATGTTCCTCTTCTGAGATTAATGCAATTCAGTTGTACCTTCTTCTTTACATCTAGGTTGCAGTCAATAAGGGACTTCCCTAATAAATATTCCAAATTCTTTTAGTGATTTTAGTTCCTGGCTAATTCTATTAGTCTCTATTCCAGGTCCATCAACAGATTCCCCCTTCTGTCATCTCCTTTCTATGATTTATCTTACAACTTTCTCTATTATCTCCTTCCTTAATGACTACAAGCTTTCCTAATTATCCCCCATACTCAAAACAGCTTGATTTTTATGTTAAGGTATTTTCTTATATCCTTTCTGATCTGTATGGCAAAAATGCTTTAAAAGACTGTCAATAACAGGTACCTCCACTTTTTCTCCTCTCACTCTGTTCTTGAGCCCTCTGGATTCAGACTTCATTATCTCACTAATATAACCAGTAGTTTCTTATTTGCCAAATCCAATCTCTGTTTCCACTTCTCACTTTCCTTGAAATCTCTTCAACTTGTGACACTGTTGCTAACATTCTTCTCCTTGATTCTCTCTTCTTTCTAGGCTTTCAGTACATCACTATTTCCTAGAGCACTCCTTCACAGATTATTCATTATATCAGTCCCTCTATCAATTTGTCACAAGGTCATGTCCTAGACCTTTTTGCCTTTTATCTGTACACTATTTCACTTAGTAATCTCATCAGTTTTCATGGATTTAATTACCATTTCTATTCTGGTGATTGTCAAATCTAACTACGCTACCTTTCTCTCTCTACTGAATGCAAGTCTCACATTTCCAATGGATTTTCAGTATGTCAAAAACTGGACTCATTTTTTTCTTAAAAGTTTCCCATTAGGCTTGCACTCTAGTTCTCATCCTTGACTACTCACTAATCTACTGCTAAGGATTCTCAATTTAACCATACAGTATTTTTCATATAAATTCCCTTCTTTCCTCTGATACTGTCACAACATTGGTGCAGGCCTTCATGAACTCATGTTGAAACTATTGTTAGAGTTTGCTAGTGGGTCTGCTTTTGTCTAATCTCTTCTCTTTCCAATATGCCTTCCATTCAGTCACCAAAGTGATTTTTCTGAAGCAAGGTGCCAAGTATGTCATGTCCACTACTTAATAAACTCCAATGATTCTCTATATTTGGGGAAGTAGAAAATTTTCTTTTAGCATTTGAAAGTCCTTCATAAGCTATTCTGCTCACAAATTCCCAATATTCTTCCACCATTTCCTGCTATATATTATTCCATTAACAATGGCCTCTTTGCTGTCCTAAAATGATTCCAGGAATTGTCTCTGGCTCCTGTGCTTTAGATGCTCTTTCTCCTTATCATTGTTACTTAAATTCCTAGTTTCCTGCAAGTCCCAAATAAAATTCCTTTTTTTCTGGAAGAAGTTAAGTCCAAACAAGAAATAGAGAGCATTACAAGGTGTAAAATGAAAAAAAAATTGATTATATTAAATTAAAAACTTTTTGTACAAGCAAAACCAATGCAACCAAGATTATAATGGAAGCAACAAACTAGGAAAAACTATAACAAATTTCTCTGATAATATAATTTCTCAAATATGTAGAAAAATATGTCAACTTTATAAAAAATCCAAGGAATTCTTTAATTGATAAGTCATTAAAGGATATGAATAGGGAGTTTTCAGATGAATAAATGAAAGCTACTAATAATCATATGAAAAAATATTCTAAACCCCTTTTGATTAGAGAAATGTAAATTAAAACATTGCTGAGGTACCTTCGCATACCTAGCAGATTGGCCAATACAACAGTAAAGGAAATTAATAAATGCAGGAGTGGATGTGGCGAAATTAGGACACTAATGAATTTCTGGTGGAGTTGCAAATTGATTCAACTATTCTGGAAGGCAATTTAGAATTATTCCCAAAGGGCTATAAAAGAATCTATACTTTTTATTCCAGAAATATCACTGCCAGACCTGTATAACAAAGATTTTTTTAAAAATGGAAAAGGACCTATTTGAACAAAAATATTTATAGCTGTGCTTTTGTGGTGGCAAAGAATTGGAAACTAAAGTGATGTACCTCAATTGGGGAATGGCTGAACAAAATGTGATATATGATGGTAGAGAAATACTATTTTGCTGTAAGGAATGATCAACAGGATGATTTCAGAAAGAATTGGAAAGATCTACATGAACTGATGCAGAGTGAAATAATCAGAACCAGGAGAACACTATACACAGTAATTGAAATATTTTTCAATTTTAATTTTTAATTTCAAAATAATTGGGACAATCAAATGTGATGTACTTTGCTACTAATGGCAATACAATGAACCAGGACAATTCTGAATGACTTAAAAAAATAATGCTATCCACCTCTAGAGAAACAACTGTTGGAATAGAAACACTGATGAAAACATATGAGCTGTCATTTGTTTATTTGTGTATGTGATTTAAAGTTTGGCTTTTATAAGATTATTCACTAGCAAATAATGTAGAAACATGTTTTGAGTGATTATATATGTATAACACAGTTGAATTGCTTGTCAACTCTAGTAAATGAATAGGGAAAAGGGTATGGAGACAAAATGAACATGCAACTTTGGAAAACTTATGTGGGAATTTATAATTCATAAAACTAAAACGTGAATAAAATCCCTTCCTCTACAAGTAGTTTTTTTTTTTCAAGGTTTTCTAGTGCTTGCTCTATTTCAATTATTTCCTATTTTTTCTATTCATTGATTGTTTATACGTATTTACTTTTTTGTTGTCTCCCTCATTAGTTTATGAGCTAGTTAGGGGCAAGGGCTTGTCAAGGCCCTTTTTTTTAAATTCCAGTGTTTATCACACTATCTGACACATAGAAACTTAATACATGTTTATTGACTTACTGAATTATCTGACTTCTGTATTTCACATCTATTTTGGCTTCATGGTTTGCCACTTGAATACTTTAGAAGAAATTTTTGAATTTTTTACTCCTGTTAACCTTCCTAAGCTGCAAATTTCATACCTAAAAAACCCATACCTTTAAATTTTAAGTATTTTCCATTGTCTGCTTTATATTTATCATCATCTATCGATCTCCCCCATTAGATTGTAACCTCCATGAGAACATTTTTTTAAATTTAGCCTCTTTTTGTATCCCACATGCTTACCAAAGTGAGTGGACATAGTATATGATTAACAGATGCTTATTAACTGACTAAAAATATAAAATACTATAGCTAAAGCATCATCTCTAAATACAAATCAAAGAAGAGTAATCTTATTTTATTGTTTTACTTACAGAAAAGATGATATTGTTCCAAGGAAAATGGAGAAATGAGTTATTGCTAACATAAAAGACCAGAGATTTTCCTTGGGAAATCTTGCTTTTTTTAGGTCAATAAAACAATATGTTGAATATTGTTCTTTTACTACCTTCTGAAACTAATCATCTGTTCATATCTTACATTTTTCTCAAAACATTCCAACAATGTGCCACCATCATATAAATTTTCTAAAAGATACTTTACTTTAAAACTACATTATCTTATTAAATTAAATTGGTATACCTCTACTAACTTTCCTAAAATGATGACTGTTTTTTTTCTTTAAAAATATAAAGATATTCATCCTGGAGGAGTTAAATGAGAAGCATTTTCACATAATTTCATTCTGTATGGAAAGATCTTGTCCCTTATGATCATATGTAATAAAATCATGTCTTTATTAAGTTGGAAATTGCTTCTATTTAGGCTAATTTTTCTCAGTGGCAAAGTAAAGGGCTTGAAATTTCACACAATGAATAATTAATCTATAAAAGACAAAGCCAATTGTCATCAAAATGTGTTTTTTATAACTGTAAAATTTGACTACAAGGTACCTGTGGCATCTAGCAAAACTATTATATGCTGCAGAAGCACTAATAATTTAAGTTACCAAGAAGGTTTAATAAGTTGTAGCTTTGAGGTTCATATTTAATTCTCGTTTATAAACTAAAATTTTTGTAAATAATTTCTACCACTTTGCCTTAGTAGAGAAAAAATGGTGTCTAAAATGAAGCAAATGTGAATTCTTTATCAATCTTTAGTACTGTGTGATCTGAGAAACCATTAATATTTCAGGTCCTTGACCAGCTGTCAGATGAACATACTCCCTGTCTCAGTACTCATCAGGTTATTGTGAAGATAAATTATATAAGAGATTGTCTTCAAAAAGTTTTTAAAAAATAGATTTGTATGGTTTGTTTGTTTACAGTTATGGTAACAGTCAAGACCAAGATGAGAGCAACAGGGACTTGACTGATATGAACAAGGTAACAAAATATGTAGTACATGATTTCTTTATGCCACATTCTGGAGAATTACAGCTTCATACCATATAGTTCTGAGTGAATCCACAAAGCCATAGGATTGAGGGTTAGAAAGAGAAGAGGCTATGGAAGAGATAGGAAGATCCGTAAGTGAAGAGAAGGGCTGGTGGAGTTAAGAACCATGTGAAGGAAGAAAACGGGTCAGATAACTCGCTTTTTGGGCACAGTTATATGTTATTAAATTGGTTTTCTTATGGCATACCATTAACTTTGAGAATATAAAGTCAAGAAGAAATCAGAATAACAATGGAAAATTCATAATTCCAAGACATCTATATCTCTTTATTCAATTTTAATCAATTATTTATTAAGTCCTGACAATCACATTGTGTTATTGTGTGTGTATGTGTACCTTTAAGTGTAATTTGGCAGTAGGATAAGACATTGGTTTATTCCTGCATGGAATTTCAACCAGGGTGGGAAGATAAGCACTTTATAAAGGGAAAAACAGAAAAAATAAATAACAACATTTAAAAACTGTTAAGTGGCAATGTGCAAATTATAGGACCATAGATAAAGGAGAGATCACAGTCATTTGAAGCAATCAATGTGAAAGAAATGAGATTTTGATAAAAGGAAGTTACTTCTAGCCAAGAGAATCAAATTTCAATAAAATTCATACTGAATAGTCTCTTAATTTTCTTCCCTATCAATGACTAAAACCTGTAACAAACTTATTATGAAATAAGATTCCATGGAAACATTTGCAAAACTGTAGAATCCTGTGGAAAAATTCAACCTCAAAAAATAGATTTATATTATGATAGTAAAGTCTCTAGCTTCCAAGCTAAAAAAAAAAAAGGACAGTTTATTTCCACTTCAAAAAAGCAGGTCTTCATAAAGAGAGTATTTTTACTTTAACAGAATTGCCTAAAATATTTAGTAGTTCACCCTTGCTCACTTGTTTAGCCTTTATCCCTTTAGTCCAGGCTAAAATCTTTCATGGTAAAGACTATCTAAAGAGGCATTCTGAATGCATGCCTATGTAGACAATATCATAAAGCAATCATATTATATATAGACCATTTCTCCAGGCTTACATCATTATTGAACAGTTGATTGTGTTTTTGTATCAAATATTTTATTTCAGGAGGTATTTTTATTTTAGCATTACAGTTGACTTAGTTGTAAAAGTCACAAACTGCAAATAATCTACTTTGTTTAAAAGAAAAAAATGATGTTCTTAGAAGGGTAAATAGAAATATTTACATTGTCTCTACTACACTTTATTTTCAATTTGAAAATCATGTATTACCGCTAGAATATTGCCCAGGAGATGCATGCCTTGTCTATTAAAAAATACATCAACACAGCATCACAGGAACATAGATTTAGAGCTAGAAGGCACAGTAGAGGTCACAAAATGCTCTCATTTTAATGATATGTTTGAATTTGAACAATGAAATTTTATAAAATATAAACTCTATAAAAAGAAATCATTTTCTTCAAGGTATGACCATTGCTTGGACAAATAAATAAACTCACTACTTTTGAAAAAGAGGGAATCCACTACTTTTGTAAACAGAAATTTGTATATTTTAAAAATTATATTGCTTATGACACAAAATATGATTACGCATGAAACAGGTGTATATGGCATAGCTATTTGTATGTATGTCCATATACATATAACATGGCAGCAATGTTTAATAATAGATTTTCATTTCACTCTGAAATTATAAATAATTTTCGAGTATGATAAAAATGAATACAGTATAACTTCTTTGTAAATATTAACAAGACATCTTTTAAACTTCCTTATGTATAAAAATGAATTGAAAAGCAATTCAAAACATTTGTTTACATATACAAAACTTCTACATCCTACTTATTTTTATCAGAAAATACATGGATCATACATTAATTAAATGAAACTGATATACAGTAAGTTACACTTTATCTCCTTAAGTATGTTCTTTGCATCATTTGCGAAGTATTCAAAGGAAGACTTTTTTGCCTGAGATTTTTATATGTAGCTAATCAATTACTTGCTCTAAAGCTAGTCAATGTTTCTATTCATCTGCTGAAGAGAGCTTTCTTTTACTCTACCTATTGTGAATAGAATAGTTAGTGTCTTCAGCAATCTCCAGAACCTTTCACAGTAGTGTAATTTAAAAATACATAATTTTATATATATATATATATATACACATATATGTATATATATACAAAATCCTTGTTATAATTCTTATATGACCCAAATGTGAAAAAGTTATAGAAATTGCTCAAAATTAAAGCATCATCTAGGTTCAAACTTTCTTTTTCATTTTCATTTTCTAAGCAGAATACCAAATTCAAATTTCCTCAAAGGAGAATGTTCAAACAACCAGACAGTTAATATTTAAATTTTATTTCCTCCTTGAAATTATCAATATATTGGTCACAAAGGCTCATTTTGAAACTGTACAAATTAGCAGTATAGAGGAATTAATTAGATTTTTTTAAATTAAACTACTATATTTAAAATAATGTGTTTACTATTACTAATAACTATTGCCAGATTTGCGGGTATATGATGTCACTAATATTTAAGGAAGGTAGAATGATAATTTGGGAATAGAGATGTTTATCAATGACAACTGAATGAATTGGATTGAAATGGATAAAATATGAAAAGGGGAAGAAATCTATTAAAAGGGAAGTTTTTGAAGTAACCTGAGAACTTTGTCCTTTTTCAGTTATGTATTCATTTTTGGGTACTTTTTGACTTCACAACAATAACAAAATTTATAAATTTCCCTGTTGAACTTCTTAATACATATTCAGACCCATTCTGTAGTTACCCATAGGCCTCAAATTCATCTTTGGTGACAGCTATATTTTTTTCTCATTTTCATAAGTAATGATTTGTCACATTGAGTAAGAGCATTAGAGTAGGAGTCCAGAAGTTTTGAATTCAAATTCCACCTCAGATACTTATTAGTGTGACTAATTACTTAACAGGGAAATTACTTAACCTCTATCAGCTTCAACATCTTCATCTGTAAGAGAAGGCAATAATAATATCTAAGTCATAGGACTGTAGTGAGAATTAAGTGAAATAATCCTTGGAAATAATTTTGATAACATTAAAGCATATTATGAATGCTAATTTTTTATTACCTTCCTCTCAATGTATTCAAATTCTTCCCTTTGCTTTTCCTCTTTCTGAAATATTCCATATATAGTTTCAAACTTCTTTTATTTTAATTAATTAAGAATATTTTTCCACTGTTACATGATTCATAATCTTTCCTTCCTCTCTTCCTTCCCCTCTCACTGAGCTGTCAAGCAATTCCATTGGGTTATACAAGTATCATTGTTCGAAACCTATTTCCATATTGTTAATATTTGCAATAGAAGGTTCGTATTTCTTGACTCTTATCTCTTCACATCTTAAATCACATAATCTTTTATCCCTTTCGCTTGTAAAAATAATAGAGAAGAGTTACAAAAATAGATGGGAAACTATGTCAATACAGGTTCAAAACTGTTCAGATACTTTTGATATGTATAATCAAAAGTATCTTCAGTGATATAGTGAAGTGAAGCTCAGATGTGAACTTCCCTTCATCGCCAGGTGCAAGGATATTAAAGAGACTCCTATTATAAAAAATAAAATATTTATTGACATATATAAGGACAAAAGGAATTTCTAACTCCAAGCGGTCCTAAATCTACCCAAACTCCCTGGTTCTGCAGGGAACAGCTTCTCCTGTACATCACAGACTACACTAATCCTCCCTGATCTGACTAACCCCAGTTTATACTATTATAAATAAAACTACCACTATTATCCTTATAATTCTTAACTTTGCCTTATAGTTATAAAATAACAAAGACAAGCTGATTGAGTCTCAGCAAGAATCACATTAGGACTCTGAGCCTTAACAGACTCAGAGTCCAAAGCAAAGACCAGGTCTTTCTTTGGTCTTATAAGATATAAATCAATTTATGCAGACAGAAATAGATAGTCAATAGTGTTTCCCAGGTTGGAAAAAGAAAACACTAAGCTCCTTCAGGTCTTTCCTTCAGACAGAGAGAGAGGAAAAGATGTTACCTCCTCCAGCCCTGAGAGAGAGTATCTGTGTGTGACTCCCTCAATTGCCTGAGACAAACTGCCACTCCCAGAGAGAGAAATTGACACAAAAAAAGGTTATAACTGTCAATATTTGAAATTGACATGCTCTCTCAGCTCTGCTTCAAACTCCAAATCTTTCTCAAGCCAGCTTCTCTACTTATCTCTAAACTCATAAAACAATACTTATTTTCTAATATCATCCTTATAATTTCATATCTCAGCTTCACTTCCCTAATCTCCAAAATGAAAGGTTGGACTTGATGTTCTCTATAGTCTATTATGGTGCTAGTATTTTATTACCCCAGTAACCCAACCCCACTCACCCAACCCACGGTTGAATCCATCATTTATATAACTGCCAATATGATGTTACTAAATCTCAAGGTGTGGCCATAAACCCTACTCACAAACAAAAAGAAAGGAAAGGAATAGAAGAAAAGGGAAGGGAAAGGAAAACAAAGAAAAGGAGGGGGAAGATGACGGAAAGCTAAGGAAGGCAAAGGAAGGAAAAGGGGGAAGGAAGGAAGAGGAGAATGAAAAATATATTGACAGTGTCCTTCTAAGAGGAAAAAAATAAAGTTGTTAATATTTTCCACAATGATATTCATATTCTCTAAAACTATCATTCATTATAACTATTATTAGGGGTTTTCTACTTATAATTCCTCCCTCTAAGCTTTGTGTATTCAGGTAAGTTATCATAGACTCATAGAAGTTACCCATCAAATACAACATCATTTTGTAGACAAGGAAAGTGATTATTGAAAGCATTTAAGTGACTTGATATCTTCTCAGTCCTTTCATAGAACATTTCCTGTGAATCTCTACAATTCATCAAACTTATCTCTCCCTTTTCCCAACCCTCCAAAGACAATCACACATGTACATACATATGTGTACAAACATCATGCTTTCATTTGTATACTATTGCAGACTACATATTGTAATTCATTACATGAGCAGGGATCATAGTCTTACTTAACCTTTTATCTTTACCATAACTTGACACATTAGAAGTACTTATTTGAGGTGAAAGTGTGCCAATGTTCATGCCCTCATTGAATAAAATTCACAAAAGTAGAAGTAAAATATTGAAGTCTTTAAACTGACAAAATCAAAGGAAACTTGAAAGAATGCCAAAAGATATTAATGCTAGGGAATACAGAGGTAGCTAAACATATGATCTTAAGTTGATATAGTCTAACATAAGAGGCATTGCAATCATATATTTGCTTTTGTTGTTTCTGTTTGTTTCCAGCTAGAGACAGAAAAGACAAACTATAATGAGAGATTTAGACTTGCTTTAAAAAAGATTTTCATGATTATATGGTGAATGCTAAAGAACACTAATAAGAATGGCTGGTCACTTTAAGAGCAGTCTCTGGAAATCATAAAGAAGTATCTAGAAATCATTAAGAACAAGTCAAACAATCATTTATAAATGAAATTTAAGTATATTTCTACATGGAAGAAAGAAGAAAAAAGTAAATGGCTTTATCAAGTCCTTTTGATTTTGAGGATATAATAATTATATAAAATTCCAGAGACTTAAATTCTTTATTTAACAGGTAAAACTTTTATCTAGGCCACACAGAATTACCAGTGTCAAAAAGTTACAAATACCACTAACAATCATAGTCTTCAATAGTGATTGATATTTAGGATAATATAACATGAATATGGTAAAAAAGAATCATCTAAGACCTTTTTCAGTTACAAGGGCATCTGTAATATTCCCCTGGTTATACTCACCAGAAAACTGTTGGAGGTGATAGTTATCCCATATTTGATAAATGGGGAAATAGCCAACAAATCTATCATTCGTGATACAAGTATTGTAGGAAGAGAAACATATGTGAATATCTAAAATATTGATGAATTCAGCCCATAAATTTTTCATGAAGATAGGCATTGTGACATCAGTATTTTTCAGGCCACTGCTTCATCCAATATTTAAAGAGGTGAAAAATATACCATTAAGTTACCTGCTCTAGGAAATTTGTGGTGAATAAAATTCAATATGCTGTGTTGATTACCAAGGGCTTTCAGTGTTCCAGAATTTATTATTACTTAGTATCTATATCAATGACCTCATTGTGTTTGCAAATTACATCAGGTTGGACAGAATCACTTTTACTCCAAGAAAAAGGATATGAATTCAAAATGAGGTACATTTATTGGAAAATCAAGACTAGCCTTATATGCATGAGGAAATTGGAACCATCTTTCTTACATGATTGGAAAAGTGCCAGAAATATACCTTCAAATATGATCCTCTCTTCAGCCTTTGGTTAATGATTGATATTCAGAAAATCATACAACCACTGAATTTTAGGGTTGGAAGAAATATTGTCTTCACTTCCACATAACTGAGAAGTGGTCTTGCTGTCTCTTCTTAAAGACCTCCAATAAGGGGAAATGTCTTCTGAGATAGTATGTTTTTAATTTGGATTGCTAAAATAATGAAAAACATTTTTCTTATATAAAGCCTAAGTTTACATAGTTTTAGCTTCCACACATTACTCCTATTTCTTTTCTTTAGAAAGAGAGGAGTCCAATTTCCCTTCCCAATGGAAACCAATGAATACCTTTTTTCTACCTCACCCATTTGAAACTTTTCTTATTTAATTTAAATATATCAAATTTCTGATGTGGCAAAAATCCATGTAAATGATCATGAATCATCATCCAACTTGCCAACTACTGAGTAGTCTTCAACTTATCAGTGTCATTCTTAGAGGATGATAACCTTCTAGGTGCCTATTCAGGTGATCTTAACTATGATTCCTGTTCTAGTTCCTGGATCTCATTTGGGGAAATTATTTAATTTAACCTTCTATGGTAATATGGAACTAACCTTTGTTAAAATTTTTAACACAAAGAGGGTTACAATTGCATATTTACCTTTTTACAATGTTTACAAATAGAGAGATATCCACTGAGAAGGATGGCAATATAAATTGTTAATAAATATTAACACCTTTATGTTCGGTTATAATGAATATATTATCAAGTTAGAGCTAAAAGTTATCTTAGATGTCTCTTACTACCACTTCTTCACTTTACATGGGGAAATCTAGATCTAGACTGCTTAAAGGACAAAATTAGCATCATATGAATAGGAAATGAAAGAATTGATATTTTAACAATTTCCCCTAACTGCAAAACTAGCACTCCTTCTACTATACCATGCTAAGAGATTAAAAAAAAAATATCTGATAGTTGGCTCAAGCATCTCCCTATAAGAATAGGTAATATTATAAAAAATTTATATTTAGAATATGGTAAAAATGTAGTCCCAGAGATTAGGAAAGGGCAAGTTTTCTTTTGAAAAAGTGAATGACATACTATTAAATTGTGAGGTGGCAGTTCACAGGAAGGTAAGAGAATGATGGCAAAAATCTAAAGTCAGGAAGTCAGGAGAAACAACTACAATAACAACAAAAAAATCTGTTTCACTATCCTCCCTCTAATACAAGTACAAAGGAATTAAATATCAAAACTAGAGAGAAGTATATTACAAAATATCTGGGCAAAAATGAACAAACAAACAGAGATACCAAATAAGTAAACACAATTTATGGACAATTTGACATTTGCTGACATAAGAGCTACAGTGTGTTTATGGTACATTACATTACTAGTCACTGAATGCTACTAGTAATATATTTCCATGATGTAAGCTGTGCATTTATATCTGAAGAATTAAATGTGTATGGACTGGATGCTCATATTTTTACTACTTCCATTGACCTTTAAAAACCATATCTAAAACCTAACAAGGTCCAAGTGAAAAGAATAAACCAAACACTATTGTGTAATAATTGACACCTGGTAGCTATGACACCCTAGGCAAGTCACTTAATCCTTTTTGCCTCACTTTTCTTATTTGTAAAATGACCTAGAAAAATGAAATGGCAATCAGCTTCAGTATCTTTGCCAAGAAAACCCCAAAAAGGTGTCACAAAAAGTAGGACAGGAGTCCTAAACAACTAAACACTAAACAATTGTCTAATGAAAGTAATAACAAAGAAAGTACAATGTGAATGAATTTCATCACTATGGTCTCCTTAAATTTAGATCTCTGAAATGTAGACTATTGATTATTTACATGTCTGTTCTAATTAGAAAGAAGTAGTATGGCTTATTTGGAGACATTGATCATAACAATAACATTAAGCTTGCATTTGACAGACTGATTTTTCTACCTCAATTATATGCTGTAACATTTTGGCTTGGAGTTCAAGTAAAATTTCTAAAGTATGTGTATGGTATCTCATCCTTATCAAAGACAAAAGTAAAATCCAAGTACAGAACTGCTTCAGACTACAAGTCTCCCTATCTTTACATTTCTGTCGATGTAATTAGTTACTGTTGGAACAGGAATTTTCTTTAAAGCATTAATCTCAAAGATGAGAACTTTGTACTGAAGTTTACTTTAACATCCTTTCGTGAATCTATTATTCCATTACTTTAAACCTTTGGTACATCTAATTATATTTTCAAGCTTTTCTTATTTTGGGGGGCAAACTTTATCAATTTTCCAAAACTTTATAACTTTCCTTTATATATTGTATTTTTCTTTCTCTATCAGATTTCGCTGATATCCTTACCCTCATAGGCATTTCTAGTAGTCTACAGATTTAATTCAGAATTATGTTCACAGTTGTTCATCATTTTAGAATACTAAATAATATCCCTTTCTTACCTTTCAGGTTTCCAATGTGAAAGGACTTGAATATATTTATCATTATATTTTAAGCAGTACTTCTGCCCCTTTCCTACTTTAGTCATTTTAGTTGTCCTTCCTTAGTATTTATCAAGTTTTTAAATGTATTAAGAACTTAAAAGCATGTCACATAGTCATGAAATTTAATGTCAGATATGATAATACTATCTGCTTTTACTTCTGACCCTTCCAAAACAATGTGTCCCTATTTATATTGTTTAACATCAAAGAAGAAACTCCTTTGTTAGGAAAGAGGTACTAATAGTAGTTTACTTCTAATCTCTCTGCCACAAATCTTCTCTCTTTTGATTTAATTCAGAAGCATGACAGGGAAGGTAGGTGGCAGAAATGATAGAGTACTAGGCTTGGAATAAGGAAGACTCATCTTAGTTCAAATCCATCCTTGGACACTAGCTATATGGTCCTGGGCAAGTCATTTAACCTAGTCTACTTCAGTTTCCTCATATAAAATGAGCTGGAGAAGGAAATGTCAAACAACCTTAATATATCTGCCAAAAAATCCTAAATGGGAATTTCAGAGATTTGGATAAAACTGAAATGACATCATAACAACCACAAAAACAAAACACAGAACCATAAATCATCTATATAAACCTTCAAGCTAAAAAAAGAAATACACACAGCTTAAGAAAAAGACAATTAAAAACAATCTAAAGCTTTGTTACATATTCCTAAATCTTCATTTGGTATTATATCCAGCATTTCTCAATCAAGAAAAGACTGAAATGAATATATCTGAACCCAAAATAGAGATATTTGATTGAAAGATATGTCTAGCAATTCTATAATATTGTCAAGAGCCATTTTTGTATAAACTTTTAATGATGCTTAGATTCTGGTAGTATAGCTAATAATCATTCTTTTTCACAATACTTTATTGTAAAAAATATAGCATTGAAACTGTTTCTCCTTGTACTAATAAAATAGAGTAAATGAAAATCAATTAAATGAATAACACAGAGAATGTGGTTTAAAACCAAGCATTCTGCTTCTTTAATATTGTTAAATTAAAGCATTTGTAAAGTAAAATATAGAATTATAGCCACTTAAAATTATTGTAAACCTATGTTGTCCAGGGAGGGAAACTGAAAGGTAATGAAGCAACAACAGACAAGGGACATGTTTCATTAATATCAAAATATTGTTACTAAAATTCCATCTATATAGTTACTTAAATCCAATGTAGCAAAAAATGGCTATAAGGCAAATAGAAAAAATACAACTTAATCACACTTGAAAATATTTCCCAAATGGTTCTTTTGTTTAATTTGTTGTTATTGTGTTTTAGTTACTAACTTTCAAAAGCACAGAAATCGAAGCCACCTTCTATTCCTTAGAGAGGAACATAGATTCCAGAAAGTAAGTAGCCAATTTAGTAATGCTCATTTATTTTCTGTGAAAAACTGACATTTAATTCTCCATTTGTAATACTGTTTATATGGTCAAAATAAAAAAGCAAACATCCATAAAACAGAATGTTCCTTTACTAGAGTAGAAATGAACCTTATAACCAGAATAAATAAGAAGATCATAATTCCTCAATGACATTGTGTAATAAATCAACAAGCAAAAATACTAAGTATCCCATAGCATGTAACTTTTTTAAAATATAACTCATTTGTCTACCCTAAAACTTTAAGCACTTTTATTTTCACTTTATTTTCACAGAAGAAATTTGAGGAAGCTTCTAAATGGTAGAGAAAGAACAATTAGGCAGTTTGAAGATTAAAGAAATGGTGGATGATAGTGAGGATAACTCTTGTGAAAGGCACAAGGATAAGGAATCATGATTTGACAAGAAGAGACATCTTTATCTCTGACAAAAGTAAAGGAGTTGAGAATATCGCATTATAACATAAGGTGTGGTTTGCAGAAATGGAAGGAAGGAAATAGCTGATTACAAATGACTTCTATTTTCATAGAACATAATTATGAATCTGAAATTAAAAGACAAAAAATATCACACACATGCAATACATCTATCCATCTATCTATCTATCTATCTATCTATCTATCTATCTATCTATCTATCTATCTATCCATATATAGAGACACACTCATAAAAATACTTCAAATGTTACAGAATTAAGGCGATTCAACTCATGCAAGGCATTCATTCATTGAAAATTATTCATTGGCCCCCTATTATGGAAAACCTCATTTTATTTCCTTAAACCCTTACCTTCCATCTTAGACTCAATACTATATATTGGTTATAGGGCAAAAGAGTGGTAAGGGTTAGGCATTGGGGGTTAATTGACTTGCCCAGGGTCACACAGCTAGGAAGTGTGTCAGTCCACATTTGAACTTGGATGTCCTTTCTCTAGGCCTAGCTCTTAATTCACTGGGCCATCCAGGTGCTAACCAGGTGCCCCCTCCCCTACCGATGTATTTTTCATAGATACTATATGTTAAAATTAAGTTTTTCATTTGGTAGGGATGTGTTTCAGTTATTTTCATATCTTTTAAAAATGTAACACCTTATTCTCTGATAACACATGAATTAATTATTAATATATAAGTATATTATTCTATTGACTTGCTAAGTTTCCTATTTTTAAAAGATTAATTATTTTAGAATATTTTTCACAGTTAAATGAATCATGTTCTTTTCCTCCCCTTCCCCAAACCCCTCCCATAGTTGATGTACAATTCTGCTGGGTTTTACATGTGTCATTAATCAAGACCTATTTCCATATTATTAATATTTGTACTAGGGTGATCATTTAGAATCTACATCCTCAATCATATCCCCATTGAATCATGTGATCATTGCTAAGTCTCCTATTAATAAGATTCTTAGAAAGATACTCTATTCTGTAATTATGTACATCTAAATACCTTAATTCTTCCAAAACAAACTTACAACAGTCAAAAATATTTTTGATGGGCAGGATATTTCCCTTACATTTCTACCAAAAGACTCTTACTTCCTAAGGCAACTATCACATTATTTCAATAGAAGGAATGTAACACAATTAATAATGTGTATAAAAGGTGACTAAAATGAGAATTTATAGTTTTCTCCTATTTCTTCAGTTAAATTTATGTGGCTTTAAAATAAGGAAATTTTATGCTGTAAATGTTATCTCAAAATCAGCAATGAATCTATGGAATGGCATGTCTCAGCAAATGAGTTCCACTGAGGGTATATTCACCACCTTTGTAGAGTTTCTACATCTAAGTCACCTCAGTGGCATTGAGCTTTAAAGTTATTCTCTCTTCAGTTCTCAAAAGTAGCAACAAAAGCTCCAACAGATGTAAACTACCAAGCAAATAGTCTGATCTTCACTCCTGACATGAGAAACCAGTTTTATCAAACTCTGAAACTGAGCCCAGATTTGCCTCATTAAAAACATCTATTTATAGTTCACACCACTAACAAGGAGGCAAACCTTAGAGTTATCTATGAGCCATAGAGGACAAGGAAAAGGTAATTACACCTGTTGCTCTTTAGCCTCAAACTGAAAGAAATGGAAACAATGCACAGTTGAAGCGAGTTAATGGGTAGCATTGCTTATTAGAGTCATAGTTGTAGTTTCATTACCATATGATTAGCCTTTACACTTTTTATGGCTCTGGTTATTTCAGTGATAGCTTTGTATATAGGAGTGGAAGAAGAGCGAGAGAGACGGACAGACAGACAGACACAGACAGGCACAGATAAACAGAGACAGAGAGAAGATGCTTAGGTGTAGGTGATATGTAAGAGATCAAAAGAGTGATATAAAGTTCATAATAGAAATGTAAATATGATGATGGATTCATTTTCCCCATTACCTACCCTGGATATCCAAGAACTAAATAGACAATCATGCCTTTCAATAGAATTTATATATTGCATTCATTCTTAGATATCAGAGGAATTCAAATAGCTGAATTGTAATATATTCTTTATTTAACATAATGAATTCATCAGGTATTTCACTAAAGGTTAATTGACCTAGGCAGTCCCTATGAGATTATTTTTCCTATGCCATTTTTTTCAAAAGAGATTATTTACATACTATAACAAATATTACTGAATATATACAATTTCAGATTTAGTCATAACAGAAATCTTACAGCTCATGTAGTCCACCCACCCTTCCTTTTTTATATAAAAAAATTAACATCAAGAAATGTTACTATTTGTCTGAGTTCATGGAAGATTTAAAACCAGATTCCACCATACTTCCTTTAGTGCCTATTATTAGACTTTCCATTGCCATAGACTAACTGGTTAAATGCTGACTTAGCAAAGTTAGTCCTAATTTATATGTTGGATAAACACTGAAGGACAAAGTGTGAGTATAGGCAATGTGATTGACAATTACTCTTATTACTTTTACATTTCATCATATTATATAGATTATCAGGCGGTCAATAAGCACAGAGTGCTTACTTTCTGTTAGGCACTGTGCTAAGTTCTAAGGATGAAAAGAAAGGTAACATCATTCTCTTTACCTTCAGGAGCTCAAAATATAATGATGGAGACAACTTTCAAATAACTCCAAATGTATGATGTAAACAGTGCAAATATAAGAGATTCTTTCAGCTCTGTCACAGGGGCAGGCATTTGAAAAAAGGACAAGAAACAGTTCCCAACAGAAAACAGCGTTTCAGGTTGACTATTAAAGAAAGATGTGAAAAGAGAAACCATTTTAGGCAGAGTGAACAGCCAGTGTAAAGGCACAAAGTCTGAAGATGGAATGTTACCTATTACAATTTGAATACATTGGTAGGAAGCAGACAGTGCCATTGAATCTTAAGAGTAAAGTATAAGAAATTAAGAAGACTGATCAAGAGGGAAGGGGCTAATTTATGGGAAACAATTAAAAACCCAATGAAGAATTTTATTTTTGATCATGAAAATAAATAGGGAGCCATTAGAATTTATTGGGGAAAGTCACTTTTTCAGCTCAGTAGAGAATAGATCAGAGTTGGGAGAGAGTGGAGGCAGGTAAACTGACCAGAAAACTGTTGCAAAAGACCTTGCTTATGATGAGAACGTGATCTAGGTTGGTGGCTGTGGGTTTGGAGATAAAGAACTATATAAAAATGTTATATGAGTAGAATACAGGACTTGACAAAGGATTATATTTGTTGAGTAACAATATTTAATAGTGCTTTTTATGTGATAGGTACTATACCCAAGTACTTTAAAATTATCTCATTTGATCATCTCAACAACCCCAGGAAGTAGCCATCTTATTATTCCCATTTTATAATTGAAGAAATTGAGGCAAACAAGTGACTTGTCAAGTCACTTGGCTTACTTGTAAGACCAATGCCATATAGATAGGAAGTATCTGAGATCAGATATAAATTCAGGTCTTTGTGACTCCAGACCCAGGTCTTTATCAATTACTTCAGAGAGGTAATGAATGAGAAAATATGCCAGGTAAGTTGAATTGGCCTTTTCTTATTTATGTCATATATGCTTTTCTTTGCAATATGTTTCCAGTGAATATTCAGCTCTAACATTTATTTTTATGTGTTGGCCTTTTTTTTTACTTTGTCTGTGATTTTTTTTCTAATTCCTTGGAACTTAGGACAGCAACTTAACACAAAGGATGAAGTATTATACAGTCAGGAACATCTGATTTCAAAATTTTCCTCAGAGACATACTGGAGATATGACCTCAGCAAGTTTCACATAAATTCTCAAAGTATAATCCCAATCTATAAAGTATAAATTATTATAGTAGTTACATAAAAGGAGAGGCTGTGAGGCTCAAATGAAATAACTTGTATCAAGTTAAAAGATCCTATAAATATTAACTATTATTATTGTTTCTGCTATCAAATATCCGCATGCCAGAGCATTCAGATATTTCCTATTTTTAGTATAATGTGTCTGAATTCCTGGCAGATTGCCTCTAAAATAATTCTCTCCTTAAGATGATCCCATTGCAAAGAGTAGATACTCAAATACATTTAGGAGCATGCTATTGTTTCAAAAATATGTAGTCACACATTTAAGACCCACCATCATATTTGCCTTCCCTTCCTTTCAAGCCATTGAAAATCTCCCCCTTTTATCTACTCCATATTCTGGACAATCCATCTAAATATCTGTTCTATGTACATAATACTATACCTCCTATAGCCCTGCAAAGGTGAAAGCCATATCTGGAATGCAGCCCTTTCCCATCAGAATCCTAAGCTACCTTCAGAAGAAAACACTCATACTACCTTCTTCATGAAGTCTTGACTGATATCTCTAAGTTATGATGGCTCTCTCCTTGAAATAATATTGGTTCATTTTGTATTTGATTGTGTACATATGTTCACATTTACCTATCCCTTAAGAGCAGTGCCTACTATTTTTTTATCTTTATATCTCCAATGACTAGGACCTTCACTTTTTTAGTATCATTCTTGAGGATACTTCTTCCACCATTACAATTCTAATTTATAAATATTCTGTATACAGTTATTGTAGCTTTTGAGGGTTTCCAAGAAGACCTCTATAATTTAGAGTCAGAGGCAGTGACAGAAGAGAATATATAACTTGAACAAGGTCACACTAGTATATGCAAGAAGATTTTGATCTCAAGTTATCCTGATGCTGAGATTGTCTCTCTCTCTATTATGAAGTGTAATACACATATTTAATAAATGTATATTGGATTATAAATACAATATAGTGATAAAACATATACAAATAATTTTATAAAACATTAAATATTTTATTTAAAAATTTTTTACAATCCTTTTGTCAATCTGAAATAGTTTATTTATGTAGTGGGATAGTATCATCTTCCAAAATGACAGAATTCATAGGCCTGGTTTCCTAAGGATTATTCAATGGTCTTCATCTCCACTCTAGGTGCCAATTTCACATATTTTTCTATCTTACTCAGATAGAATATCACATACTTGAAGTGTCACTATAGGCAAAGGGATTCATATTGCAGCACTCCTTTTTTCTTCTATATCTCAAGTTTATTATGCTGATTGACCTGAAAGAGACCTTGGAGATTATAATTTTTAATCTTCCCATTTTAAAGATGAGGAAAGTAGGTATAAATGATGGTGGTTGGTCTTCATTAAAGAAAAATAGTTCTGGATTTTTTTTTATTTGATCATTTCCAAGCATTATTCATTAAAGACATAGATCATTTTCTTTTCCTCTCCCCATCCCCCATAGCCGACGCGTAAATCCACTGGGCATTACATGTTTTCTTGATTTGAACCCATTGCTCTGTTGAAAATATTTACATTAGAGTGTTCATTTAGAGTCTCTCCTCTGTCATGTCCCCTCAACTGCTGTATTTAGGCAGTTGGTTTTCCTTGGTGTTTCTACTCCCATAGTTTATCCTTTGCTTATGAATACTGTTTTTTTCTCCTAGATCCCTGCAAATTGTTCAGGGACATTACACCACCACTAATGGAGAAGTCCATTACATTCGATTATACCACAGTGTATTAGTCTCTGTGTACAATGTTCTCCTGGTTCTGCTCCTCTCGTTCCGCATCACTTCCTGGAGGTTGTTCCAGTCTCCATGGAACTCCTCTACTTTATTATTCCTTTTAGCACAATAGTATTCCATCACCAACATATACCACAATATGCTCAGCCATTCCCCAATTGATGGGCATCCCCTCGTTTTCCAGTTTTTGGCCACCACAAAGAGCACAGCTATGAATATTTTTGTACAAGTCTTTTTGTCCATTATCTCTTTGGGGTACAGACCCAGCAGTGCTATGGCTGGATCAAAGGGTAGATATTCTTTTGTCCCCCTTTGGGCATAGTTCCAAATTGCCCTCCAGAATGGTTGGATCAGTTCACAACTCAAGCAGCAATGAATTAATGTCCCTACTTTGCCACATCCCCTCCAGCATTCATTACTTTCCTCTGCTGTTATGTTAGCCAATCTGCTAGGTGTGAGGTGATACCTCAGAGTTGTTTTGATTTGCATCTCTCTGATTATAAGAGATTTAGAACACTTCTTCATGTGCTTATTAATAGTTTTGATTTCTTTATCTGAGAACTGCCTATCCATGTCCCTTTCCCATTTATCAATTGGAGAATGGCTTGATTTTTTGTACAGTTGATTTAGCTCTTTATAAATTTGAGTAATTAAACCTTTGTCAGAGGTTTCTATGAAGATTTTTTCCTAGTTTGTTGCTTCCCTTCTGATTTTAGTTACATTGGTTTTGTTTGTGCAAAAGCTTTTTAATTTAATGAAGTCAAAATTATTTATTTTACATTTTGTGATTCTTTCTATGTCTTGCTTGGTTTTAAAGTCTTTCCCCTCCCAAAGGTCTGACATGTATACTATTCTGTGTTTACCTAATTTACTTATGGTTTCCCTGTTTATGTTTAAGTCACTCACCCATTTTGAATTTATCTTGGTGTAGGGTGTGAGGTATTGATCTATTCCTAGTCTCTCCCACACTGTCTTCCAATTTTCCCAGCAGTTTTTATAGAATAGTGTATTTTTGTCCCAAAAGCTGGGATCTTTGGGTTTATCGTATACTGTCTTGCTGAGGTCGCTTTCCCCCAGTCTATTCCACTGATCTTCCTTTCTGTTTCTTAGCCAGTACCAAATTGTTTTGATGACTGCTGCTTTGTAATATAGTTTAAGGTCAGGGACTGCAAGGCCCCCATCATATGTGTTTTTTTTTTTCATTATTTCCCTGGATATCCTTGATCTTTGGTTCTTCCAAATGAACTTTGTTGTTTTTTTTTTTTAATCAGTGAAGAAGTATTTTGGTAGTTCAATGGGTATGGCACTAAATAGATAAATAAGTTTTGATAGGATGGTCATTTTTATTATATTGGCTTGTCCTATCCATGAGCAATTAATGTTTTTCCAATTGCTCAAGTCTAATTTTAGTTGTGTGGAGAGTGTTTTGTAGTTGTGTTCATATAGTTCCTGTGTTTGTCTCAGGAGGTAGATTCCTAGGTATTTTATTTTGTCTAAGGTGATTTGAATGGTATTTCTCTTTCTAGTTCTTGCTGCTTAGCTGTGTTGGAGATATATAGAAAAGCTGATGATTTATGTGGGTTTATTTGTATCCTGCAACTTTGCTAAAGTTGTTGATTATTTCAATAAGCTTTTTGGTTGAATCTCTAGGATTCTTTAAGTAGACCAATCATGTCATCTGCAAAGAGTGATAACTTGGTCTCCTCCTTGCCTATTTTGATGCTTTCAATTTCTTTTTCTTCTCTAATTGCTACTGCTAGTGATTCTAGTACAATGTCAAATAGTAGAGGTGATAATGGGCATCCTTGTTTCACTCCTGATCTTACTGGGAATGTGTCTAGTTTATCCCCATTGCAGATGATATTAGCTGATGGTTTTAGATATATACTGTTTATTATTTTTAGGAATGACCCTTCTATTCCTATGCTTTCTAGTGTTTTTAATAGGAATGGGTTTTGTATTTTATCAAATGCTTTTTCTGCGTCTATTGAGATAATCATGTGGTTCTTGCTGGTTTGCTTGTTGATGTGGTCAATTATGTGGAGGGTTTTCCTAATATTGAACCAGCCCTGCATCCCTAGTATAAATCCTACTTGATCATGGTGAATGATCCTTCTGATCACTTGCTGGAGTCTTTTTGCTAGTATCCTATTTAAGATTTTTGCATCTATACTCATTAGGGAGATTGGTCTATAATTTTCTTTCTGTTTTTGACCTGCCTGGTTTTGGAATCAGTACCATGTTTGTGTCGTAAAAGGAGTTTAGTAGAACTCCCTCTTTGCTTAGTATGTCAAATGTTCTCTGAATGTTTGATAGAATTCACTGGTGAATCCATCAGGCCCTGGGGATTTTTTCTTAGGAAGTTCTTTGATGGCTTGTTGGATTTCATTTTCTGATATGGGATTATTTAAGAATTCTATTTCCTCTTCTGTTAGTCTAGGCAGTTTGTATGTTTGTATATATTCATCCATATCCCCTAAATTGTTGTATTTATTGCCATATAATTGGGCAAAGTAATTTCTAATGATTGCCTTAATTTCCTCTTCATCGGAGGTGCTGTCCCCCTTTTCATCTTTAATGCTGTTAATTTGCTTTTCTTCCTCCCTTTTTTAAATTAGATTAACCAGTACTTTGTCTATTTTGTTTGTTTTTTCAAAGTACCAGCTTCTTCTCTTATTTATTAAATCAATAGTTCTATCACTTTCAATTTTATTAATTTCTCCCTTAATTTTTAGGATTTCTAGTTTGGTTTTCTGCTGGGGGGGTTTAATTAGATCGCTTTCAAGTTTTTTCATTTGCATTTCCAATTGATTGATCTCTGCTCTCCCTAGTTTGTTAATATAAGCATTCAGGGATATGAATTAACTCTGATTACCGCTTTGGCTGCATCCCAAACGGTTTGAAAGGATGTCTTGCCATTGTCATTTTCCTCTATGAAATTATTAATTGTTTCTATGATTTCTTCTTTAACTAAACGATTTTGGAGTATCATATTGTTTAATTTCAAATTGGTTTTAGATTTGGTTTTCCATGTACCATTACTAATCATTATTTTTATTGCCTTGTGATCTGAGAAGGCTGCATTCATTATTTCTGCTTTTCTACATTTGTGTGCTATGTTACTGTGACCTAATGTATGGTCAATTTTTGTGAATGTGCCTTGTGGTGCTGAGAAGAAGGTGTATTCCTTTTTATCCGTATTTATTTTTCTCCATATGTCTATTAATTCTAATTTTTCTAAGATTTCATTCACTTCTTTTACCTCTTTCTTATTTATTTTTTGATTTGATTTATCTAAATTTGATAATGGTTGGTTTAAGTCTCCCACTAATATGGTTTTACTGTCTATTTCTTCCTTCAATTCTCCTAGTTTCTCCATTAGAAATTTGGGTGCTATATTATTTGGTGCATACATGTTGATTAATGATATTTCCTCATTGTCTAAAGTCCCTATTAACAAAATATAATTACCTTCCCTATCCCTTTTGATCAGGTCTATTTTTGCTTTTGCTTTATCAGATATCATGATTACCACTCTTGCCTTCTTTCTGTCAGTTGAGGCCCAGAATGTCTTACTCCATCCTTTAATTCTGACCTTGTGGGTCTCAACCTGCCTCATGTGTGTTTCTTGAAGACAACATATGGTAGGGTTTTGAATTCTAATCCATTCTGCTATTCAGCTACGTTTTATGGGTGAGTTAATCCCATTCACGTTCAAAATTATGATTGTCATTTGTGGACTCCCTGGCATTTTGATATCCTTCCCTAATTCTAACCTTTTCTTCTTCGGCTCTACCTTTTAGTCCAGTGATTTACTTTGAATCAGTCCCCCTTGTCCCCTCCCTTGATGTTTCCCTTTTTAGTCCCTTCCTTTTTGTTCCCTCCCCCTCCCCCTTCTCTTTCCCTCCCTTTTTGTTTTCCCTCTCCCCCTACCCCCTTTGGTTTTCCCTTCTCCCTACCCTTGTTGGGTAAGATAGAATTCAAGATCCCAATTGATCTGGATGTTTTTCCCTCTCAGAGTTGATTTCCCTGAGATTAAAGTATAAGTAAAAAACCCTCTCTTCCTCTCTTTCTTGTAGGAGTTTTCTTCCCCTCCCTTTCCCATGTGAATCTTTCTGTGAGAAAGATTATTCTATTTGGTCTTTCTTTACCCCTTATTTATACATTACATTTTCCCCACATGTTAGTATACATAGATTGATACAAATGTAGTCCTTATAGAAGAGAGTTTGAGTAAAAGAAGAAGATAACATTTTTCCCCTTTCCTTAATATTTACCTTTTCAGGTATTCCTTGCTCTTTGTTTTTCGGTATCAAACTTTCCACAGAGCTCTGGTCTTTTCTTTGCAAAAAGTTGGAAGTCTTCTATTTTGTTGAATGCCCATACTTTCCCTTGGAAGTATATAGTCAGTTTTGCTGGGTAGCTGATTCTTGGTTGAAGACCCAGCTCTCTTGCCTTTCTGAAGATCATGTTCCATGCCTTATGATCATTCAGAGTAGAACTTGCAAGGTCTTGTGTGACCCTGATTGGCATTCCTTTATATCTAAATTGTCTTTTTCTGGCTTCCTGTAGGATTTTTTCTTTTGTTTGAGAGCTTTGGAATTTGGCAATTACATTCCTGGGAGTTGTCTTTTGGGGGTTTAGTGTAGAAGGTGTTCTGTGAGCTCTGTCAGTGGCTGTATTGCCCCCTTATTCTAGAATCTCTGGGCAATTTTCTTTGATTGTCTTGTATCATGATGTCGAGTTTGGTGTTTATTTCTGGCTCTTCTGGAAGTCCAATTATTCTTAAATTATCTCTTCTCCCTCCATTTTCCAGATCTGTCACCTTGTTGGTGAGATATTTTATGTTCTCTTCTAATTTCTTGGTATTTTGGCTTTGCTTTATTAAATCTTGCTCTTTTACATGATTGTTGTCTTCCAGTTGCCTGATTCTGGCCTTTAAAGCCTGGTTTTCCTTTTCAGTTTGGTCAAACCGGTTTTGTAGATGCGTGAATTTCTTTTGCATTATTTCCCACTTTTCCTCCCAGAAGGCTTCCATCTTTTTGGTCATTTCTGATTCAAATTCTTCATGGGTTAGTGGAGAGTTTCCGTTTCCTTTGGAAGGTTTCGGAGCATTTTCTTGTGTATTGTCTTCTATCTCCTCTGTATTTTGTATTTTGGCTCCGTAGAATGTGTCCAAAGTTGCCCCTTTCTTCTTATTTTTCTTGGGATTTTGGGGCTTCTGTGCTTCTGTGGAGTTTGCCATCTCTGAATGGGGAGGATTAGCTTTTCTTATCTCTGTCTGGTGTTCAGAGGCTTTAGTCCTGGGCAGATTGTCTGTTCTATGAGCTTTCCCTGGGTTAAACTGTGTATGCCTTCAGGCAATGACTTTCACTGGAACTGGATTGGAAGGGTCGGACCAGGGGGCCACACTCTCCCCAGGCTCTCTCTGTTTCCCTGGTAAGGAGCCCCCTCAACTGGACTGGGTCGGGTTGCTTTCCGGAAGTTGCCTTCAGAATAGCTGTCCTTGAGGCTGTTTTGTCAGCCCTGAGGGTTGCTGTTGTTTCAGAGGACCCTGCTCTCTGCTGGGAAAGGGGCTGCAGCAGAGCCGGAGCTCTGAGGGCAGTGACTTTCACTGAGACTTGGATAGCAGGATCTAGCTGGTGAGGCTGTCTTGCCCACCCTGAGAGTTGCTGTTGTTTCAGATGACCCTGCTCTCTGAGGGGGGCGGGGCTGTGGGTTCACGGAGCCTTGGACTCTGAGCTCCCCCTTAGGTCCCAGTGATCTTGGGTTCTGGTTTTTGAGGGGGGCTGTACCTTTTGATCCAGGTCCAGGTCCAGGAAGAGGATTCCCAGGGTCTATGCTGTTGATCGTTTTGAATTTCGGTGCCTTAGGAGCTTATAGTTTGAGATCGGTCGGGAAGGGTTTCCGGAGATCTGAACTTTTGCTTTCTCTAAGCCGCCATATTGACTGGAAGTCCTAGTTCTTGATTTTTATTCCTACTGGTTTATTCATTGTCATTTAGTCTAAAAAATAGATTTTAATTGGAAAAATCTGCAGTTTTACAAAATTCAATGTGTTTTCTTACCTCTGCTTAAGCAAATAGCAAACAGAATGATAGAAAATTTTAAAGTGATAAAGACAATTTTCAATGGTATATGGCAATTAAATCTGCTTTATGAAAGAGTATGATTTTAACATTACAAATCTTGACTCTTTTGAGTTCCTAGATGGGTTGGGGAAATGTATTTTCAATATATCTTTTATGTCCATATTAAATACCAGCAAGGAAGAAAAAGGAAGAATGTTAGCTACCTCCCTGGAGATAATAGGGAGGTAGGAGTGAATAGCAAAATAGAATAATCTAGCAAAATTAATACAGTGCAGTTTTTTGCTTATAAAACCCAGTGCTTACCATTAAACATCTAAACGTTTCTTAATAATACAAGTAAACTGATGCCTTCACATCTGAGCATCTGGGAATGCATAGCATCATTAAATTTCTCTTAACTAATGAGCTTGCAAAGTAATGTACCCTATTCTTAAGCCAAAATCAATTTAGAGTCTTTTTCTCACACCATTCAGGATTTTTTCATTGTTTTCTTGCAATTTTTCTTCCTGAGATTCCAGGATGATAGCATTAAGGAAAATAAACAGGCCTGGAAATTTCTAAAAGTAAAATATTTCAGATTAGTTTGTGGAGGAAATTAGCCCATTTTGTCATTTTCCTGCTTTTAGAGGAAAGTAGTTGTTGAGAGTTGCATCATTCTTCTCTATAGCTCATTCAGAAGTTATGATGTTCCCTCAATACAAAGAGACAGATCATATTAACAAACCAATATAATGTCAGTTATTTGAGAAATGATTGTCTAATTTTGAACCATATTCTTCAGTGTTCTTCATTTGGCTATTTTGTTTTGTTGCCATTTGTATTCATTACAAATTGACAATGGATTGCCCCCCCAACCCCAAATGAAACAAAGTAAAGTTCTAAGCATTCTCAACATTTACTAAAAGAGGAAAGATGGACCAGAATTTTTAGGCTACCTTTGATTACATACCAGGTAAACATTTTTTTATGTTAAAGATTATGGAATGTTAAAACTTGATTCCATGATAAAACGAATAAAATATATGTCTGGAATCTTGAAAAAATGATAAATACTACTTTCCATAGTTTTGGTATACTCCTTCCAGATAGCAAATGTATTTATAAAGGTAACATCTTCAGCTAAATAATTTTATAGAGAAAGTAAAAAGACTTAGAAAACTAGGATAGAAAAATATAAAGTAGAAAAAATCAAATACTAGTCTGAGTTTAAAACTAGCTTCAGACATTTAAAGACCATATACAAGTACTTTATGTCTTTCAGACATAGTTAATTCATCTGTAAAATGAAGATAAAACTAACACTTACATCCTAGTGTTGCTGTGTATATCAAATGAAAGAATATATAATTAGATTGATCTGTAAATCTTAAAATACTATGGGAATCTTACCCAGCATTTTTGTTATATATTATTCAAGATGTATTTTATATTAGAATAGTTGTAGGGGAAAATAAAACAAACAATAAGAATGAACAGATAGCCAACACATGCTATAGTGTATGCTATGTAGAGATTTCCTTGTCTTATATCTTTTCAATTACTTGTGGATGATAAAACTCATTTCAGAAGTTTCAGAAACAACTTTTATATGTGGCTTCAAAAAACTTGTTTAAATCATTGACCTTTCCTCTTAAGTTCATAACAGATTGTCAAGGCACATGGGACTGTTTCTAATATGAGAGAAAATAAAATAGGATTCTATTCTGGGAGCAGACCTCTGCCAGAAGTACAGAGTCAGATCATCCACAAAAGAAAACAGTTAATGTTAGGAAACTGATAAAATTTTCTTTTTTGATTCACTGATTAAGAAAACCCAAGATTTTGTAGAGAAAATGGAAAATATTATTTTCCTAACTACACACATCTCTCACTCATCTATCTCTATCTCTCAATCTCTATTTAATAGAATCAAATTATATATGGTTTAACTGTAAAATAATGAAATTGATTTTTATATGACTCATGGAATCTATTTCAGAATTTATATTCATACTTCCTAACTTCTATGTATGAGTAAAAAATGAGATTTATGTCCAAATTTCTGCCTTTTCATTTTAAAATTGAATCTCCTAAAATATATATTCTCTACTGTTTTCTTCAGTTCATAGTATGATAAGCTTCTAATCCCCTGATGAATAGTCATTATTGAATAATTCATTATACAGTGACCTTCATTGTGTAAATTTTTTATTAGCTCTTTTGGCAGCAGATATATTCCCCAATTCATCAGGCTACAACTCTGCATAGTTTCAGACTTCCTAATACAGTGTATGGACAGAATAATCAAGCAAGAACAAACCAGATGTCTAAAATGTCATTTAAGATTCTGTGGGGGTAAGCAGTTGGGGGAGAGGCACAGATTGGATGATTTTACATACACATACACACACATTTACATATATATATATATATATATGTATCTTTACTGTCATTGGATTTGTGTTAGTATTACAAGACAACAACCCAAATAATAGCAATGTGAGAGGAACAATTGACAATATAAAAGTTTTAAACATATTGAAAAATGTAATGAATTGACAAACTCTAGCATGAAATTACTTCAAATGAGATTTTATTAAACATTCAATATGTTTTTATTTAATTAAAATGAAGTAAAAATATAGCATATGACATGTTGCTAACAAAGGCAACACTAAAAGTAGTTTCATGTTCAATTCTGTGTTCTACACAAATTCAAATACAAGCTGAAGATAGATAGAGTCATAAGATTCGGGGTAAAAAGAAGTCTCCAAATTCATGAATTTTAGTAGAAAAGATTTCTTCAGTCAAGTACAATTTCTCTTTCATTCTTTTTTTAATTTTAGATAGTGGATATTGAGAAAGATCATAGGCGGTATTTCTCTAAAAGTTATAGTTTAAAAAGGCACTATGAAAATGAATGCTATATTCTCCTGAGTTTATCTGGATTAGAGCCATGTCCTCAAAATTCTGGAAGAACTTTTACATTTTTTAAATCCATTCCTTCATCACATGAGATAAGCAGCCAGTCAGTGCAGGCAAAATAATAATATCCTCTAAAACATGTCTCCTTCATATTGGTGATTTTTAGGCAAGTATTTTCAAGTACAAAATTTTCAGTTAGGGAATACTTCCAAAGTCAGAGGACTAATTCAAAATCAATTAATTACAAAGATTCATGTAGAAGATATGGAATAAGAATAAAGGACTGAAAAATAAGAGAGAACTGTTTAAATGGATGAAGTCATTTATAGAATTAGAAACATTTCACATCTTTTGCCTAAATAAGAATCTCCCCAACCCTTCACTATTTTCCTAAGCATAAATACTAAGGAAATAATATAGTTGGGCATAAGTGAAACAAAACTGGAAGGTAAACCCGGGATTCTAATGCTGACTCTGTGAACTCAGTTGTCAAACCAATAATTTCATCTTTTTAAGATCCTGTGTCCTCGTGTGGAAAATTTGGTGGCTTAAGCAGGGAATTTCTAAAATATTCTCTACTCAAACGTTTTATGACACTATTGCTATCAGAATAGGGAAAATCATTGTAAATATATAAAAGTATAATTAGTTGAACAATGAGGGAGTTAAACGTAACATAGATTTATCTGTGCTTATGAAAATAAAATAGCAAATTCTTACTGGCCAAAATATATTAAAATTATAGTGCAGAATTTTGGTTGCTCCTTTTTGTTTTCTTTTTGCTTTATTTTTTTAAACAAAGCAATTTTAAGTAGTGCAACTGAACAACACTGTCAAGAGTACTATGTTCAAATGGCTAAATCTGACAATTAGTAAAAAAAAAAAAAGTATTGTTATAGTCCTAATCCTCTTCTGTTTTATATCCCAAGTTTCATATATGAAATAAAATCTCATACCACAGAGTAATAAACTCACACTATACTACTATTAAGTATTTTAAAGTTCCTGTTGAGTAATGGTATGAAAACAGTATAAATACAGACTTAAGAAGCAGTTAAAGTTTGTTCCTGAAAATAATCCATTTATATTTTTTTTATATTACAAAAGGATTCAGTAAAAAAGTACCTGTGAACTAACAAATAGAGGGAAAGAGGATATGATTAATACCATGAGCCAAAATTAAACAAAAAGGGAAGTAAATTTTATGTTTTAATTCATGGTATTTTATTGAGGCATGGCTTTGGACAAATGCAAGCTTTCACCTATCACATATTTGTGTGTGTGCTTATACAGATGCCCAAACTAATTTCTGGGGTATCATTTATTAATGGTGTTGAAAATCAGGTAATTTGTTTTTTGAATATTTAGATAAAATAATGATTCCTTTTATTTTCACTGGTTCAAAGTAAGGAATAGAGACTATTTTTAACATGAATTTCATATATTTTTTAAGAAAGTTATTTCCAAAGATAAGAAGGATATTTCTTGTACCTGAGGAAGTAGTCTTAAAGTATATATGTTAGATGTCTCCAAATATGTTGTCACACTGAAGAAAAATTAGACTTAGGCTTTTCAGCAGAACTAGGAATGTTAATAGAAAATTGTTCAGAGGGAAATTTAGATTTAATATTTTGGGAGAGGGGATCGACTGCCTCTAAATTAGATAAATCCCCAAATAAAATTACCAAGGGATGTCTTCATATATCCAACAATGACTTGTTGGTTTGTTCAAGTGGAGACTTTCATTCAAAAATCAGATGGTCCCTGAAGTTCCATACAATTTGGAACTTGTAGGATTCTCTATTTTTTAAAGAATGCATTATATAAATGGAGAGGGGGAGCAGGTGTGTTCTAAAAGTGTTTTATTCCCTTTGTCTATTTTAAGTTAATCAATCAAGAACTTAAAGTACCCCTACTTAGTAAGTTACTAAGAAAGAAAGTTCACACCATAAAAGATTACAAGCACTACCTCCTTGGGCATTGCTAGGCAAACTGAAAGGCTGTGATGGCTTTCTGAGATATAATAGACTAGCCCACAATGAAAGAAAGGAGAAAACAAAGAGACAGGAAGTGATGTGGAGAAAACTGCTTATAAAAAACCCAGGCAAGGGAATTCTGATTCATTTCATTGCCTTGGTGGCTCTTGCTGAGGAAGGACTTCTGCACTGGTGTCTCTGTGTTGTAGAGTCTTTTGAGTTGGAGGGATTCTTCTGCCTTGGATGTCTGAATTAGAGATTGATTCTACGCAGGTAAGACTCTTGCTGAAGAGACTACCTTGACTCCTGGTAGGACATCAGGTCCTGACAGAGCCTTTGTCAGAGTTGAGTTGGATTTCTTCAGATCAGCAATTATAGGGTATTTAGCTAAGTAATATTTTCTACCTCCTTCCTACATTTCCTTCATTAGTATCTCTACCTTGCTGTAATAAAGTTACTAAAATTACTGATAAACTCATAGTTTAATTTTTAATTTTTATAAATGACAATCAAAACAATCTTTTTTTAACTCATAAATTTAGTCAAACCATTTTTAACTCTTACAGTGTCAGTATTTTGTTGTGATATTTCATCAAAATAATTTAATGGATAATGATTTTAATGTCTTTTTAATATAATACATCAATATTAATATTAAAATATAATTAATAATTATATATTTTGATATATAATAATATATTAATAATAATATATAATAGATAAGTATTTTAATAAATGATAATAAATAATATATAATAAATGATAATAAATAATAATAATATATAAAATAATAAATAAATACAAATAAGGCTTCATACGCAATGTATTGACTTCCAAAACCATAACAAGAATTTTATTGGTGTATTCATAATGAAGTCTTCTAATAAAAATTTCATCAGTCTATTTCCTTAAATGATGCAAATTAAAATCCCTTCACACATTAAAATTTTTGATGTTTTGTTTTTTAATCTACATGTAAAAACAATTTAAACATTTTTTTGTAACTTTTGAGTTCTAAATTTTCACTTTTATTCACACTCATTGAAAAGACAAGCAATTTTATATAGGATTGTTTATGTGCAGTCATGCAAAAGATATTTACATTTTAATCATGTTGTGAAAGAAAACAGATTCCCCACAAAAAGGAAAAGAAAGTTAAAAATAAAGCATGTTTCAATTTGCATTCAAATGCTATCTTTTCTTTCTCTGAAGGTAGATAGTACTTTTTAGTTGAGTATAATTGTCATTCACAGTTGATCATGATATATTATTGCTGTTACTGTGTACAATATTCTCCTGATTCTTTTCATATCACTTTGTATCATATTATAGGAATTTTCCAGGTTTTCTTCTTTCTTCAAGAATCTGACATTTTTTTTTTCTTATAGCAAAATGTCATTCTATCAAAATCATATGTCACGACCTCCTCAGTCATTCCCCAAATCATGTGTATACCCTCAGTTTTCAAATCCTGGTCACCACAAAAAGAGGTGCTAAAATATGGATATACATGTATCTCCCTTATTTAAAAAATATTTTAGAGGGTGGATCCAAGATGGTGGCTTAGTAGCATCAAAAGACTAAATCACTAACTATCCTTCCAAACCAAACTTTAAAAAAAATACTTCAAAGTTAAAGGAACAAAAGCAAATAGCAATATGCAATCAGGGGGATCTTCCACTGCACACAACTTGAAAGGTAGACAGAATTGATTTTTATGGTATAAGGGAGAATTTCAAGCAAAATTGCACACAGAGGAGTGTTGGCCAATCACCCACTCCTACCTCCTGTAACCTAGGTTCTGAAATGGGTGGTAGGATGAATTCAGGAGACCAGGACATGGGTTATACCAGTAAAAGAACACCTCAGACCCACCCTTTGAAGTCCCAGACCCTGGTAGTGAGATCCTTTAAGCCTTTGTTTCTGTATTGAAGACATGGCGCCAAGGCAAATTAGCTCACAACTGCCCAATCCTGCAAACCAGCAGGGGAGACAGAATTGGCAAGAAGATTAAAGAATACCCAGAACACAAGCAAAAAAGCTGGGAAAATAAACAAAGAACACAAAAAAAACACTTAACCCTCAAAAACTACTTTGGGAAAAAGAGCAATGAGAAGAACCACCAGAGAATGGTGAGATCCAAGCAACTACAAACACAACTTCAAAAAAATTCAAATATCAAATAACACAGGTTGAAGAAAAAGGGGAAGAAAGTGGGAAAAAATAAATTAAAGCAATGCAAAAGAAAATAACAACTTATAAAGCAAAATTGTTCAACTGGAAAAGTAGGCATGAAAATTAAATGAAGAAAAAAGTTACTTTAGAAGAGAATTGGCCAACTGGAAAAAAAAAGGAAAAAAATCCAATGAGTAAAAGAGTGCCATGTAAATAGAATGGATGAAATGGAAAAGAAAGATCAAAAGGTCAGGGAAGAAATTCAGACTTTAAAAATTAGAATTGGGCAAATAGAGGCTAATGACTTTACAAGACATTAAGAAACAGTAAAACAAAATCAAAAGAATGAAAAATAGAAGAAAACATGAAATATATCATTGGGAAATAAAACTGACGAGGAAAATAGAACCTGGAAAGGCACTGCAAGAATAATTAGACTATCTGAAATTCATGATAAAAAAGCACATACATCATGTTATAAGGAATTATCCAAGAAAACTGAACTGATAGTCTTCAATAAGGTCAAATAGAATTTAAAAGATTCTACAGATCATGTCCTACAATAAATACTCAAATGACAATTTCCAGGAATGTTATAGTCAAGTTCAAAAGCTCCCAGGATAAGAAGAAAATACTTCAACCTCCCAGAAAGAAAAATTTCAAATATCACAGTCAGGAGTACACAGGATCTGGAAGTTTCCACAATTAAGGACCACAGGACTTGGAATATGGTATTCTATAAGGCAAGAGAACTAGATTACAACCAAGAATCACCTGCCCAACAAAACTTACTAAATTCTCTCATAGGAAAGAATGGTCATTTAATAAAATAAAAGATTTCCAAGCATTCCTAAAGAACAGACCAAACTTAAAAAATAAAATTTGACATCCAAATCAAGACTCCAAAGGAAGCATAAAAAGGTAAATTAGAAAGAGAAAAAATAAAGAATTCAATAAGATCAAATTATTTATATTCCTCTATGGAAATATGATATCTGTAAATCTTAAAATTATCATTAACATAGAAATCAGAAGTATAAATAAACAGACAGTTTGGTAATAAGCTGTTTAGGATGACATGTTAAAAAAAAAGAAAACTGGGGCTGAAAAAGAAGATTGTAGTAAGAGAAATAGGAATAGAGGAGTAAAAATGGGATAATTAATATTACATAAAGCACAGGGAGGAATACTATTCCAATGAAGTGGAGGATCAGGGTAGTGATGGCTAATACTGAAATCTTACTCTCATCAAAATTGGCTCAGAAAGGGAAGAACAGCCAGATAAATTGAGGTATAGAATCTATCTTACCCTATAGAGAAGTAGAAGGGTAATAGAAAGGGATGGTGAAGATATGAGCAATTTAAGGGAGGGAGAAGTTGGGGGAAAGTTTATTAAAAGAATCTATGGAGAAATAGAAGGGAAATAAGAAAGAAGGTAGTGGGAAGGAGAATAATATGAGAAAGGGGAAAGGGGGGTGATTAAAATCAGAACATTGGTGTAGAGGGAAAGAGTGAGAAGAGAAATGACAGGATGAAAGGAGGACATAAAGATGGAGTGGAATACACAGATGGAAATTATAACTGTAAATGTAAATGGGATGCATGCATTCCATAAAATGGAAGCAAATAGCGGAGTAGATAGAAAACCAGAATCCTACAATAGCTTGTTTACAAGAAACACATTTGAGACAAATAGATACACACAAAGCAAAAGTGAGTGACTGGAGCAGAAACTATTGGACTTCATTTGAAACCAAAAAAGCAGGTATCACAGGCCTAATCTCAAACAATGATGAAGCAAAAATAGATCTGATGAAAAAATACAAAGAAAGTAACTACATCATGATGAAAAGTAATGAAAACAATGAAGAGATATTAGTACTTAACATAACATGGGGTGTATGGGGTGTTCAGGGAGGGGTAGTATCTCTGGTTTGGAGGGCTTGTCATGCCCTCTTAGGGCAGCTCTCCAGCCTCTGACCCTCACCTGACACCCAGCTCTTACTTGTGGCTCCCAGTAGCTGCTAGCATGCTGCAGCGGCCACATCCAGGGTAACAGCTTTGACAGGCTGGCTAAACCTTGTGAGGATAGCCATCAGGTTGTCGACCCCTGGTGAACCAGGGCTTTGCTTACCCAGCATGTGAAGACTGCATCAGTGGAACAGGCAGAAGAAACCAATAAGAAGGTTCAACGGCTGAGATGGCACTGTGGAGTGCTTAGGGCATGTTGGAGCACAAAGGACAACATGGCCAGCCAATGCAGCTAAGAAAGTCTCCAGGTGTAATGACTTTTCGTACCAATGGACCCAAGCTTCCAATGCCGAGAGAGTAGGACTGTCTCTGTGCATCAGCTTTTCCACTTAAATCTCCTTCACCCACAAGTATCTTTGTGCACACTCATCAATCCTAACCCTATCCACCCTCTTCAAGACCTGGGGCGATGGGGGAGTGGCGACGCAACAGGTGGAGGTGACTACTGGCAGTTGTAGTCACAATCCTGCACATAGGCTGCCCAAGGACCAATGGTGGCTCGGCCCTGTGGGCAGCAGGGACGTTCGGCAGCATCTTGGGCAACTGAGCAGCCCTCTCTAGGATAGCACTGCTCACCCTAATCAAGGGAGGGAACTAGAAAAGGTGTCCCAAACATTGCCTGCCCTAAAAACACCCAGTCAGCAGACCGCGGATGGCGGGTCATCCCTTTAAGCAGTCGAAATCAAAGGAAAAATACAAAGAAACTCCTACTAGAAGCATGGAACATCAGGACATTACTTGACAGAGAGAATACCCCAAGAACTGAGAGAAGAAAAGCTTTAATCGGTAAAGAACTGGTGCGATATAACATTGACATCACAGCCCTAAGCAAAACACACCTACCAGAAGAGGGATCACTCAGCGAACCCACCACTGGATACACCTTCTTCTGGAAAGGTAGAGCCTCAACTGAAGACAGAATCCACGGTGTTGGCCTGGTCATCAAGACCAGTTTCCTCAAACAGCTGCCAGACTTGCATGTGGGCATCAGCGAGAGGCTCATGAAGATCCGTTTGCCTCTCAGCAAAGAATGGTATGCCAAAATCATCAGCGCATATGCCCCAACACTGACCAGCACAAAGGAGACCATCGAGCAGTTCTACTCTGACCTGAGTGCCGTCCTGCACTCAGTGCCCACAAATGACAAGCTGATACTACTGGGAGACTTCAAAGCCCACGTTGGACAGGACCTTGAAAGATGGAAAGAAGTGCTCGGCAAACAGGGTGTGGGCAAAATGAACAACAATGGCCTACTGCTACTCAGAAAATGCTCAAAGTTCGAACTCACCATCACGAAAACTATTTACAGAATGGTGAACAAATATAAAACAACGTGGATGCACCCACGATCAAAACAGTGGCATCTCATTGACTACATCATTGTATGCCGGTGAGACATCCAGGATGTACAGATCACCAGAGCCATGAGAGGAGCTGAATGCTGGACAGACCACCAATTAGTTAGAGAGACTCTTCAAATGCGCATTGCACCTCGCCATCCAAAACACTCCCAGACAGTTCGCACATTTTACAATGTGAGTCGTCTTAGAGATCCATCTTATTTGTAAACATTCCAGTCCTGTCTGGATGACAAGCTGTCTGCCAAGGGACCACTCACTGGAAGCTCAACTGAGAAATGAAACCAGTTCAGAGACACAGTGAAGGAAACATCAAAGGCAGTCCTAGGCCCCAAACAATGCAACCACCAGGACTGTTTCGATGAGAACAACACTGCTATTGAAGACCTATTGAGCAAGAAGAACAAAGCCTTTACAGAGTGACAAAATAACACAAACTCTGCTTCAAAAAAGGACAGATTCAAGTCTCTCCAAGCCACAACACAGTGTGAGAGCAGGAAGATGAAAGACCAATGGTGGGAAAAAAAGGCAGAAGAAATCCAGCACTTTGCTGATACAAAAACTACAAACAATTTTTCAGTGCCCTCAAGACTGCCTATGGGCCATTAAAACCCACCACCTCTCCCTTGCTATCCTCTGACAGTGACACTCTCATAAAAGATAAAAAAGGCATCAGCAATAGGTGTAAAGAACACTTTAGTCAGCTTCTCAACCGACCCTCTTCAGTCGACCAAAGCACTCTTGACCAGATCCCCCAAAACTGCACCATTGAAGAACTCGACATCCCTCCTTTAATAGAGGACGTCCAAAAAGCCATTAAATAAATGAGTGCAGGCAAGGCACCCGTTAAAGATGGTATCCCAATCAAGGTGTACAAGGTCTTAAATGGAAAGGCGCTCCAGGCATTCCACATAGTGCTGACCAGCATATGGGAAGAGGAAGACATGCCCCCAGAACTCAGATATGCCTCCATTGTAGCCCTATACAAGAAGAAAGGCACATGAGTAGCCTGTGACAACTACAGAGGCATCTCACTACTCTCCACTGCTGGAAAGATCCTCGCCCATGTTATACTAAGAGAAGAACCTGCTGGAATCACAATGTGGCTTCCGACCAGATTGTAGCACCATCGACGTGGTCTTCACAGTGAGGCAAATGCAGGGAAAATGCCTGGAGCAGAACCTGAGTCTCTACATTGTCTTCATAGACCTGACAAAGGCATTCGACACAGTGAACAGGGACGCATTGTGTGTGATCCTTAGCAAGCTCAGTTACCCAGCAAAATTTGTCAAACTGATCCAGCTCTTTCATGTCGACATGACAAGGGAAGTCCTATCTGGTGGACGTCGGATCGCTTCAACATCTCCAATGGTGTGAAACAAGGCTGTGTTCTCGCTCTGGTGCTATTCAACCTATACTTCACCCAAGTATTACGACATGCTGTGATGGATCTAGACCTGGGCGTCTACATCAAATACCGACTGGATGACTCAGTATTCAACCTTCCCAGCCTGACTGCAAAAACAAAGACAACAGAGAGACTCATGATCTTACACTTATTGGATTGGCCAGAATGACAGTAAAGGGAAATAATAAATTTTGGAAATGTGGCAAAATTGGGACACGAATGCATTGCTGGTGGTATTGTAAATAGATCTAATCATTCTGGAGGGCAATTTGGAATTATCCCTAAGGCCTACAAAAGAATGCATACCTTTTATTCTAGCAATACAACTATTAGATCTGTATCACAAAGAGATAAAATTAAAATGGGAAAGGACCTGTTTCTGAAAAAATATTTATAACTGTGATTTTTGTGGTAGCAAAGAATTGGAACCAAAGGTATGTCCCTTAATTAGGGAATGTCTGAACAAAATGTTGCATATGATGGTGATGGAATACTAGTGTGTTATAAGTAATGATGAACAGGATAATTTCAAAGAGAACTGGAAAGTTCTATATGGACTGATAGAAAATGAAATGAGCAGAAATAGGAGAACATTATATACAGTAACTGAAATATTTTGGGATGATCAAATAAGATAGACTGATATTAATAGCAATACAATGATGCAAAACAATTCTGATGGATTTATGAAAAAGAATGTTATCTACATCCAGAGAAAGAACTATTGGGGTATAAATTAAGATTATATTATTCATTTTTCATGATTATTTGGATATATGACTTGGGATTTTGATTTTATAAGTTTGTTCATTTACAAAAATGAGTAATATGAAAATGTGTTTTGAAGTGGGAGGGGAAGGAGGAAGGGAGACAACATGAATCATAAAACTTTGGAAAACTTATGTAGAAAAGTGTTATTAAAATAAAATAAAGAATGAAGATAATTTTTAAAAACCAGTAATAAATTTTTTAAAAATAGATACAGACCTATTAATAGCACTGCTGGATCCAATGCTAAATACTAATTTATAGGACTATAGGATAGTTCTAAATTTCACTTCAGAAAGCATGATTAATCTACAATTCCATCAATAGATCATTAAAGTCTCCATGATCCCATTTCTACTTCTACATTTGTTATTTTCCTTTTCTGAAATATTAGCCAATCTTATAGGTGTAAGATGATACCACTGAATTATCTTAATTTGTATTTGTTTCATCAATAATCAATCCATATTAGTATAAATGGCTTTGATGTCTTCATCTTTTAAGGGCTGTTTGTATCCTGTGACTATTAATAAATTGGGAATTGTCTTGCATTTTTTATAAATATGCCTCATTTCTCTTTATATTTAAGAAATTAGGTCCTCCATACATTAAATAAGCTGTTGTCAAAATAATCATCAGTATCTTCCTAAAAATCAAGCAATCTGCTATACTCTGTCTAATGATGAGGTATACTTCCTATTTTGAGCCTATGGAGACTTAGGTGAGATACTTAAAGCTCAAAAATATTGACCGCATTGACTCCATATTTTGAGACTAGCGGGTAAAGGTTCTGGTCTAGAGGGTGTACCTTGCGGGTAGGGCCATACCAGGCTCAGAGTGTCAAACACAGGTGGTGGGGAAGGAGCTGGAGATGGAGCAAAAAGCTGGCAGCCTGGACAGAATGGCTGACACCCTCCATATTGCTCCAACCTTCTAGGAGGTTTGGGCCTCTGGGCACATCCAGCCCAACCCAGCTGAACTGAATCCCACCAAAAGTCTACAGAGCTCAAGGAATTCCAAGTTCCTACACCCCTCCCTCACTGACTGCTAGACTTTAATCCAATAAAAAGCCTCCAGAGGACAGGGAAGCTCAAACTACAGTACTCCTCCCCCAGATACAACACTGAGAGATCTGAAAAAGCTGCAAGAGCACAGACAAATACGGGGAGCAAAGAAGGGGTAAATAAGAGCAAACAATAGAAAAAGAAGAAAGAAATTACAATCGACAGCTTCTGAACAAGCAACGAACCAAGAAAAATCAATACACAGGAGGAGGTAAGTAATAAAACAGAAATCCCAATGAATTGGATACAGGCTTTGGAAGAATTCAAAATGTAATTCAAAACACAATTAAGAGAGGCTGAAGACAATTGGGACAAGAATTTAAAAACTAAAATAAGTCATCTGGAAACAGAAAATAGTGTCTTGAAAGACAATATCAACCAGCTTGAAAATGAGGCAAAGGAGATGAAAGATGAGGCAAAGGAGATGAAAGATGAGGCAAAGGAGATGAGAGATGAGGTAAAGAGGATGAAAGAAGACCTCCAAAGAAAATCAGACCAGAAGGAGAAGGATGAACAAAAAGCCAGGGATGAAATCCAGTCTTTAAGAACAAGCATACAACAAGTAGAATTAAGTGGACCTCAGAAGGCAGCAGGACACTATGAAACAAAACAAAATGAATGAAAAACTTGAGGAAAATATGAAGCATCTCATTCACAAAACAGGATTTAGAAAATTGTTCAAGGAGAGACAACTTAAGAATTATTGGTCTACAAGACGACCATTGCAAAAGAAAAATCCTGGACATAATACTACAGGAAATTATTCAAGATATCTGCCTTGATATTCTAGAACAAGAGGGAAAACTGGAGATTGAAAGAATCCACAGATCACCTCCTGTGCTTAATCCACAACTGACAACACTCAGGAATGTTATAGCCAAATTCAAGAACTATCAGACCAAAGAAAAGAAATTACAAGCTGCCAAGAAGAAGTCATTCAGATACCATGGAACCACAGTGATGATAACACAGGATCTGGCTGCATCCACACTGATGGACCCAAAGACATGAAATATGATATTCCAGAAAGCAAGGGAACTAGGTCTAAAACCAATAATCAATTAACCAGTAAAACTGACTATATTCTTACAGGGGTAAGTATGGTCATTCAATAAAATAGAAGAATTCCAAGAATTTGTAAAGAAAAGACCAGACCTGAACAGAAAATTTGATGCCCAAGCACAGAACTCAAGAGAATCATCAAATGGTAATTAAAAAAGAGGGAGAAAAAGAGAAAAACAAAACAAATAAAAAAAACTTTTTTTAAAGAGACTCAGTAAGTTAAAATGAAATGTATCCCTATAAGAAAAGAGGTCATTGGTAACTCTTAAAAATTGTTATTTTCAACTGGAGAGCTAGAAGAACTACACTTAGAGGGAACAGTGACAAACTGTATAGGATGAAATGACAAGATATTAATTGATATATAAATATATGTATGCATAAATACATATACATGTATGTATATATACATATACATGTATATATATATATATATATATATATATATACAACTAGAGCTAAAAACGAGGTTAATACTAAAAGGAATGGGAAAAGAAACAAAAAGGGTAAGTTATATGTCACAAAGAAGTTTATTGCATGAGAGTGGAGAACATCAATACACTGGAAGGGTAAAGAGGTTGGAAATAGGAAATGCTCAACTCTTAAGTGCATTGAAATTGACCCAAAGGGGGAAGAACAATCCAATCCATTCAGGGCAGAGAATAGATTTACAACCTATAAGGGAGTAGAATGGTAACAAATGGACTGGTGGGGATAGAAGCAGTACAGTGGAGGGAGTGGGTGACGGGTAGTTTTAGAAAGACTGCAAGGCAAATAAGGGGAGGAATAAGAAGGGAGGTGGTTTGAAAGGGAAGTATAATAAGAATGGGAATTAGGGGGGTTGACTAAAAACAAACATTGGTATAGAAGGAAATAGTGAAAGAAGAAAAGGCAGGACGAGGAGTAGAAATCTATAACAATATATATGACAATCTAGGTAATATGGATGATTATTTCCAAAAATATAAATTGCCTAGACTAACAGAGGAAGAAATAGATTACCTAAACAACCCCATATCAGAAAAAGAAATTGAACAAACAATCAAAGAACTCCCTAAGAAAAAATCCCCCAGGTCCTGATGGATTCACAAATGAATTTTATCAAACATTCAAAGAACAACTAATCCCAATATCATACAAACTATTTGACAGAATAAGCCAAGAAGGAGTTCTACCAAATTCATTTTATGACACAAATATGGTACTGATCTGAAAGCCAGGCAGTTCAAAAACAGAGAAAGAAAACTATAGACCAACCTCCTTAAAGAATATAAATGCAAAAATCTTAAGTAGGATACTAACAAAAAGACATAACATAATAAAAATGACAATCCTACCCAAATTGATTCACTTACTTAGTGCCATACCCATTGAACTTCCAAAAAACATTTTACTGAATTTGAATTAGAAAAAAAAAACATAACAAAATTCACTTGGAAGAACAAAAGATCAAGGATATCCAAGGAAATCATGAAAAAAAAGTGCAAAGGAAGGAGGACTTGCAGTCCCAGATCTCAAACTATACTATAAAGTAGTGGTCATCAAAACAATTTGGTTCTGGCTAAGAGAAAGAAATGAGGATCAGTTGGAATAGACTTGGGGTAAATGACCTCAGTAAGACAGTCTATGATAAGCCCCAAAATCCCAGTTTTGGGGAACAAAACCCATTATTTGATAAAACCTGCTGGGAAATTGGAAGACAGTATGGGATTGATTAGGTTTGGATCAACATCTCACACCCTATAAAAAGATAATCTCAAAAAGGGTGAATGACCTGAATATAAAGAAGGAAACTATAAGCAAATTAGCTGAATACAGAATAGTATACTTGTCAGATCTATGGGAAAAGAAAGACTTTAAAACCAAGTAACAGCTAGAAAAAAAATCACCAAATGTAAAATCTATAATTTTAGTTACATCAAATTAAAAAGTTTTTGTACAAACAAAATTAATGCATCCAAAACTAGAAGGGAAGCAACAAATTGGGAAATAATCTTCATTACAAAATCCTCTGACAAAGGTCTAATTATTCAAATTTATAAAGAGCTAAACCAATCGTATAAAAAATCAAGCCATTCTCCAATTGATAAATGGGTGAGCGACATTAATAGGCAATTTTCACTTAATGAAATCACATTTCACTTTGATTGAAGGGATATGGTTGGGGATGTAGACTAAATGAACATCCTAGTGCAAACATCAACAACATGGAAATAGGTTCTGATCAAGGACACAAGTAATACCCAATGAAATTGCATGTGGGCTGTGGGAAAGGTAGGTGGAGGGGAGGGAGGGAAATAATTTGATTATTGTAACCGAGGAATAATGTTCTAAATTGACTAAATAAACTAATTTAAATGGAAAAAAATAAATTATAAGTACAATGTAGCTAAAAACATTGGCATTGAAATGGTGATAATCTAGAAGCCTTCACAATAAGATCATTAGTGAAGTAAGAATGTGAATTATTCTATTAATTATACTAATATTATTTAATATAATAATGGAAACTCTACCAATAGTAATTAAAGAAAAAATTAAAGGCATTAGAACACGTAACAAGGAAACAAAACTATCGGGTTTTGCATACTTTGTGAAGTCTAGTACACCAAGTAAAAAGCTAGTTGAATTAATTAATTCAACTTTAGTGATATTGAAGGATATAAAATAAACCCACACAAATCATTAGCAATGTTATATATCAATAAAATCTAAAGAAGTGATATTAAAAACACATTTAAAATAACTTTAGACAATATAAAATATTTTGGTATTAAACATAATTAAAAAACATTTTCCTCATATACAAAGTCAGCACTAAACCACTGATGATGGAATACTATTGTGCTTCAGGATGATATGGAGGACAGTTTCAGAGAAACCTTAGAAAACAAATGAACTAATGCAAAGTGAGATAAATGACCAGTATTAGGAAAATATTTTACATCCTAAAAACAACATTTTAATGATCAACTATGAAAGACAGCCACTCGAAACAACAAAATGTTCCAAGAAAATTCCAGAGAGCATAGGAAGAAAATTCTGTCTATATCAAGAGAGAAAAGTTGTGATTACTGAATAAAGCATTCTTTTATTTTCATTTTGTCTTCCTTTATTTCCATCATGGATATATGTTTTGCCTTACTTCATTTTTAGACATGAGGCACTGGAGTGATAGAGAGAATTAGAAACTGAAATTATTAAAAAATAAATAATGTATAATAATTATTATTATTATTAATAATAATAATTCTGACTAATACTCTGAATTAGTAAAGTTTTAATTCAGTTCAATTGGTTATATAACCCAGGTTTTCATTTGGAAAATTAAAGCAAAAATTAATTAGTTTTAAATGTCTAATCACTTGAAAGAGATCTTATCTATCTTAAAATGTAATCTATTACATTACTAATAATTGTTTAATTCATCATAGAAATTATAATGTGAATACAATGACAAAATAAAACCGAACTTCTAGTAGTTATGAAATGTCAGAAGGAACATAAAACAATAGGGAACGCTAAAGATTGAAAGAGATTCAGGAAGTATGTAAGAACAAGAGAACAAACTAAAAGCAATTTTATAGTTTGATAACAAGCAGAAAAGGAGTTAAAATAGAATCTCCCACCTTTCTTTTCATTTTTATATTATTTTACCTCTCCTACATGAAATACTTTATAGCCAGACCATCACCCATTAGAAAACTTCCCTAAAACCACCTCTGCATACTTTAAAAAGAGTATGTCCCCCATGCTAGAATGCTTTCCCTTTTCACTTCTATCTTACAAAATCCCTATGATCCTTCACAGCAAATTTCATAGTGGTTCCTCTTATAGGAACTACAAATTTTGGTTCCCCATGCTCACTCTCTAATAAAGGTATATTTTTTAAAACTACATCCATTTTATATATTTCTACCTATATCTGTTGTTCTGATCAATGCATTGTTATATTTCAATATGTTATATTCCTAGAATATCAGTCCCTTGATAGCAGACCTATTTTGTTTTTTAGCTAAAGAACATGGTACAAAATAGGTACACAACCATTGACTATTTTTTTGAAGTGATCATTGCAAAAGTTAAAACTAAATCATAAATTTGCCACTTTGTTATAGACATGACCCAACATTAAGTACACATCTAATTGAAAATAGAAATGATAATACAAATCAATGTTCATTCAAATAACTTCTAATTTTTTAATCTTAATGAATGTCATATAGGAAAAGACAATGAAAAATATTGGAGTGGATGTAGGAAAACTGGGACACTAATCCATTTTTGATAGAATTGTGACTGACACCCTTTCTTGAGCAGAATTTGGAACTATAACCAAAAGGCTTTAAACTGAGCATACTCTTTGATCTAGAAATACCACTACTAAGTCTGTATACCAAAGAGATTTTTTTAAAGTTAGAGGGTAGTATCTATTTGTACCATAATATTTTACTAGCTCTTTTTTAATAAGAGATAATAAGAAATTGAGGGGTGTCCATCAGTCTGGGAATAGCTAAATAAGTTTTCTATATAATTGTAGTATAATGGAATGCCGCTATGATATATGATGATGATGAGCTATAACAACTATCAAGTTTTCTCAATGGACTTACTTTTCAAATACCTTATGTGTATTATCTCCCCAAATTATAATGTGAGCTTCTTGAGAGCAAAAATTGATTAGTTTATTAATTTATAACTTCAATGTTTTGCATATTATAAGCATTTGATTAATAGGTTTTAAAATTGCTTTTACTCTTTTACTTTGTGATAAACAAAGAGGAGAGAAAATAAATCCTTTTAAAGTTAGTGAATTACATGTCCATTTGCACAGAGCAGAAAGGGCAAATAACCAGAAATAAGACCATTGACATTGATAACAAACTATCCTATTCACATCTAGAGAGGTGAATAATTCATTCATTAAATTTATTTCGCTGCACACATTGCCAAGTAAGTGTTTATGAAATATGATTTTCTCCCTGAAATATTTACCTATAATTACCACTTTGTTCTCCTGTAGTTTTGTCATTTGTAACCAGCTTTTTCCATTAATACATTGAAGTTGTCTATGAAAATTCAAATATCCTCAATTGGACAATCTATAGATTGAGCCAATAAAGAAAAAAAATATACAGAAAGTGGTTCAAGAATCAAATACTTTGTATTCTGGTTAACCAAACAAAGATGGCAGTCAAGGACAATAGTAAATTAGGGATGACTTTTGAAACATTTTGTAGGAGAATAAGTGAAAATTATTGCCTCATAAAACAGCTATGATCATGAAAGAATATGACACAAAAGGAAATCTGTATTGTATGAAATATATGTAATACCTATGTCATATTAACTACAGTCCTGGATGTAGGGGTGAGATGAGGGTGGGGATATTTAATGAAAACTGTCAGAAATTATTAAAAATTGTATTGACATCTACTCTGCCAAAAAAATTAAATTAAAATAGTGGAAGAAAAATAAACTGTTGATGTAGCTTAATAGGAGGTACATCTAAGTCATATCCTACTGGAAGGGGAAGACATATATATGAAGTGGAAAAAATCTGCCAAAACTTATTCAATGAAGTATTAATCTATAAAAGAGGAGACTAACACTATTTGAACTCTAATGCCATACAATATAGGGCTATACTGAGGAACTAATTGCTTCTTCTATTAGATAGACTATGAACTATTTGAAAATAGTGATTATCTCTTTTTCTTTTCACTGTATTCTCAGTGCTTAGCAAAGTAACTAGTATGTAGTTGATTAATAAATGATAATTGATTAAAAAGACACGGAAGATCTACAAACTGTGCTGTTTAACAGGAATATCTACATTGCTGAGAGAATAGACATATCGAAGTATTTTGATTTATCTATTAAGTTACTATTATAGGTCCAGACAAAATGAAGAACACATAGGTAATAAAATCATAGTAAAAAAAGTTATAAAAATGGAAACTTTTCAGTAGAGAAAATGAGTTTTTATACTTCTCCTCTATACAACTAGATTACCTTTTTAAAACTTCTTTTAGTGTTCCTGAATTAATTGTCAACAAGTACCAATATTTCAGTATCAGAAGACAAGTACTTTTAAGATATTATTTTAATTATTTTATTAAATATGCCCTAATTATATATAATTAAAAATAAATTCCATAATCTCTCCCTTTTTCTCTATATCTCTCCTTGGGAAGGGAGGCACTTTTATTCTGATTATTCATGTGATATTATGCCAAACATATTTCCATCTTGTCATGTTGCAAAATAAAATAAAAATAAAAATAAGTAAATAAAATAATAGAAGTTAAAGAAATATGCTTAATTCTTCATTCAGAATTGATCAGTTATATCTCTATAGATGGTTAGCATTTTAAAATGGAGATCCTCCTGATCTTGATGGGAAGATTTCATATTTATCCCCATCCCTGATTGTTGCTCTTGATTTAAGATAGCAAGTAGTTAGCATTTTAAGAAATGTTCCTTTATTCTTGTGCTTTATACTGCTTTTGATAGGAATGGGTGTTGTATTTTGCTAATGGCTTTTGCTTCCTTTTTTCCATATCCTTTGTTTTAATCATTTGATTTTTATTATTGATATGGCAATTACAATGATAGTTTTCCTCATATCAAACAAGTCCTGTATTTCTGTGATAAATGCAGGCCACAATATGCTATTTTAAGATACATTGCTATAACCATTTTGAAAACATTGAATCAGAAGCTGACAAGACTTATAAGAAGTAATAGAAAATGAAGTGAGCAGAATCAGGTGAACCTTAAAAACAGAAAGAGAAATAGTATATGATGATCATCTGTGAATACAATTATCATTAATACAAGAATTCAGAACAATTCCAGGGGACACATAATAAAAAAGGATATGCATTTCCACAGAAGGAACTGAAAAAGTCTAAAAGCAAATTAAAGCATGCCATTCTTTAGTGTATTTCCTCCAGGAATTTCCACTAGTACATATGATATATATCTTCTTTCAAAATATGACATAGAAATATGCATTGTAAGATGACACATGTACAACCTATGTCATATTACTTGTCATCTTGGGAAGAGAAAATGAATTGGTGGGAAAAAAGAACAGAGATCATAAAATCTCAGAAAATGATTGTTGAAAATTATATTGATGTGTAATCTAAAAAATATTAATGAAAAATATTGCATCAATATTCACTAAGTAAAACTTTATTTTCTTTCTCTGCTTTTCCTTTCTCTGGTTTCAGTATTAAAACTGTTACTACTTCTTAAAAATAGTAACCTTTTCTTACCATTTTTTCATAAAGCTTTAGAAAACAATTTTTGGTATTAATTGTTTCTTGAATGTTTGAATGAATTCTGTTGTGTGGCATCCAGTCCTGGGTATTTTTTCTATAGGAGCTTATGGATAGTTTGGTCAATTAATTTTTTCAGAAAAATTTATTTAAGTATTCTATTCTCTCTTCTCTTAATGTAGAGAGTTTGTATTTTTTAAAAGCATTCATTTAGGACTTCCAGTCAAGATGGCGGCTTAGAGAAAGATAAAGTTCAGATCTCCGGAAAACCCTTCCCGACCGATCTCAAACTATAAGCTGCTAAGGCGCCGAAATTCAAAACGATCAACAGCATAGACCCTGGGAATCCTCCTCCTGGACCTGGACCTGGGTCAAAAGGTACGGCCCCCCTCAAAAGCCAGAACCCGAGATCACTTGGACCTAAGGGGTAGGAGCACAGAGTCCAAGGCTCCAGGAAGCCGCAGCCCCGCCCCCCTCAGAGAGCAGGGTCATCTGAAACAACAGCAACTCTCAGGGCGGGCAAGACAGCCTCACCAGCTGGATCCTGCTATCCAAGTCTCAGTGAAAGTCACTGCCCTCGAAGCTCTGGGAAGCCGTGGTCCCCTCCCCCACAGAGAGCAGGGTCCTCTGAAACAACAGCAACCCTCAGGGCTGACAAAACAGCCTAACGGCCAGCTATTCTGAAGGCAACTTCTGGAAAGCAACCCGACCAAGTCTAGGGGGCACCTTAGCAGCAGGGAAACAGAGAGAACTGGGGGAGAGTGTGGCCCCCTGGTCCGACCCTTCCATTCCAGTTCCAGTGAAAGTCACTGCCTGAAGGCATACTCAGTTTAACACAGGGAAAGCTCATAGAACCAACAATCTGCCCAGGACTAAAGCCTCTGAACACCAGACAGAGATAAGAAAAGCTAATCCTCCCCACTCAGAGATGGCAAAATCCACAGAAGCATAGAAGCCCCAAAATCCCAAAAAAAATAAGAAGAAAGGGGCAACTTTGGACACATTCTAAGGAGCCAAAATACAAAATACAGAGGAGATAGAAGACAATACACAAGAAAATGCTCCGAAACCTTCCAAAGGAAACGGAAACTCTCCACTAACCCATGAAGAATTTGAATCAGACATGACCAAAAAGATGGAAGCCTTCTGGGAGAAAAAGTGGGAAATAATGCAAAACAAATTCACGCATCTACAAAACTGGTGTGACCAGACTGAAAAGGAAAACCAGGCTTTAAAGGCCAGAATCAGGCAGCTGGAAGACAACAATCATGTAAAAGAGCAAGAATTAATAAAGCAAAGCCAAAATACCAAGAAATTAGAAGAGAACATAAAATATCTCACCAACAAGGTGACAGATCTGGAAAACAGAGGGAGAAGAGATAATTTAAGAATAATTAGACTTCCAGAAAAGCCAGAAATAAAAACCAAACTCGACATCGTGATACAAGATATAATCAAAGAAAATTGCCCAGAGATTCTAGAACAAGGGGGCAATACAGCCACTGACAGAGCTCACAGAACACCTTCTACACTAAACCCCCAAAAGACAACTCCCAGGAATGTAATTGCCAAATTCCAAAGCTCTCAAACAAAAGAAAAAAATCCTACAGGAAGCCAGAAAAAGACAATTTAGATATAAAGGAATGCCTATCAGGGTCACACAAGACCTTGCAAATTCTACTCTGAATGATCATAAGGCATGGAACATGATCTTCAGAAAGGCAAGAGAGCTGGGTCTTCAACTAAGAATCAGCTACCCAGCAAAACTGACTATATACTTCCAAGGGAAAGTATGGGCATTCAACAAAATTGAAGACTTCCAACTTTTTGCAAAGAAAAGACCAGAGCTCTGTGGAAAGTTTGATACTGAAAAACAAAGAGCAAGGAATACCTGAAAAGGTAAATATTAAGGAAAGGGGAAAAATGTTATCTTCTTCTTTTACTCAAACTCTCTTCTATAAGGACTACATTTGTATCAATCTATGTATACTAACATGTGGGGAAAATGTAATGTATAAATAGGGGGTAAAGAAAGACCAAATAGAATAAACTTTCCCACACAAAGATTCACATGAGAAGGGGAGAGGAAGAAAACTCCTATAAGGAGAGGAAGAGAGGGTTTTTTACTTAAACCTTAATCTCAGGGAAATCAACTCTGAGAGGGAAAAGCATCCAGATCCATTGGGATCTTGAAGTCTATCCTACCCAACAAGGGTAGGGACAGGGAAAACCAAAGGGGGAGGGGGACAGGGAAAACAAAAAGGGAGGGAAAGAGAGGGGGGAGGGGGAGGGAAGAAAAAGGGAGGGAATAAAAGGGAAACATCAAGGGAGGGGACAAGGGGGACTGATTCAAAGTAAATCACTGGACTAAAAGGTAGAGCCGAAGAAGAAAAGGTTAGAATTAGGGAAGGATATCAAAATGCCAGGGAGTCCACAAATGACAATCATAACTTTGAACTTGAATGGAATGAACTCACCCATAAAACATAGATGAATAGCAGAATGGATTAGAATTCAAAACCCTACCATATGTTGTCTTCAAGAAACACACATGAGGCAGGTTGAGACCCACAAGGTCAGAATTAAAGGATGGAGTAAGACCTTCTGGGTTTCAACTGACAGAAAGAAGGCAGGAGTGGTAATCATGATATCTGATGAAGCCAAAGCAAAAATAGACCTGATCAAAAGGGATAGGGAAGGTAATTATATTTTGTTAAAAGGGATTTTAGACAATGAGGAAATATCATTAATCAACATGTATGCACCAAATAATATACTACCCAAATTTCTAATGGAGAAACTAGGAGAATTGAAGGAAGAAATAGACAGTAAAACCATATTAGTGGGAGACTTAAACCAACCATTATCAAATTTAGATAAATCAAATCAAAAAATAAATAAGAAAAAGGTAAAAGAAGTGAATGAAATCTTAGAAAAATTAGAATTAATAGACATATGGAGAAAAATAAATACGGATAAAAAGGAATACACCTTCTTCTCAGCACCACAAGGCACATTCACAAAAATTGACCATATATTAGGTCACAGAAACATAGCACACAAATGCAGAAAAGCAGAAATAATGAATGCAGCCTTCTCAGATCACAAGGCAATAAAAATAATGATCAGTAATGGTACATGGAAAACCAAATCTAAAACCAACTGTGAAATTAAAGAATATGATATTCCAAAACCGTTTAGATACAGAAGAAATCATAGAAACAATTAATAATTTCATCGAAGAAAATGATAATGGGGAGACATCCTTTCAAACCTTTTGGGATGCAGCCAAAGCGGTAATCAGAGGTAAATTCATATCTCTGAATGCTTATATTAACAAACTAGGGAGAACAGAGATCAATCAATTTGAAATGAAAATGAAAAAACTCGAAAGCAATCAAATTAAAAACCCCCAGCAGAAAACCAAACTAGAAATCCTAAAAATTAAGGGAGAAATTAATAAAATCGAAAGTGATAGAACTATTGATTTAATAAATAAGAGAAGAAGCTGGTACTTTGAAAAAACAAACAAAATAGACAAAGCACTGGTTAATCTAATTTAAAAAATGAAGGAAGAAAAGCAAATTAACAGCATTAAAGATGAAAAGGGGGACAGTGCCTCCGATGAAGAGGAAATTAAGGCAATCATTAGAAATTACTTTGCCCAACTATATAGCAATAAATACACCAATTTAGGAGATATGAATGAATATATACAAAAATACAAACTGCCTAGACTAACAGAAGAGGAAATAGAATTCTTAAATAATCCCATATCAGAAAATGAAATCCAACAAGCCATCAAAGAACTTCCTAAGAAAAAATCCCCAGGGCCTGATGGATTCACCAGTGAATTCTATCAAACATTCAGAGAACAGTTAATCCCAATACTATACAATCTATATGACATAATAAGCAAAGAGAGAATTCTACCAAACTCCTTTCACAACACAAACATGGTACTGATTCCAAAACCAGGCAGGTCAAAAACAGAGAAGGAAAACTATAGACCAATCTCCCTAATGAATATAGATGCAAAAATCTTAAATAGGATACTAGCAAAAAGACTCCAGCAAGTGATCAGAAGGATCATTCACCATGATCAAGTAGGATTTATACTAGGGATGCATTTGGACAACTTTTAAATTCCATTGATTGTTTTTACTTCCATGGAATATCTAAATGGAAAATTTGTGTCAGAGAGCACCTGAAACTTGATAGTGGAAACATACTTAGAAGTGACCTGTTTTCTTGAGTGTGTTTGGTTCATTGAAATTAGAAATTAAAAGTAAATTAGAAATTAAAAGTAAAAGAACTGACAAGAGTATTGAAGCATGCTATGGAATTACTTTGAAAACTAAACATAAAAGTAAAACTGTGTCACAATCATAATTAGTTTTTGCCCCTGAAGTGTCCTTGATAGCTTAAAATTATCTATGGAAAGTACCATTTTCTATGGCATTTGCTAGAACTGGAATATTACATACCATTAAATACCTATCATTTGTGGGGTTTGTAATGAATGGGGTGGGGTGAGGCAAAATAGATGTCCAAGTGTGTAAGTTTTTTAATCTTGTTTTCTAACATTGCATTTTCACTAAATTAGATCATTTCCTGTTCAAAAAATCTGATCCTAAGTCTCAGAATATTTAATACAATTCAAGGAAAATATATTCAACAATACTGAATACATGATGTTATGTCAGGTATGGGTTATACAATTTTTTTTTAAAAAAGTTCCTACCATCAATATATTTACATTCTTCTGAAGAATAAAATATCCAAATAAGTAAGATGAATTGATGAATCATAAATATTAATAAATATGGAAGGAAATCTAGGGAAAGTTTTAAAAAATAGGTGATATATAAGTCAAGAAAATTCATTTAAAATAAAAATTATACTTTTGCAAAAAGACTAGTGTACTTGGTCCCTACCTTTCTACTTAGGAAACTCTTAGCTCTGGATTTACAAATTGGAGACTGGGTTCAATCTTTGCATCACCTGACTTCAAAGTAGAGAGGAATAAAGCTACTACTACATACATTTTCTACCTTACTCATGGAACCTTAGTGAAAATTACCTAATGTTTAGATTTTTATTCATGTCTAGGGTCTCTATAAGACAGGAAGTAAAATGTACTCAATGTACAATTTATGTCATGTATAGGATATTCTTTTGTTTTCTCATAAAATGTTCCCAAATCTTATAAATGTGCATTAATACAGTCTCAGAATATAACACAATAACTTCTAAGTATTGTTATACCCCCGCCCATATTTGAGACCAAAAGCTCAGTAAAAATTAAAACAATTTGTAGTGCAAAATTGGTATTTTACATTTCACTTTGGCTTTATACTATGTAAATAGTTCACCCCACATTTCTGTTTGTCCTTGCCAAAACAAGCATTTCATTCTCCTGGTGATGCTTATCCTCTTTAATTAATGATAGAATGTTTGTAGGCCCAAAGACCAATTCAGTACCAACTATGATACTGAAGCTTTGAATTTTTTTTTTTTATAAACCCTTATACCTTCCGTCTTGGAGTCAATATTGTGAATTGACTGACTGACTGACAAGGCAGAAGAGTGGTAAGTGGCAATGGGGGTCAAGTGACTTGCCCAGGGTCACACACCTGAGAAGTGTCTGAGGCCAGATTTGAACCTAGGACCTTCCATCTCTAGGCCTCGCTCTCAATCCACTGAGCTACCCAGCTGTCCCCTCTGAATTTCTTTACTGAAAGTATTACCTCTATATCTGGAAGCCTCTAACTCAAGTTCTTTTCTTCCTCTTATATTTGGAGAAGAAACAAAATATGAGGCAGCTCCCAATGCAGGTTCAGAATTACTTTGGTAGGACATAGTTGTTGTTTTTTTTTTCCAGATAACTATATCTACCATTCTCACGGTAACAGAGGGTATAAAGTCTTCTCCACCTTTTTGTAAAAAAGGCTGCAATATTTGAGTTATGTGAAATATATAGGAAGAGAGAATAAGAGGGTGCAGCAATTGCTTTTCAAAGTTCACTGAATAGAATAGAATAGTGGTAGTCTCTCGGTGATCGAGAATTTTGTGCAGTTTCATCTACGGTGTACCCTCATTTGGCTTTGGAGTCCAAAGGCTGAGGCGCAAATTTTGTGGCACGTGGGGCATGGGACTCCAGTTGTTATGGGAGGTGCGGTTGTGGCCTGGTGTCGGCGTTCACGCCCAGCGGCAAGACGTCGACGTCGCTCATCTTCAAAGGTGGCGGTGGCATGGTAAATGTGGGTTCGCCAGCTGCTTCTGTCAGAGGCAGCGAGTTCTAGTTGCTTTGGTGTAATGCCAGCCCACTTCAAGTTGGACTTTAGCTGATCCTTGAATCTTTTCTTTGGTCGGCCTTGTTTCCTGAGTCCAGCTGACAGTTCACCAAAGAATACCTGTCTTGGTATTTGCTGTGGGTCCATGCGGATGATGTGTCCAGACCATCGTAGCTGGGTTTTGAGGACCATGACTTCGATGCTGGTGGAGTTGGCTCTGTCGAGGACTTCCTGATTGGTGATTTGGTCCTGCCATCTGATCCTCATAATTGACCTGAGGGAGCGTTGGTGGAATTGTTCCAGCTGTATCATGTGCTTCCAGTACAGTGTCCATGTTTCACAACCGTACAGGAGTGAGCTGACGACCACTGCGTTATACACTTTGACCTTCGTCGCAGTGCTTCCACCTCTGTGTTGGAGGACTTTGCAGTGAAGCCGACGAAGTGCCTGGCTGGCCTTTTGGATCCTGGCAATTATCTCTTGGTCTAGGGACCCGTCGTTGGCGATGGTGCTGCCCAGGTACTTGAAAGTGTTAACATTAGAAAGCTGCATGCCGTTGATTGTAATGCACGGCTGGTTAGTTGGCCTCCCTGGTGCAGGTTGGAATAGCACCTCTGTTTTGCTGAGGCTGATAGTTAGGCCAAACAGTTTTGTTGCGGAGAACCTGTCCACAATGGTTTGGAGATGATTTTCTTGGTGGGCCATGAGAGCACAGTCATCTGCAAAGAAAGTTTCCAGGATGAGTCTCTCTGTTGTCTTTGTTTTTGCAGTCAGGCTGCGAAGGTCAAATACTGAGTCATCCAGTCGGTATTTGATGTAGACACCCAGGTCTAGATCCATCACAGCATGTCGTAATACTTGGGTGAAAAATAGGTTGAATAGTACTGGAGTGAGGACACAGCCTTGTTTCACGCCATTGGAGATGTTGAAGTGATCGGAAGTTTCTCCACCAGATAGGACTTCCCCTGTCATGTTGACATGAAAGAGCTAGATCAGTTTGATGATTTTGCTGGGCAACCGAGCTTGCTGAGGATCACCCACAATATGTCCCTGTTCATTGTGTCGCACACCTTTGTCAGGTCTATGAAGACAATGTAGACACTTTGGTTCTGCTCAAGGCATTTTTTCCTGCATTTGCCTCACTGTGAAGACCATGTTGATGGTGCAGCAATCTGGTCAGAAGCCACATTGTGATTCAGGCAGGTTCTTCTCTGAAACAGGTGACAGGGGTCTATTGAGTATAACACGGGCGGGGATCTTTCCAGCAGTGGAGAGTAGTGAGATGCCGCTGTAGTTGTCACAGGCTACTCATGTGCCTTTGTTCTTATATAGGGGTACGATGGAGGCATCTCTGAGTTCTGGGGGCATGTCTTCCTTTTCCCATATGCTGGTCAGCACTATGTGGAATGCCTGGAGCGCCTTTCCAGTTAAGGCCTTGTACACCTAGGTTGGCATCCTGTCTTTACTGGGTGCCTTGCCTGCACTCATTTGTTTAATGGCTTTTTGGACTTCCTCTATTGAAGGAGGGACGTCAAGTTGTTCAATAGAGAGGTTTTGGGGGATCTGGTCAAGAGCACTTTGGTTGACTGAAGAGGGTCTGTTGAGAAGCTGACTTTAGTGTTCTTTCCACCTATTACTGATGCCTTTTTTATCTTTTTATGAGAGTGTCACCATCAGAGGATAGCAAGGGAATGGTGGTGGGTTTTAATGGCCCATAGATAGTCTTGAGGGCACTGAAAAATTGTTTGTAGTTTTTCATATCAGCAAACCGCTGGATTTCTTCTGCCTTTTTTTCCCACCATTGGTCTTTCATCTTCCTGATCTCACGCTGCGCCATGGCTTGGAGAGACTTGAATCTGTCCTTTTTAGGAGCAGAGTTTGGGTTATTTTGCCACTCCATAAAGGCTTTGTTCTTCTTGCTCAATAGGTCTTCAATAGTAGTGTTGTTCTCCTCAAACCAGTACTGGTGGTTGTGTTGTTTTGGGCCTAGGACTGCCTTTGATGTTTCCTTCACTGTGTCTCTGAACTGGTTCCATTTCTCGGTTAAGCTTCCAGTGAGTGGTCACTTGGCAGACAGCTTGTTGTCCAGGCAGGACTGGAATGTTTGCAAATAAGATGGATCTCTAAAATGACTCACATTGTAAAATGCGCGAACTGTCTGGTCGCGTTTTGGATGGTGAGGTGCAATGCACATTTGAAGAGTCGCTCTAACCAATCGGTGGTCTGTCCAGCATTCAGCTTCTCTCATGGCTCTGGTGATCTTTACATCCTGGATGTCTCGCCAGCGTACAATGATGTAGTCAATGAGATGCCACTGTTTTGATCATGGGTGCATCCATGTTGTTTTATATTTGTTCGCCATTCTGAACACAGTGTTCATGATGGTGAGTTCGAACTCTTAGCATCTGCTGAGTAGCAGTAGGCCATTGTTGTTCATTTTCCCCATGCCGTGTTTGCTGAGCACTCATTTCCATCTTTCATGGTCCTGTCCAACACGGGCGTTGAACTCTCCCAGCTTGTCACTTGTGGGCACTGAGTGCAGGACGGCTTGTCACTTGTGGGCACTGAGTTCAGGACGGCACTCAGGTCAGAGTAGAACCGCTCGATGGTCTCCTCTGTTTTGGTCAGTGTTGGGGCATATGCGCTGATGATTGTGGCATACTGGTCTTTGCTTAGAGGCAAACGGATCTTCATGAGCCTCTCGCTGATGCTCACAGGCAAGTCTGGCAGCTGTTTGAGCAAACTGGTCTTAATGGCCAGGCCAACACCATGGATTCTGTCTTCATTTGAGGCTCTACCTTTCCAGAAGAAGGTGTATCCAGTGGTGGGTTCGCTGAGTGATCCCTCTTCTGGTAAGCATGTTTCGCTTAAGGCTGTGATGTCAATGTTATATCGCTCCAGTTCTTTACCGATTAGAGTTGTTCTTCTCTCAGGTCTTGGGATATTCTCTCTATCAAGTAATGTCCTGATGTTCCATGCTCCTAGTAGGAGTTTCTTTGTATTTTTTTTTCACTGAATAGAACATACACTGATTTAGCAAACAGTCCTTTCTAATTTACCTTTGTTGCAGCTTCTTCCCCATTTACTTAATAATGAGGGGAAATAGGAACGACCTTTTTTTTAATCTCAAAGCAATATATTCCCACCTACTTCCCTGGAAGTGATTGCATGTGTTCTAGTATAATATGGGAAGTTAGATAGTTTAAAAGATAAAGTACTGAACCTATTAAAGAATTCTTGATTTCAAATCCATCCTCCAATGCTGACTAACCAGGAAAAGTTATAATCTTTGCTTGCTTCAATTTATTCACTATTAGGTGGGGATAATAAAACATCTACCTCATCGGGTTGTCATGAGGATGAGACAAGATAATATTTTTAAAATAACTGTCAAATATTAGGTACTTTATAGAGATTAGCTATTGTTATTTCTTTTAACACTTAATAGATACAAGATAATAAATTTCTTGAAAGTGGAGATGAAGGGTTAGTGAATGCCAGTGTTTTTGAAAAACATATAAGTACATGGCAGTATGGATTATAATGTAGAGTTCTGGGAATTCACTTGAATTCAGCAATAATTTATTTTTTCTCTCATATGCCAGGAACTTTGCCAGACATTTGGAGAAATAAAAGACCAAAAAAAAAAAGGAAATGTTTCTTCTCTTCAAATATTTATATTATTTTGGCTGAAACAATCTGTTCATAATTGAATAAAATAGAAATATTTGCACTATAAGTGCAAAGTAATTTGAAATTAGAAAAGTACTAATGCTCAGAAACCAATCGAAGTCCTCTGGAAGGAATGTTACTTGTTTAAGATTTTAAGGGAGTCTATGAATTCTAAGAGTCAAAGATAAAGAAAAGCATTTAAACTATGCAGAATAATCTCTAAAATATAGAAGCATTTGGAATATGTTATATAAATTAGAAGGAATTGATGTTTGACAGGAAAATGATAGTTGTATAGTAAAAATTACATGAGGATGTGAATAATTTTAGGTTAGTCTGGATGGGCAAAATTAAGCTAGATTTAGAAGATCTTTAAATATTGTACAGAGGTTAGATTTTATCCAGGAGGAAATAGGAAATCACCAAACCTTCTTGAAGACAATGGAATCTTTAGATTTGACCTTTAGGAGTACTAAATAAAGTATCTGTATGGAAAAAAGAGTAGAGAGATGAGAGACAGGAAGCAGGAAGACCAAAAATTAATTAAAATTGCCTAATCAAGAGGTTGTGAAAATCTGAATGAGATCTTTTTAAAAATAAACATATAAAATGATTATAAGATTTTAGAGCTGTTTAATATCTAGAATCTAAAAGATGTAACAAATGATTGAATATGTATTCTCTTGAATCTTGTTTTTCAAATTTTCTTTTCAGTTTTAGTCTATTGAACAATAAATATCCATTTTCCCTCTGGGATTAGATTTTTCTGATTTAACTCCTAGCTTTTTGACAATCTGGAATATCATATTTTTCTGACATCCACTTATTTACACTGCTAAATCTTATGTGACCTTAATTGTCAATCCAATGTATTCGAATACTTATTCTTGCTTTTATTATTTTCTCCTTGACCTGTGATTTCTGGAACTTGGTGAAAGTATTACAAGGAATACTAATTTTGCAATCATTTCCAGGAGGAAATTGATGAATTCTTTTGATTTCTACTTTTCCCTCTGATTATAAAATATCAGTGAAATTTTTCTTCAAAAATTTCTTAAAATGTGATGTCTAGGAACTTATTTTTATGGTTGTTTTCAACTATTCCAGTAATTATCTTATCTGTCCATGATTATCAGGTCAATTTTATCCTTGATAATATATTTCATATTTCATTTTGCTTTTTGATATTTTAAAGTATTTGATCTTTTTTCTTATTTATTGATATATCAGAGAGTTATTAACTTCCACATATCCAAATTTTATATTTAAGAAATTACTTTCTTCATTAAATTTTACACCAATTCTGCCATCTGGTCAATTCTTATTTTAAGGACATGCTCTTCATTATTTTGTGCTTATTTTTAAAATAATTATTACAATTCTGATTTTATGGAGTTATTTTCTTCAGTATTTTGTTCCTTTTTACTAAGTTTCCATTCTATTTTCATAACTGTCTTTCAAAGCTTTTATTTATTTAAAAATTTTTATGGAAAGATTATTTAATTCATTTTTAAAATTATATATCAAAAAAACTTTATATAACTAATTTCAGATATATTGTAATTCAGATGCTCTCCCCCCTCTTTTTGAGGTAGTAATCTGATATAGGTTATACCAGTGCTTTCATGCCATAATTATCAAAATATACAAAAGAAAAAGATCCATGAAAGAAATGAAATGAAATGAAGGATGCATGCTTTGCTCTGTAATCAGATTCTAACATTTCATGTTTTGACTGTGAATAGTATTTTGTTTTATTTTGTTTTTTAATTAAAAGTCATTGAAATAATCTCGGAGCCTTTTTTTTTGTTTATAATAGTATACTCCTTCACAGTTGATCATAATATAGTATTTCTGTTAGTGTATACACTATTCTTCAAGTATTGCTACTTCCATCATTTTATATGAGTTTCCAGATTTTTCTGAATTCATTCTGTTCTATTATTTAATTTCCCACTCTTCTCAGCACTGCTTTAATTTGATTTTATAAACCTTTTCCCCTTTTGTTGTCTCTTTTTTTTTAAAACAATATTTTATTTGGTCATTTCAAAACATTATTCATTGGTGACGAAGATCATTTTCTTTTCTTCCCCCCTCCCATAGCCGATGCATGATTCCACTGGGTTTCACATGTGTTCTTGATTAGAACCCATTTCCATGTTGTTGATATTTGTATTATATGGTTCATGTAAAGTCTCTCCTCAGACATGTCCTCTTAACACCTGTAGTCAAGCAGTTGCTTTTCCTCGGTGTTTTTACTCCCACAGTTTGTCCTCTGCTTGTGGATAGTGTTTTTTCTCCTAGATCCCTGCAGATTGTTCAAGGACATTGCATTGATACTAATGGAGAATTCCATTACATTCGATTGTACCACAGTGTATCAGTCTCTGTGTATAATGTTTTCCTGGTTCTACTCCTTTCACTTTGCTTCACTTCCTGGAGGTTGTTCCAGTCTCCATGGAATTCCTCCACTTTATTATTCCTTTTAGCACAATAGTATTCCATCACTTATACCACAATTTATTCAGCCATTCTCCAATTGAAGGGCATCCCATTCATTTTCCAAGTTTTGGCCACCACAAAGAGTGCAGCTATGAATATTCTAGTACAAGTCTTTTTCCCTATTATCTCTTTGGGGTACAAACCCAGCAGTGCTATGGCTGGATCAAAGGGCAGACAGTCTTTTAGCACCCTTTGGACATAGTTCCAAATTGCCCTCCAGAATGGCTGGATCAATTCACAACCCCACCAGCAATGAATTAATATCCCTACTTTGCCACATCCCCTCCAGCATTCACTACTTTCCTTTGCTGTTATGTTAGCCAATCTGCTAGGTGGGAGGTGATACCTCAGAGTTGTTTTGATTTGCATCTCTCTGATTATAAGAGATTTAGAACACTTCTTCATGTGCTTATTAATAGTTTTGATTTCTTTATCTGAAAACTGCCTATTCATGTCCTTTGCCCATTTATCAATTGGAGAATGGCTTGATTTTTTGTAAAATTTATTAGTAATTAAACCTTTGTCAGAGGTTTTTATGAAGATTGTTTCCCAATTTGTTGCTTCCCTTCTGATTTTAGTTACATTGGTATTGTTTGTACAAAAGCATTTTAATTTGATGTAGTCAAAATTATTTATTTTACATTTTGTGAATCTTTCTAAGTCTTGCTTGGTTTTAAAATCTTTCCCTTCCCAAAGGTCTGACATGTATACTATTCTGTGTTTGCCTAATTTACTTATAGTTTCCTTCTTTATGTTCAAGTCATTCACCCATTTTGAATTTATCTTGGTGTAGGGTGTGAGGTGTTGAACCAAACCTAATCTCTCCCACACTTCCTTCCAATTTTCCCTGCAGTTTTTAACGAATAGTGGATTTTTGTCCCAAAAGCTGGGATCTTTGGGTTTATCATATACTGTCTTGCTGAGGTCATTTGCCCCAAGTCTATTGTTTTGATGACTGCTGCTTTGTAATATAGTTTGATATCTGGGACTCCAAGGCCCCCTTCCTTTGTATTTTTTTTTCATTATTTTCCTGGATATCCTTGATCCTTTGTTCTTCCAAATGAACTTTGTTATGTTTTTTTCGAAATCAGTAAAGAAATTTTTGTAAGTTCTATTGGTATGGCACTAAATAGATAAATAAGTTTGGGTATGATGTTCATTTTTATCATATTGGCTCGTTTTACCCATGAGCAGTTAATCTTTTTCCAATTGCTCAAGTCTAGTTTTAGTTGTGTGGAGAGTGTTTTGTAGTTGTGTCCATATAGTTCCTGTGTTTGTCTAGGGAGATAGAGTCCTAGGTATTTTATTTTGTCTAAGGTGATATTGAATGGGATTTCTCTTTCTAGTTTTTGCTGCTGAGCTGTGTTGGAAATATATAGAAATGCTGATGACTTATGTGGGTTTATTTTGTATCCTGCAACTTTGCTAAAGTTGTTGATTATTTTGATTAGGTTTTTGGTTGAATCTCTAGGATTCTTTAAGTAGACCATCATGTCATCTGCAAAGAGTGATAACTTGGTCTCCTCCTTGCCTATTTTAATGTCTTCAATTTCTTTTTCTTCTCTAATTGCTACTGCTAGGGTTTCTAGTACAATGCCAAATAATAGAGGTGATAATGGGCATCCTTGTTTCACTCCTGATCTTATTGGGAATGCATCTAGTTTATCCCCATTGCAGTTGATATTAGCTGATGGTTTTAGATATATATTGTTCACTATTTTTAGGAACGATCCTTCTATTCCTATGCTTTCTAGTGTTTTTAATAGGAAAGGGTGTTTATTTTATAAAAGGATTTTTCTGCATTTATTTAAATAATCATGTGATTTTTGTTGGTTTGCTTGTTGATATGGTCAATTATGTGGATGGTTTTCCTAATTTTGAATCAGCCCTGCATCCCTGGTATAAATCCTACTTGATCATGGTGGATGGCTCTTCTGATCACTTCCTAGAGTCTTTTTGCTAGTGTCCTATTTAACATTTTTGCATCTCTATTCATTAGGGAGATTGGTCTATAATATTCTTTCTCTGTTTTTGACCTGGCTGGTTTTGGAATCAGTACCATGTTTGTGTCATAAAAGGAGTTTGGTAGTACTCCCTCTTTGCTGATTATGTCAAATAGTTTGTATAGTATTGGGATTAATGGTTCTTTGAATATTTTATAGAATTCACTTGTGAATCCATCAGGATCTCGGTTTTTTTTTTCTTATGAAGTTCTTTGATGGTCTGTTGGAATTCATTTTCTGATATGGGATTATTTAAGAATTCTATTTCTTCTTCTGTTAGTCTAGGCAGTTTACATTTTTGTATATATTCGTCCATATTGCCTAGATTGGTATATTTATTGCCATATAATTGGGCAAAATAATTTTTAATGATTGCCTTAATTTCTTCTTCATTGGAGGTGATGCCCCCCTTTTTATCCTTGATGTTGTTAATTTGCTTTTCTTCTTTCCTATTTTTAATTAGATTGACCACTATATTGTCTATTTTGTTTGTTTTTTCAAAATACCAGCTCCTAGTCTCATTTATTAGATTAATAGTTCTACCACTTTAGATTTTATTAATTTCTCCCTTAATTTTTAGGATTTCTAGTTTGGTTTTCTTCAGGGGTTTTTAATTTGTTCACTTTCAAGTTTTTTTATATGCATTTCCAATTCATTGATCTCTGCCCTCCCTTGTTTGTTAATGTATGCACTCAGGGATATGAATTTACCTCTGATTACTGCTTTGGCTGAATCCCAAAAGGTTTGAAAGGATGTCTCACCATTGTCATTTTCCTCAATGAAATTATTAATTGTTTCTATGATTTGTTCTCTAACTAACTGATTTTGCAGTATCATATTATTTATATTCCAATTAATTTTTGATTGGCTCTCTATGTACCCTTACTGATCATTATTTTTATTGCCTTGTGATCTGAAAAGTCTGCATTTATTATTTCTGCTTTTCTGCATTTGTATGCCTTGTTTCTGTGACCTAGTGTATGGTCAATCTTTGTGAATGTGCCATGTGGTGCTGAGAAGAAGGTGTATTCCTTTTTGTCCCTATTTATTTTTCTCCATATGTCTATTAACTCTATTTTTTCTAAGATTCCATTCACTTCTTTTACCTCTTTTTTATTTATTTTTTATTTGATTTATCTAAATTTGATAGTGGTTGGTTCAAATCTCCCACTTATATGGTTTTACTGTCTATTTCTTCCTTTAATTCTCCTAGTTTCTCCATTAGAAATTTGGGTGCTATACTATTTGGTGCATACATGTTGATTAGTGATATTTTCTCATTATATAAAGTCCTTTTTTAACTGTTGTCTCTTTCTTAAAGATACTCTATGAATTCTTTTGTGTGTATGTGCGTGTCAATCTTCATTTTTCTTTAAAAATTTCTTCGTAAATATTTTTAGGTTATTGTTTTCTGATTTTGTATGATTAGATTATTCTTATAAAACTGTTTATTCATTTTTCCAGTTTATTTCTTGATTTTGTATTAGTGTTATATACTGTTCAGTTGTTGGAATGGGAGATATATCTGGCTTGATTTTTTATTTTTTTAATTGTTTTTTAAATTATTTTTTCCCTATGGCTACAAGATTCATATTCTTTTCCTCCCTTCCCTAAGCCCCCTTCCATAGCTAAAATGCAATTACACTGGGTTTTACATGTTTCATTGATCAAGACTGATTTCCATATTATTGATATTTGCACTCGCGTGATCATTTAGCGTCTATATCCCCAATCATATCACCATCAACCCATGTGATCAAGAACTTGTTTTTCTTCTGTGTTTCTATTTCCACAGTTCTTCCTCTGAATGTGTTTAGTGTTCTTTCTCAAAGTCCCTCAGAATTGTCCTGGGTGAATGCATTACTGCTAATAGAGATTTCCATTACATTCGATTGTACCACAGTATAAGTCTTGGTGTAAATTGTTCTGGTTCTGCTCCTTTCACTCTGCATCACTTCCAGGAGGTTGTTCCAGTCTCAATGGAATTCCTCCAGTTCATTTTTCCTTTGAGCACACTAGTATTCCATCACCAACAGATACCACAATTTGTTCAGCTATTCCCCAATTGAAGGGCATCCCCTCATTTTCCCATTTTTTGCCACTACAAAGAGTGCAGCTATGAATATTTTTGTACAAGACTTTTTCTCTAGTATCTCTTTTGGGTATGAACCCAGTAGTGCTATGGCTGGACCAAAGGGCAGACAGTCTTTTAGCACCCTTTGTGCATAGTTCCAATTGCCTTCCAGAATGTTTGGATCAATTCACAACTGCACCAGCAATGCAATATTTTCTGAATTTTGCCACATCCCCTCCAACATTTATTACTTTCCTTTGCTGTCATGTTAGCCAATCTGCTTGGTGTGAGGTGGTACCTCAAAGTTGTTTTGATTTGCATTTCTCTGATTATAAGAGATTTAGAATACTTTTGCATTTGCTCATTATTAGTTTTGATTTCTTTAACTGAAAATTTCCTATTTGTGTCCTTTGCCCATTTATTGATTGGGGAATGGCTTGACTTTTGTGCAATTGATTTAGCTCCTTATAAATTTGAATAATTAGACCTTTGTCAGATGTTTTTGTTATAAAGATTTTTTCAACCAATTTATTGCTTCCCTTCTAATTTTGAACTAAAGAACTTGTGATCAATTTCTAATTTTTTGGAAGTTTGGGTATATTTGCTTGTTAGTCCTCTTCTGCCATCTCCTCTTTAGTCTGAATTTTTTTCTGCATAAATTTATCAAACATTATGGTTTTCTTCTTCTTCTTCTTTTTTTTTTGGTAGTTGTGCATTGTAGTTCTTGGGAATTTGGGGCCATTGCTTTGTTCTTTCCTGGTCAGAAGTCTAATTAAGGAATATGGGTGATCTTTGCATTGGGTTCCTGAGAGGTTTTTGCCCTGGGCATATTTTTTGAGTCCTTAGCAGTGTCTGCTGTGGGCAGCCCTTTGTAGTCTCTTCACCGGAGCTCTGTGTTCCTTAATTTCCTTGGGAGCAAAGTCTTGCTGCTCTTAGGGGCAAGTTCAGCCCCTGACAACTTAAAGATTGCCCTTCAGAGGTATGGGTGTGGAGTGTAGGCAAGTCTCTGTATCTCTGTATTGAGCACTGGAGAGGTTTCTGTGCAGAGGGTATTTTACAGGTCTCTATGGCCTTTGCTGTGAGCTGCCCCTCTCTGTCCAATCTCTATGCACTCTCTCCATATTTCCTCTGCCTCCTGTGGTCCTAAGTCTCATTTCTCTTAAGGTAAGTCTGTGTTGTAAAAGTTAAATTAGTTTCTAGTAATAATTTTGGAGGTTTATTAAGATTATTAGAAATCAAGGATACAAAATATTAAACGATGTGCCCATGGCTGATTAGCCAAATTCAAAACCCCGGTGCTTAGTTTATTCACTACATCCTTGCAAATGGAAGAACAGAGAGGAAGAGATCTCATGGGAGGCAGAGAGCCCATTAAATACTAACTGTGATCTTGCCCAGGTGGAGACTCATGTGAGATTATACGGAATTCTAGAAAGTACCAAGGACTTCTGGAGATTGAAGTCTGGGGTTCAAAAATCCATTTTTACAGTGTTGACCTTATCCAGACTCCCTCTGAGAACTTAGAAGCTTGTCCTGTGCTCACTTTGACTCTGACACTGTAGGGGGATTAAGGGAGGTGTGGTGAGGTCACCTCTTGGTAGGAGTAATTTCACTCCCATTTAGTGTGGAAATGCCCTAACTTTGCCTACCTTCCATGTTGTGCCCTACCTTGGAACTCTGTCACTCATCTGGCTCCTTTTGAGGCACTGTGTCTCATTTGGTGGAGAGGAGAGGAAGAGTCCTGCTCTTCTGTACTCTGGGGCCATCCTAACCCAGAAGTCCTGGCTTGATATTTTGACTTTTATGACATGCTACTTTCACAGCTAGATCTATAAGTCTGTAAGTATTCAAGATATCTAAAATGGTGGCCACTGGAGAGAGGTATGATCACCTCTTCCATTCTCTGTGTTCTTGCCCTTACTTATATTGGGCTCTTGCTCCATTGGAGACAACTATTCTTCCTCTCCACCATGGAACTACAACACCAAACTGGTAAATGATTGTTGGTGCCACCAAATGATAACCAGTTATGTACCAGTATTAGCACAGGGGTCCCCCTGTAATCTTTTACTAGCCAAGAATTAAGTTCTCATACTGTCATTATGTAGGGGATACTATCACCTTTAAGGATGAAAGCTGGTACAAATTCTACTGTAATAGACTTCTGTCAATTGTCCACAAGCTGATTAATTGTCCTTTCCTAAGCTGCCTTGCTTTGTTTTGTTTTGTTTGTTTGTTTTTTAAGATGTTGATAGGAGTTTTTCAGAAGAACGTTGCTTGCTTAAAACCTCATTTTGGAGTAGTGCATATACATCATATTGAGTTGTCTATCATTGTATATATATATATATATATATATATGTATATATATATATATATATATATATTAGAGATAGGCAGTAGAGATGGACAATGAGATGGGTCTAAATCTAAACAGGAAGCGAAAAGTTTTCTGGATTATCTTAAGGAAATTTCAAAGCTGATATTCTGACCTTAAGCTTCCTATTGAAGCCAAGAAACACCTTAAATAATTACCATCTTACTAGTGTGGCTAAATTTCAATTAGATATGATATAGCTCCCTCCAAAGAATTATTTTTTAAAAGATATGTATAACACCAAAGCCAGTAACAGGAGAAACAATGAAGGGTTGGTACAGACTAACGCATAATGAATATGATATTCTGAAGAATAGAATTAAACACCTCACCAAGGAACTATAGTTTAAGAAAAATGGATGTATTGAATATGTGGTAAGAAAAAGGAATGAAGACTATGCAACTAGATTTTTTCCATATGTATCCCTTCATGTCAAGGGAAAGAGAGGAAGATCATTAATGTTAGGTCACAGCCCTGTCATTTGGGAAAAACAAAACATTGTATTACAGGAAATGGATAATACTGGCACAGGAATGATAATTATATATGGATTTAAGTCAGTATTCTTAAAAAAATACCTAAATCAATGTCACCACAGGGTTATTTGAATAAAGTACTTGAAAATTCTTTCATAAATATGTACAGTAGGGGAAACCTAAGCTCCCATGGGTAGGAATCTTTGGGGGAATTTATTTGAATGTATGTAACTATAAAAGAAAGTATTAAAATATTTTTTTACTAATTTTACTAAATTACTACTTTTTATTTTTTATTTTTATTTATTTATTATTTATTTTTTAGATTACTAAATTACTGAATTACTAATGTGTGATTTACATAGCATTCCAGGTTTTATTAAATACCTTAGAAATCTCTTCTAAGTTGAGAATCATAGGCTTATCTGGGAGGAATCTAAATCTGGAATGAATAACTACCATATGGAGTTTGAAAGGTATTTTAATATTGTAATAAACATTTTTGGATAGAATATAAGAATGGATAAAGAATCAAGCCATTTTAATTTACTAACTGGACAGGATTGGTCTTTTTAATGTTAAAAATCTTAATTTTTATCTACTTTGAAGATGACATGGTAGACAGAGTCAGCTTCATATTCAGAAAGCTTTCAATTTAAATACTGAATGTGATATACATTTTCTGTGTTCAGTTGTCAGCAACTCTTTTAAAAAGATTATTTTGGGGTATGCTTTCTGATATGTCTTGGAGGGGTAGACTTTACTAGTAGTGGGAATTTCCCAATCAGGGACTATGTATAAATGTAAAAATACAAGTTCAATTCTCTCTGTCTCTCTTTATAAAGAAAAAAGAAAATGTTGAAATTATTTTACATAGATATAAAAGAAAGAGAGATAGTAAGAACCTGAAAAAAAGAGTCTTCACCTTTAGTTTATTTGAAAAGCATTTAATGTCAGCAAGAGACAATAGAAAGGGTCTATCTAGGTCTATGGATATTTTTATATATGGATGTGATCGTGAGATTTCCTCCTTAAGGAATTAAATTAGAACAGTCCCTATTCCAGCATTTTTTATATTTCTTATCCAAATATTTTACTACAAATTTTTCTGACACACTGTAGACAATTAAACTGTTTATTCATGTCATGTGCTTTATAACAGGTCATGCAACACAATCTTGCAGTGGGCTCCTATTGGAAGAATTAATTTTGATCTATTCTGTTTTTATTCACTTAAACAATTATAGATTGACATGGTTATTCACTTCCTAGTGTTTCTGTCCAAGTTGGAATGGAGCCATTGGTGGATATTCCTTAGTTTAATTCCATATTTCAAGTGAAATATATGATTGAATAGCTTTATTAAAAACCAAACCAAACCAAATCTGAATGTCCCATGGCAGAGATCATTTTGGAGAAATGTAATGGGAAAGTTATTTTAATTAATTTCATAGATTGTTCTTTTTTTCATTATCATAGGTTTCTATAAATAATTGTAGAGATAATTTAGTCAAACTCAATCACTTGATAAATGAGAAAACAGAGTGCTGAAAAGATGGGTACTTGGCTAAAGTCACAGAAACATAAAATAATTGAGCTAGCTTTAAACACAATTTATCTAAGTTCATATATTGGGTATTGTTTTGTGTATCACATGTTTTTGACTTCTTTCTTAAATTTTTCTAAGAGAAAAATGAGAGGTATCTAAGAGTAAAGATAACTGTTACATATTCATTTTTCCTATAAAATGTTCTGTCATCTATTTTATTCACTTCTCCAACTGTAATGAACAACTAAATCAAGTATATTAATATTAATGGAGTTGAGGCTTCTTCCTGTCTATTTATGAATAAGTTTAGCATTTAAACTCACCCTTTTAAGTAGTTTCTAAGATTATTTTAGTGTTTTTTATAAGCCAAACATATCTTCTAAGACTGACACAACTCTCTTGATTAACCACTTGACAAAATGTTTTCTTTGCTAGTTTAGATTTCTGTGAATAATTTATAAATAATTTATATCGAGTTATCCAGTTAAGAAGTTGTAATGTTAAAAAATAAAGTCAGAGAAATTGTGTTGTTATTTTTAAACAATGCTTTTTTGTCTTTCTCCCCCCCAAATGAGAACCTACTTGAAATTTAGGGAATTTAGTTTGATACAGTAATTTTAACCTCATTCCAGTTTTTGTTTATCACAACAACAACAATTAAAAGAAAATTAATTGGACTATATGTTATTATATGGTATTAGGAAGTATCATGAAGCCTAATATAAATAATGAGAAGCAAAGTTTGATTAATAACTTTCTGAATAATTTTTTATACTTTTGAAGTATCTTTTTACATTTCCTAGTAAATTTTGGAAATACAGAGTATTCCTCCTCTCTTGTTTTAAAGTTGTACACAATTTTTCAACATTTTCTCCTGAAACTTTCCTCCAAAATAATTTAAAATTTAACTTGGTATTAGTTGCACAGAAATGACACATGTATTCCATTTAAAATGCCCTTGATATTTAAATAGAGCCTCAAATAAATCTTCTTTAACTCAAAAATTTCATATATATTTTGCATGCTTGAAATATATAAAAAGAGGGAGCAAAGTTTCACCTTCCAATCCAATTGTGAAATTAATTAACTGTTGGTGGAATTTTGAACTTATACAAGCATTATGAAGAGCAGTTTTCAACTATGCCCAAAGGGCTACAGAACCGTGAAGAAATCCCCCTTTTCTCCTATCATTACTATTACTGGTTCTATATACCAAAGAGATTAAAAAAAGGGAAAAGAACCTAGTTGTACCACACACAAACACACACACACACACACACACACACACACATATATTAGAAATTGAGTGTATGTCCATCATTTGGTAAATGGTTGAATAAGTTGTGATATATGGCTATACTAGAATACTATAGTTATATGAGAAATGGTGAACAGGATGATTTCTGAAAAATGTACAAATACTTAAATGAACTGATTCAAAGTGAAATGAGCAGAAGGAGGATAACCCTTTACACATTAAAATAAATATTTTATAATGAATATCTATGAATGACAGCTATTTTTAGCAATGCAGTGATCAAGGCAATACCAAAAGACTCAAGATGAAAAATATGTCTTTAAATTCCAAAAGGAGAACTGATGGAGTCTGAATGCAGATTGAAACATACAACATTTAACTTTATTTCTTCATTTTTTGCTTGAGTTCTCTTCCAAAACAGGACTTATATAGAAAAATGTTTTAAATGATTGCACATGTAAACTCTATATTAGATTGATGGCTCTCTTAAGGAGGTAAAAGGTTTGGGGAGAGATATAATTTGGAACTCAAAATTAAAAATAAATTATTAAAATTATTTTTACTCATAATTCAAAAATATAATATTTTTAAAAGATTGATCTATCTCTCAACCTAACTTTCCCTCTTATTCTATTCTTTTTTAATTCCTTTATTGTCTTATTTCCCTGAATAAAATGTATTCTACCCAACAGTGAATATTCTTACTTACTTTGGAAAGATCACATCACAGTGAAGATTGTATCATCAATGATTCCTCAATCCTTTATCTTTGGATAGCCTGCTATTAGTGACCTCTAATTATGATGATCATATTCCCCACCCTTCTCTCTATGATTATAAATATATTTCTTTTCCCCTTTTTCTTCTATTCTTTTATCATCATCAAAACCTACCCCATTCCCTTCATCTAATTAGACTGATTCTATGACTGATATTGGGAATGTCTGAAGGCAAAAGGGGAAGGAGTTTTCAGAGAATGATTTGGATAGATGGTGTCATGGAAGAAATGAACATGAATTGAGAAAGGATTCAGGAGATAGTAGAGGATAGAAAGTCGCAAAATGCTATCGCTCATGAGGTCATAAAGAGTTGGACATGAATGAAAAATTGAACAACAAAAAGTGAGTCAATAGAATTCTGAGAGAATATAGGAATCATCTCATATTAGTATGTGCTCTATCTTTCTTTAGGCTGATGTAATAAAATGTTAATAATAATAATAATAATAACAATAATAGTTAATGTTCATATAGGTCCTACATTGTGCTTCCGTACATATAGTACCAGATGAAGAGTCAGGAAGATGTGAGTTCAAATTTGATTTCAAATGCTGTTCTAGCCATGTGTTACTGAACAAGTCACTTAATGTCTATTTGAGTCAGTTTCCTCATGCCTAAAGGACAGCTAATAATGGCACATACCTCCTGAAGTTTTAGTGAGGATCAACTATATTTATAAATTTAGATGTGTGAGATGTTATCTGAGTTGTTTTGATTTGCATTTCTCTAATTAATAGCAAAGTTAAAGCATTTTTTCATATGTTTCTATCTTTTGACACTTGGAAAAAGAAGCACCAAAATCAAAAGAAATGATAAGCAAACTGAAGACCAGAATTGACCTGCTTGAAGCCATGAAAAACAGGATAGATAAACCAAAAAGTAAAATCAAAAGATCATAGCTGAAAACCAGTCTTTAAAAATGAGAATTTGGCAAGTAGAAGCTAATGATCTCACAAGACAATAAGAATTAAGTAAACACAGCCAAAAGAATGACAAATTAGATGGAAACATGAAATATCTCATTGAGAAGACAGTCGACATGGAAAGCAGGTCCAAGAGAGACAATTTGACAATTTGAGAATCCCATGAAAACATGGGAAAATCAGAAGCTTCAACACAGTGTTACAAGAAACTATCCAAGAAAACTGCCCTAATATTTTTGAACAAGAGGGCAAAATAGTCATTGAAAGAATCCATAGACCACCCTCTACATTAAATCCTCAAAAGACAACCCACAGGAATGTAATTTCCAAATTCAAGAGCTTCCAAGTTAGGGAGAAAATATTGCAAGAAGCCAGAAAGAAACAATTCAGATATCAAGGAGCACCAATCAGGATTTCACAGGATCTGACATCCTCCACACTAAAACACTGCAAGGCTTGGAATATGATATTCAGAAAGGTAAGAGAAATAGGCCTACACCCACAGATAACCTACACATCAAAACTGACTATATACGTTCAGGGAAAAGTATGGATATTTAAAAAAACAGAAGATTTTTAAGTATTTGTAAAGGAAACACAAGAACTAGATGGAAAATTTCATGTCTAAATATAAAACTCAATAGGAACATGAAAAGCTAAACAATAAAGAGAAGAAAAAAATTTAAGGGCTCCCATATGGACAAATTGTTTATACTCCTATATGAAAAAATGACATTTGTATTAACTGTATTAACTATCATAGTAGTTAGAAGAATTATTCATAGGTAATGGTTGGAGTACTTAGTGGTTTAAGATGATATATAAAAAAAGAAAGTGTGGTGGGAATAGAAGATTGCAACAGAAAAACTTGAAGGAATAAGAAAAATAGAATAAATTATATTATAAAAAGAGGCACATGGGAGGGGGAGGGGAAGAATTCTATTATGAGAAGGAGAGGAAGAGAGTTACCTTACTTTCTGTGGAATAAACTCTGAGAGTTAAGAGCATCTAGATCCAGTGTTGTATTGAATTCTATCTTACCCTACAGGGAAGCTGAGAGGGAAAAAGCAGCAGGTGGGTGTGGGGCAGGGAGTACCAAAGGGAAAGGAAAAGAAGGGGAAGAGAATTTAATATACCCTAAAGAAAAGTTATAGGGGAATAAGAAGTGAGGGGGGTGGAAATGGAAGTGAAATAAGTGTGGGGAATGGGGGACTGATTGAAAACAAAATACTTGTATAGAAGGTAATAGTGAAAGAAGGAAGAGCAGAACAAGGAGAGGAAATAAAAATTATGGGGAATACACAACTTGTAATCATAACTCTGAATTTGAAAGGGATGAACTCACTCATAAAATGGAAACAAATATCAGAGTGGATCAAAAAAACAAATTATTACCATATTTTCCACATGAAACACAAATGAGGAAGGTAGACACACACAGGGTAAAGGTAAGAGGCTGGAGCAAAATGTATTGGGCATCAACTGAGAGAAAGAAGTCAGGAGTAATATTATGTTATCTGATAAAGCCAAATAAAAATATATCTGATTAAAAGAGATAGGGAAGATAATTACATTCTGATAAAAGGCAATATAGACAATGAAGAAATATCAGTACTCAACATATATGCACCAAATGGTATAGCATCCAAAATTTTAAAAGAGAAACTACTGTAGCTTAAGGAGGAAATAGATAGTAAAACTATTCTAGTGGGATACCCGGACCTTATTCTATCAAATTTAGATAAATCAAACAAAAAAATAAGAAAGAGGTAAGAGATGTGAATGAAATATTAAAAAAATAGAATTAATAGATATATGGAAAAAATAAATAGGGACAAAAAGGAAAACACCTTCTTTTCAACAGCACATGGTACATTAACAAAGATTAACCATCTAGTAGGACATTAAAAACATGACAAACAAATGCAAAAAAGTAGAAATAATAAGTGCAAACTTTTCAAATCATAATGCAATAAAAACAATAATTATTAAGGGTACATAGAGAGGCAAATCATAAAATTAATTGGAAATTAAATAATATATTCCTCTAAAATCAGTTGATTGAAAAACAAATAATAGAAACAATTCATTTATTGAAGAGAATGACAATGAAGTGGCACCATATCAAAATTTATGGGATATAGCCAAAGCAGTACTCAGGGGAAACTTATATCCCCAAGTGCATATATTAATAAATCAGGGAAATAATTGGTCAATGAATTGGGCATGCAAGTTAAAAAAAAACACAATCTATCAAGAGAACAAATTAAAAACCCCCAGATAAAAACTCAATTAGAAATCCTAAAAATTAAAGGAGAAATTAATGAAATTGAAAGTCAAAGACCTATTTAATTAATAAATAAGACTAGAACTGGTACTTTGAAAAAACAAAATAGACAAAGTACAAGTTAATCTAGTTTTAAAAAGGAAAGAAGGAAACCAAATTAACATTATATAAAGGTTAAAATTAATGGTTGGACAATGATTACATGAAATTATGTGGTTGCTGGTATTTATTATATCTTGAGTCAGAAATTTATTACAAACAGAGAAGAAACAATAAAGGAGAGATGTGGGAAAGGAGGGAAGGGGATAGAGAAGTTACCTATCCTATCACCCTAAATGTTTTGTTCTAGGTCTGCTTAACTCAGGCAGAGATTTATTAGCTCTCAAATAGAAAGACTGGTAGTGCTTAACCACATGGTCTCCTACAAGATAGAAACTAGACTTTCCAGAATATAGGAAAGGAATCAGCCTTTCACTCACCCAACAAAGCAGTCCGAGAGTCAGATTCCATGCAGAAGCTGAGCTCTGAGCCCATGATCCAAGCCAAAGGCTTCAGCAAATCTCCCTCAAAGACTATCTAAGACTATCTCCAGAAGACAATATCTTCAGAGTATCTTCACAAAGACAATCTCCCCTGAAGGAGTTAGGGGCTTACTTTTATGGTAACTTCGTGTCAATTTCCATCTTCACAGGGGTCCATCACCAGCCTAACACTGTCTGTGTGATCAACTTCTCACTTTCTAAAGGTTAAGTTCTCATAAAAAATGTTCACAGTTTCCTGATTGATTGATTTTTTTTAAAAACCCTTACCTTCCATCTTGGAGTCAATACTGTGTATTGGCTCCAAGGCAGAAGAGTGGTAAGTGCTAGGCAATGAGGGTCAAGTGACTTGCCCAGGGTCACAGAGCTGGGAAGTGTCTGAGAACCTAGGACCTCCCATCTCTAGGCCTGGCTCTCAATCCACTGAGTTACCCAGCTGTTCCCTTCCTCTCCCCCACTGATTGAATTTCTAAGAGTGTGAATTCACTAAGTACCTTGCTAGATTCTCACCTAGTACTAAGTAGGGTGTTTAATCTTTTGTTGATTCAATTTAAAAGTAGACAAAGCAGAGTAAATCCTGTCTTCAGTCTAGTGAGGTACTAAGTAGGGATACTTAAGTTAGTGTTAACTGATTATAGACAATACAGTAAAGAGTTCTCTCTCACAGTTTCAAATATGTAAAGGACAACCTCATCTTGAAGTGAAAATTAAGGTAATTATTAAGAACTATTTTGCTCAATTCTATGACAATAAATATGAAAATCTAGGTAATATGGATGATTATTTACAAAAATATAAATTGCTTAGATTAACAGAAGACAAGATAGAATACTTAAATAATACCATATCAGAAAAAGAAATTGAACAAACCATCAAAGAACTACCTAAGTAAAAACCCTCAGGACCAGATGGATTCACAAGTAATTCTATTAAACATTTAAAGAAAGATAACCCCAATACAATACAAACTATTTGACAAAATAAGCAAAGAAAGAGATCTACCAAATTCCTTTTTTGAAACAAATATGGTACTTATTCCAAAGCCATGAAGATCAAAAACAGAGAAAGAAAACTACAGACCAATCTCTTTAATGAACAAAGATACAAACATCTTAAATAGAATACTAGGAAAAAGACTCCAGAAAGTGATTACAAGGATTATTCACTATGATCAGGTGGTATTTATACCAAAAATGCAAGGATGGTTTAATATTAGGAAAACTATCCACATAATTGACCATATCAACAACCAAGCCAAGGGAAGTCACATGATTATCTCAATAGGTGTAGAAAAAGCCTTTGACAAAATAGAACACCCATTCCTATTGAAAACATTAGAAAGTAAAGGAATAGATGGACCTTTCCTAAAAATAATAAACTGTATATATTGAAACCATCAACAAGCTGCATCTGCAATGAGGATAAATTAGAAGCCTTTCCAATCAGATCAGGAGTGAAAAAAAGATGGCCATTATCACCTCTACTATTTAACATTGTTCTAGAAACTCTAATAGTAGCAATCTGGTTTTAAATCTATCTGGGTTTAAATCCTGCTCTGGACACTTATTACATATACAATTCTGTGAAAGTCACTTAACTTTTGTGAATTCCTGTTTTCTTTTCCAGTTTGTAAAATGAAGATAATTATATTGCTGGAATTATAGAGTTGCTGTGAGAACCATATCAGATGATATTCATAAAACTATTCATAAATTTTAAGCATTTTACACAAAATAACCTCTCCTCATCATTATGTGATTTGATAAAGGCCACACTCATAGCAGTTGAAATACCTAAAATTTAATTAGTTTCAGGTGAGTTCTATTTTCATCAATGCAAATTTATGCACTGTAGACTTTGTTAGAAGGTCTTAATGAGTTTTTGAACTTACCATCTGCTAAAACATAAACAAAATATGACCTTGTGGTCAGTTTGATGATAATTGAAGTGATGAGGTACTCTTAATGAGACTGACCCTTGGAGAAGATAAATCTCCAGGTTAGTGGTAGAGGGAAAAATAGGAAAAGAAATGAGTGATGCAAAAAAAATTGTAAAATGAGAATTAAAAACTCAGTATAAGAAGCAGAAAAAAATAATGTAGAAAATTACATCTTAAAAAACAGAATGGTTTAAGAAAAGGTTTAAAAAGGGCACAAAACACTGAGGAAAATAACTCTTTATAAAGCAGAATTGGTCAAATGGTGAAAAAATAGAGGTACAAAATCTTAATGAAGAATATAATTCCTTAAACAATTAGAATTTGGCATGTGGAAGCTAATAACTCAATGAGAAATCAAGAAAGATTTAAAGTCAAAAGTAGAAAATTAGAAGAAAATATGGTATATGATATTGGAATAAACAACTGATTAGAAAAATAGATCAATAAATCAAGCAGAGAAAATTTAATAATTATTGGACTGCCTGAAATCCATGATACAAGAAATCACATTTCTATATATTACAAAGGAAATTTTTTCTCATATCTTAGATACCAAAGTTAGAAAGAAAACCACATTATTTATAAGAGACACATCTGAAACAAGAAGGCACACAGTGATAAAGTAAAGGAGAAGAAAAGAAGGTATTATGCTTTAACTAAAAAAAAAAGGACAAAGGCAGTAATCAGGGTCCTGGACTAAAAAAAAAATAGAAGTAGATGTAAAAAAAAGAAATAATCAGGGAATTTATATTTCTATAAAAGTTACCATAGATAATGAAATAACATTTAAACAATTATATCAAATTTCATAAATAAATATTTCATTTCTCAAAAATAGCATATTGAGTTAAATTTATTAAAAATATAAGAACTATAAATTGATGTGTAAAAGGAACTGAACAGGCAACTTTCTCAATGATTCATGTGACAATAATTTTATGTCCATATTCATGTTTTTTTTAATTTTTTTAATTTATTTTTAAAATTCCACTGGGTTTTACATGTGTCTTTGGTGAAGACATATTTTCATATTATTGATATTTGCACGAGGGTGGTCATTTAGGGTTTAAAACCCCAATTATATCCCCATTGACACATGTGACCAAGCAGTTGTTTTTCTTCTGTGTTTCTACTCAAACAGATTTTGCTCTGAATGTGGATAGTGTTCTTTTTCATAAGCCCTTCAGAAATGTCTTGGATCTTTGCATTGCTGCTAGTATATAAGTTCATTACATTTGATTGTACCACAGTGTGGGGTATATGGGGTACTAAGGGAGGGGTAGTATCTCTGTTATGGAGGGCTTGTCGTGCCCTCTTGGGGCAGCTCTCCAGCCTCTGACCCTCACCTGACACCCAGCTCTCACTTGTGGCTCCTAGTAGCTGCTAGCATGTGGCAGCAGCCACACCCTGGGCAATGGCTTCGACAGGCCAGCTAAACCTTGTGAGGGTAGCCGTCAGGTCATAGACCCCTGGTGAACCAAGGCTTTGCTCACCCAGCATGTGAAGACTGCTTCGGCTGAACAGATGGAAGAAACCAATAAGAAGGTTCAACGGCTGAGATGGCAATGCAGCAAAGCACTGTGGAGTGCTTAGGGTGTGTTGGAGCACAAAGGACAACACAGCCATCCAATGCAGCTGAGGAAGTCTCCAGGTATAACGATTTTTCGTGCCATTGGACCCAGGCTTCCAACGCCAAGAGAGTGGGACTGTCGCTGTGCATCGACTTTCCCACTTAAATCTTCATGCACAAGTGTCTTTGTGCACAAAAATGCACAAAGACAATTGTCATCCTCGGTTATGGAGAGACTACTGCTACTACTACTACCACAGTGTATCAGTCTCTGTATACAATGTTCTCCTGATTCTGCTCCTTTCACTCTGTATCACTTACTGGAGGTCAATGCAGTTCACATGGAATTCCTCCTGATCATTGTTTCATTGAGCACAATAGTATTCCATCACCAACATATACCACAATTTATTCAGCCATTCCCCAATTGAAGGGCATCCCCTCATTTTCCCATTTTTTGCCACTACAAAGAGCGCACCTATGAATATTTTTGTTCAAAACTTTTTCCTTATTATCTCTTTGGAATACAAATCCAGCAGTGCTATGGCTGGATCAAAGGGCAGACAGTCTTTTAGTGCCTTTTCGGCATAGTTCCAAATTGCCTTCCAGAAGGGTTGGATCAATTCACAACTCCACCAGCAATACATTCATTTCCCAATTTTGCCTCATCCCCTCCAACATTTATTACTTTCCTTTGCTGTCATGTTAGCAAATCTGCTAGGTATGAGGTGATACCTCAAAATTGTTTTGATTTGCATTTCTCTGATTATAAGAGATTTAGAACACTTTTGCATTTGTTCATTAATAGTTTTGATTTCTTTATGTTAAAATTGCCTATTTATGTCCCTTGCCCATTTTGATTGGGGAATGGCTTGATTTTTCGTACAATTGATTTAGCTCCTTATATATGTGAGTAATTAGACCTTTGGCAGAGGTTTTTGTAGTGAATATTTTCCCCAATTTGTTGCTTTCCTTCTGATTTTAGTTGCATTGGTTTTGTTTGTGCAAAACATTTTTAATTTAATGTAATTAAATTATTTATTTTATATTTTTCAATTTTTTTAACACTTGCATGGTAATAAAATATTTCCTTTCCCAAAGATCTGATAAGTATAAAATTTTGTTTTTACCTAATTTACTTATAGTTTCATTCTTTATATTCAAGTCATTCACCCATTCTGAGTTTATCTTGCTGTAAGGTGTTAGATGTTGATCTAAACCTAGTATCTCTCATACTATTTTCCAATTTCCCGAGCTGTTTTTGTCAAACAGTGGATTTTTGTCCAAAAGCTGGGACCTTTGGTTTATCCTAGACTGTCTTGCTAAGGTCATTTACACCAAGTCTATTCCACTGATCCTCCCTTCTTTCTCTTAGCCGGTACCATGTTGTTTTGATGACCACTGCTTTATACTATAGTTTGAGGTCTTGTACTGCCTCACCTTCCTTCACTTTTTTTTCAGTATTTCTCTTGATATTCTTTATTTTTTATTCTTCCAAATGAACTTTGATATAGTTTTTTTCTAAGTCAGTAAAAAAGTTTCTTGGTATTTCAATGGGTATAGAACTAAACAAGTAAATTAGTTTGAGTAGGATTGTCATTTCTATTATGTTAGCTCACCTTTCCCATGAGCAGTTAATGTTTTTTCCAATTATTTAGCTCTAGTTTTAGTTATGTGGATAGTGTTTTATACTTGCATTCAAACAGTTCCTGTGTTTCATTCACCAGTTTTTAAATGACTATATAACCTATATGTGAATGTTAGGTTTTCATAAACATCATGATTAAAGTTTTTATTGTTCTGTTTTGTTTTAATAGTTGGAATCATTTTTAGTCTTGCCAGGTTTCATGTAAATATTATATGATTACAAATATAAGTGTTTTATCCTATTTGTTTATTTTGTTAGGATGCATTGTTAATTAACAATAAATGAGAAACCAGAAAGTACAATTTACCTATTTCTTGTTTTGGTCACATTTAGAAGTTAAAATAGTTGAGATAATTAAGATAGTTAACTTTAGAATTTGAAGCGATCAACTTCTGGGGGTTACAGATTAAAATAAGGAGATAAATTTAAAAAAAAATTAAGAAAAGAAAAACCAAAAAAGTAGGCAGAGAACATTTGGGGCTCTGTGATTAGAGGAGAGGAGAGCCAGAAAGAGACTTCAGCAAAGAGGGAAAAGCAATCCAAAAGCAATCCACACACCCTCATCCCAAATTTACTGTTATAGGTTCTCAGCCTAACCACCAGCCAACATTGAGACCCTGAGATCCTGGCTAGTCAAATAGTGATTCAAGCCAACCCATTCCCCTTGAAAATTTCAAACCAGTGGAGAATCCCAGAGTCCCAGCCCACAGCAGTTTTGTCTGAAGTGGGTGGATCCTTGTAGGCCCCAAGTGAAGTCAGGAATCCCACTCTAGGCTTGGGATGAGGACATAGTTCACAATTAGGTGTTAGGACACAGTTCATAGGCACCACTTTTCCCCAGATCTTTTTGACCAAAACTACATTTTTGAGCTCCAGGATAGAGCAATCTAGAATGTACTTGATTAGATCAAGTCACAGTAAGACCAAAATCTTGAGACTAAGCTTGGGGCTAGAATTTGATCTGCCCCTGATCTGATCAAGTTCAGAGTGAGATCAAAACCTTATGTCCAAGCCTGAGACAAGTCTTTAAGCTATCAGTATCTCAAGGGTCAATTGAATCAGCATAGGGAGGGGGAACTCAGAGCTCTCAGTTCTCAGACCATCACATCATCCTCCAAGAAATGAAATTGTTAAAAAGAGAAAATAAATTGAGAATAATATTAAAGAACAACTGAAATTTAAGAAGGTACCCTAAATTCCCAGAAAGCACAGCCTGCCAATAATTACATAGAAAAAATGAACAAATAGGGGGAAAAGCACCTAACTTTAAAGAATTTTTGTGGTGATTAAGAACAATGTACAGAAACAGAAGGGGACAGTGAAAGCAAAGCAAACACAAGCAAAGTGCAAAATGAAAATATGGATTTGACACAGATTGTAGAAGTGCTCAAAGAAGACATAAAAAAGACAATTAAGAGAGGCCTAGGAAAAATGAGGAAGAGAAATAAAAGTGATGAAAGAAGAAATGGGCCAATTTAAAAAGGGGAACCAAAAACTGAGAGAGGAAAATCAAGCTTAAAAAAAAAACAGAGCTGACAACCTAGAAATGAATGATATAATGAGAAATCAAGAAACAATGAAGCAGAATTAAAGAAATTAAAAAAAAAAACAGGAAAACTTTAAATATTTATTGTTAAAACAACAACCAATAAAATGGACTTATGAGAGAGAATTTGAGAATTTTTGGACTATTTAAAAGCCCTAATCAAGAAAAAACCCTTGGAGATCTCTTAACAAGGAATTATCAAAGATAACTGTCCAGAGATCCTTGTATGAGAAAATAAAATTGAAATTGAAACAATTCACAGATCATCTCCAGAAAGAAATCCTAAAATGACAACTTCCAGGAATGTAATAGCTTAATTAAAGTACCACCAAGTCATGGAGAAAAATACTTCAAACAGCCATAAAGAAAACATTCAAACACTACGAAGCTACAATCAGGATCACACAGAATCTATCAGCTTCTACATTAAAGGCTCAAAAGGTATAGAATATGATATTCAGGAAGGAGGAAGATTTGGGTTTAAAACCTAGTCACATATCCAGCAAAACTGAGAGTATTCTTTCAGTGGAAAAAATGGGCATTCAATAAGATAGAAGATTTCCAAGCATTCCTGAGGAATAAGCTAAACTTAAAAAAAATATATTAATTTCAACCACAAGATCCAAGAGAAGCCCAAAAACATAAATAAGGAAGAAACAATTTAAAGGACTCATTAAACTAAAAATGTTTTTATGTCTCCATGGAAAAAGGATATTTGTAATTCTCAAAAATTACTCTTAGTAGTAGAGACAAAAGAAGGAATTTACTTAGAAAGAGTATAGAGAAGTAACCTGATTATGATGATATGATGTAAACATAAATGTGATGATATAGAATGTTAAGAATGAATGATATGATATCAATGAATATGAATCATATGTAAAAGAATCAAGGGGCAAAGGAGAAGGTTGCCCTGAGAGCAAAGAGAAAGAAGAGATAAGGGTGGTGATAGGTAATGCTTAATCTTTACTCTCATTGTAACTAGTTCAGAGAGGGAAAAACAAAAGTGGGGTATAGACTTTTTTCTTACCCTATAGTGAAGTAGAAGGGAAATAGGACAAGGGAAGGGGGAGATAATTAGAAAGAGGAGGAAGTGGGGGGAGGATAACAAAAAGCAAAATACTGTTGAGGATGAACATAATAAAAGGCAATAAAATAGGATATCAAGGGGATAACAAGATTGAGGGCAATACATAGTTAGTAATTATAACTCTGAATGTGAATGGAATGAGCTCACTCATAAAATGGAAGCAGATAGCAGAATGGATTAAAAACTAGAATCCTATTATATTTTTTTTACAAGAAACACATTTGAGGCAGGGTGTATGGAAAGGAAACAAAAATAAGTTCTGAACTTTAGGCCACTGTTTTGGAAGAAGCAACAGTGGGAATATTCATAGAGAAGAAATTGAAAAGACTGACAGTTGGTGGGAGATGGGGCAACTGAGAGTGGCAGTGGGTCTTGTGAGGAGCACTTCCTACTGGTATGGGGAGTATGAGGAACTGTTCTTCAGGTGCCTCTACTCTCTTCAGCTGGAAGAGAAGGGCCCAATCATCTCTGAAATATCAAAACTGTTCTTGTTGCTTGCTGTCTATTGCTAAGATTCTGAAATTAAGAAAACTAGCACAGAAATAGCATAGACAGGAACAGGAAAAACCCTCCACCACCTGTGAGGCCTGGCCTCAGCTCCAAAGCTGAGAAAGACTCCAACCTTATTTGGGACCTCCCTTTTCCCTTTCCCTTGATATTTCTCCATTCCAAACTGGTTATTAAATTTTATCTCATTTGAATATCACAGTCAGACAAGTGGACTATCTTTTCTGGGGCATAGAGGGAACTGAATAGAGGGAGGTTCAGTCATCCTGTTACAAATCGTCCTTATCAGACTCCTGTTGGCCAACCAAATTCTGGGGAAAGACTTGTCCCTCAGGAGGGTCCATGTTTAGCCTACTCTGGGGCAACTTTGGCAGCAATCCAGTGAGAAGATAACCCTAAAGGCTATCATGAGTGGCTCATTTCTCAGACACAATATTTAGGTCAAAACAGACTCATGTTAGGGGACATCTCTTTCCTTTGCCTAACCAGCAGCCACATTCCCTCTATTCCTTCAACTCCTCCATACCCTGCTACAAAACTAACTTATCCCCTGTTTTTCTAATCCCCCAATCTTTCCTAATAAATATTGCAGGTGACACACAGAGATTCAAGGTAAAATGCTGATGCAAGTTTTATTATGCATCATATGAAGTTAAAAAAAAAAAGCAGGAGTAGCAATCATGATACCAGACAAAGTTCAACTAGAAATTGATCTGATTAAAAGAGATGAGGGAAGAAATTACATTTTGCTAAAAGGTACTATAAAATTGGAGTAATATTTTTACTAAACATTTATGCACCAAATATTATAGCATCTATATTTCTAAAAGCAATATTAAAGGAGCTTAAGAAGAAAATATATAATAAGACCATACTAGCTGGGGATCTCAAATTTTTCCTTTCAGAACTAGATAAATTGAACCAAAAATATGTGAGAAATAATTAAGAGAATTAAGGAAATGTTAGAAAAATTAGTTAATAGATATTTGGAGAAAATTGAACAGGGATAGAAAAGAATATACCTTCTTTTCAGCAGTAAATGGAAAACATATATGAAGACAGACCATGTACAAGGGCATAGAAATATTGCAAAAATATAAATGCAACTTCTTTCAGATCATAATGCAATAAAAATTATAATTTATAAGTGTCCATGAAATGCCATATTTAAAATTAACTGGAAAATAAGTAACTTAATCCTTCAAGAATAGTGGGTGAAAAAATTATAGAAACAATTATGGACTTTTTTTTTTTACTTTTAAACATTATTTTATTTGGTCATTTTCAAACATTATTCATTGGATACAAAAATCACTTACTTTTCCTCCTCCCCCTCCCACCACCTCTCCCATAGCAGGTGCGCAATTTCACTGGGTATCACATGTGTCCTTGATTTGAACCCATTTCCATGTTGTTGGTATTTGCAATAGGATGTTCATTTAGAGTCCATCCTCAATCATATCCCCTCAAACCCCGTAGTAAAGCAATTGCCTTTCCTCAGTGTTTTTACTCCCACAGTTTGTTGTCTGCCTGTGGATAGAGTTTTTTTTTTTTAATAGATCCCTGCAGATTGTTCAGGGTCATTACATTGACACTAATGGAGAAGTTGATTACGTTCGATTATACCACAGTGTATCAAACTCTGTGTACAATGTTCTCCTGGCTCTGCTCCTTTCGCTCTGCATCACTTCCTGGAGGTTGTTCCAGTCTCCATGGAATTCCTCCACTTTATTATTCCTTTTACACAATAGTATTCCATTACCAACATATACCAAAATTTGTTCAGCCATTCCCCAAATGAAGGGTATCCCCTAATTTTCAAAATTTTGCCACCACAAGGAGCACAGCTATGAATATTCTTGTACAAGTCTTTTTTCCTTATTATCTCTTTGGGGTACAAACCCAGCAGTACGATGGCTAGGTCAAAAGGTAGGCAGTCTTTTAGTGCCCTTTGGGCATAGTTCCAAATTGCCCTCCAGAATGGTTGGATCAATTCATAACTCCACCAGCAATGCATTAATATCCCAACTTTGCCACATTCCCTCCAGCATTCACTACTTTCCTTTGCTGTCATGTTAGTCAGTACGCTGGGTGTGAGGTGATACCTCAGAGTTATTTTGCATTGCATCTCTCTGATTATCAGAAATTTAGGACACTTTTTCATGTGCTTATTAATAGTTTTGATTTCGTTAACTGAAAACTGCCATTCATGTCCTTTGCCCATTATCAATTGAAGAATGGCTTGATATTTTGTACAATTGATTTAGCTCTTTCTAAATTTGAGTAATTAAACCTTTGTCAGAGGTTTTTGTCATGAATATTTTCCGAATTTATTGCTTCACTTCTGATTTTAGTTATATTGCTTTTGTTTGTACAAAAACTTTTTAAATTGATATAGTCAAAATTATTTATTTTACATTTTGACACTCTTTCTAAGTCTTACTTGGTTTTAAAATCTTTCTCTTCCCAAAGGTCTGAAATGTATACTATTCTGTGTTTGCCTAATTTACTTATAATTTCCTTTTTTATGTTCAAGTCATTCACCCATTCTGAATTTATCTTGGTTTAGGGTGTGAGGTGTTGATCCAAACCTAATCTCTCCCACACTGTCTTCCAATTTTCCCAGCAGTTTTATCAAATAGTGGATTTTTATCCCAAAAGCTGGGGTCTTTGGGAGTGTCATAGACTGTCTTCCTGAGGTCATTTACCCCAAGTCTATTCCACTGATCCTCCTTTCTGTCTCTTAGCCAGTACCAAATTATTTAGATGACCACCTATTTATAGCATAGTTTGAGATCTGTGAATGCAGGTCCTCCTTGCTTTGCATTTTTTTCCATCATTTCCCTGGATATCCTTGATCTTTGGTTCTTCCAAATGAACTTTGTTATGGTTATTTCTAATTCAGTAAAAAAGTTTTTTTGGAAGTTAAATGGGAATGGCACTAAATAGAGAGATAACTTTGGGTAGGATAATCATTTTTAATATATTAGCTTGTCCTACCCATGAACAGTTAATGTTTTTCCAATTTCTCAAGTCTACTTTTAGTTGTGTTGAAAGTGTTTTGTAGTTGTGTTCATATAGTTCCTGTGTTTGTCTCGGCAGATAGATTCCTAAGTATTTTATACTGTCTAAGGTGATTTTGAATGGAATTTTTCTTTCTAATTCCTACTGCTGAGATGTGTTGGAGATATATAGAAATGATAATGATTTATGTGGGGTTATTTTGTATCCTGTAACTTTGCTAAAGTTGTTGATTATTTCCACTAGCTTTTTAGTTGGTTCTCTAGGATTCTTTAAGTAGACCATCATATCATCCACAAAGAGTGATAGCTTGGTCTCCTCATTGCCACTTTTAAATACTTTAATTTCTTTTTCTTCTCTAATTGCTACTGCTAGTGTTTCTAGTACAATGCCAAATAATAGAGGTGATAATGGTCATCCTTGTTTCACTCCTGATCTGATTTGGATGGCTTCTAGTTTATCCCCATTGCAGATGATGTTGGCTGATGGTTTTATACAGATATTGTTTATTATTTTTAGGAAAGACCCTTCTATTTGAATGCTTTCGAGTGTTTTCAATAGGAATGGGTGTTGTATTTTATCAAAGGCTTCTTCTGCTTCTATTGAGATAATCATGTGAATTTTGTTGATTTGCATATTAATATAATCAATTATGTAGATGGTCTTCCTAATATTGAACCATTCTTGCATAACTAGTATAAATATGATCATAGTCAATAACCCTCCTGATCACTTGCTGGAGCCTTTTTGCTAGTATCCTATTTAAGATTTTTGCATCTTGGTTCATTAGGGAGATTGGTCTGGAGTTTTCTTTCTGTTTTTGACATGCCTGTCTTTGGAATCAGTACCATATTTGTGTCATAAAAGGAATTTGGTAGAACTCCCTCTTTGCTTATTCTGTCAAATAGTTTGTATAGTATTGGGATTAGCTGTTCTTTGAATATTTGATAGAATTCACTTGTGAATCCATCAGGCCCTGGGGATTTTTCTTAGGGAGTACTTTGATGGACTGTTTGATTTCTTTTCAGATATGGGATTATTTAAGAATTCTATTTCTTCTTCTCTTAGTCTAGTCAATTTATATTTTTGTAAATATTCACACATATCACCTAGATTGGCATGTTTATTGGCATATAATTGGACAAAATAATTTTTAATGGTCTCCTTAGTTTCCTCTTCATTGGAGGTGAGGTCCCCCTTTTCATCAATGATACTGTTAATTTGCTTTTCTTCTTTTTTAATTAGACTGTGCAGTACTTTGTCTATTTTGTTTGTTTTTTCAAAGTACCAGCTTCTAGTCTTGTTTATTAGATTAATAGTTCTATCACTTTCGATTTTATTAATTTCTCCCTTAATTTTTAAGATTTCTAATTTGGTTTTCTTCTGGGATTTTTTAATTCATTCACTTTCAAGTTTTTTGATTTGCATGTCCAATTCATTGATCTCTACCCTCCCTAATTTGTTAATATATGAACTCAAAGATATAGATTTTCCTCTGAGTACTGCTTTGGCTGAATCCCATAAGGTTTGAAAGGATGTATCACCATTGTCATTTTCATCAATGAAATTGATAATTGTTTCTATGATTTGTTCTCTAATTAACTGATTTTGGAGAATCATATTATTTAATTTCCAATTGATTTTTGATTTGGCTCCCCATGTACTCTTACTGATCATTATTTTTATTGCCTTATGATATGAAAAGGTTGCATTTATTATTTCTGCTTTTCTCCATTTGTATGTCATATTTTTATGACCTAGTATATGGTCAGTCTTTGTGAATGTGGCATGTGCTGCTGAAAAGGTGTATTCCTTTTTGTCCTTATTTATTTTTGCACATATATTCATTAACTCTAACTTTTTTAAGATTGCATTCACCTCTTTTACCTCTTTCTTATTTATTTTATATGATTTATGTAAATTTCATAGTAATAGGTTCAGGTCTTCCACTAGTATAGTTTCACTATCTATTTCCTCCTTCTATTCTCCTAGTTTCTCCATTAGAAATCTGGGTGCTATACCATTTGGTGCATACATGTTGAATAATGATATTTCCTTATTGTCTATACTCCCTTGTATCAGGATGTATTTACCTTCCCTATCCCTTTTAATCATGTTTATTTTTGCTTTGGCTTTATCAGATATCATGATTGCAACTACTGCCTTCTTTCTGTCAGTTGAGGACCACTAGGTCTTGCTCCAACCTTTAATTCTGACCTTGTGAATATCTACCCGCCTCAGGTGTATTTCTTGCAGAAAACATGTGATAGGATTCTGGATTCTAATCCACTCTTCTATTCATCTATGTTTCATGGGTGAGTTCATCCCATTCACATTCAAAGTTATGATTGTCACTAGTGAATTCCCTAGCATTTTGATATCCTCCACCATTTCTGACTATTCTTCTTTTGCTATATCCTTTTAAACCAGTGGTTTATTTTTAACCAATCCCCCAAATCCCCTCCCTTGATGTGCTTACACTTCTGGCCCCACCCTTTTTGTTCTTTTCCTTGGTTTTTTAGGGTCTGTTAATTTCTCTCCCCCCTATCCTTCCCTCCATATTTGTATTCCCTTCCCCATAACCCCCTTAGTTTCTCCTTCTCCCTTATCCTGTTGGATAAGATAGAATTCAAGTTCCCAATAGATCTAGATACTCTTCCTTCTTGGAGTTGATTTCACTGACAATAAGGTTTTAGTATTACCTATTAACACACTCTTCCTCTCCTTGTTATAAGTGTATTCTTCCCATCCCCTTCCCATGTGTGTCTTTGTGTGAAAAAGATTATACTACTTAATTTTTTTTTATTTCTTCAAGTATCTCTTAGTACCATCATCGATTCCTCCCAAACCCTTTTTCTTTTTTTCCCCATATCATCTTAATGCTCCAATCTTTCCCTATGTGTGGTTTTCTAATTACTCTAACAATGAATAAAATTTTTGAGTTACAAATAAAATTTTCCCCATATATTAATATATATATGTAATTTGATCTAATTGAAGCCCTTATAGAAGAAAGTTCGAATAGAAAAAAAAACATTTTTCTCCTTTTCCCTTTCTTTCATATTTACCTTTTCATGTTCTTGTTTGTGTTTGGATATCAAACATTCCACTGAGTCCTGGTCTTTTTTTTAGAAATACTTGGAAATAGTCTATTTTGTTGAATGCCAATACTTTCCCATGGAAGTATATAGTCAGTTTTGATGGACAGGTGATGCTTGGTTGAAGACCCAGTTCTCTTGCCTTTCTGAATATCATGTTCCAGCCCTTGTGGTCCTTTTGTTTGGGAGCTGCCAGGTCTTGTGTGATCCTGAATGGTACTTCTTGATATTTGTATTGTCTCTTTTTGGCTTCTTATGAAACTTTCTCCTTAGCTTGTAAGCTTTTGAATTTGGCAATGACATTCCTGGTAGTTGTCTTTTGGGGATTTAGTATAGAGGGTGTTCTATGAAACCTTTTGATGTCTATTTGTCCCCTTGTTTAAGAACTTCAGGGAAATTTTCTAGGGTGATTGCTTGTAGTATGGTGTCAAGATTTCTGCTTATTTCTGGTTTTTCAGGTAGAGCAATGATTCTCAAACTATCTCGTCGTGACGTATTTTTCTGATCTGGCACCTTGTCAGTGAGATATCTTATGTTATCTTCTAATTTGTTAGTCTTTTGGCTTTCCTGTATTAATTTTTGCTGTTTTGCAAAATCAATGTCTTCCAATTGCCTAATTCTGGTCTTTAAAGACTGGTTTTCCTTTTCAGATTGGTCTGCCCTACTTTTTGTGGCTTCCAGCTATTTTTCCAATTGGGAAATCTTGTCTCTCATACTGTTGATCTCTTTTTCAATTAATTTTCATTTTTCTTGCCAGAAGGTTTCCATCTTTTGGATAAGCTCCAATTTGAATTCTTCCAGGTCTGGTGGATGATTTCCATTTTTTTGTGAAGGTTTTGATTTTGTTTGAATTTCATCCTCTTTTTCCTCTGTAGCCTGGTTTTTCCCTCTGTAAACATTTCCTAGGGTCACTGTCTTCTTCCTGCTTTTCATGGAGGATTGTTGAGGGCACAACAAGCCATCCATCTGGTAGCTTTACCTTTCCTTTTTAGTCAGAAGTCTGAGTGAGATGGGCAAGTTCTCTGTTTGTAGAGTTAAGGAGCAAGAATTTTGCCTGAGGCAAGAATCTCCATGAATCTCCATGGCCTCTGCTGTTTATTAGAGTGACTGAATGTGGTCTGTTCTCTCCAGTGTGCAGAGGTTTCTGGTATAACTGCTCTCAAGGGTAGATCCCCAGAAGTCCTTGTCTTCTCCCAAAAACCTAGGGGTGCCCCTTGCTCACTGTAGAGGTGTCTTTCCCTCACTCGCTGTTTCTGGTGCATGCTGGTTCTGACTCTGGCTCCAGAGGTGAGATGGGGGAGGATAGATTGGCTCACATTTTGGTGCAAGCTTTTTCTCCTTCTTATCATGTGGAGATGCTCAAACCCACATACCTTCAATGCTGCACCCTACTGTAGAGTCCCTCCATTCTTCTGAAGATAGATTTTATGTTCTTTAGAGGTAGTCTATTTCATTGGGTACAGGGGAGAGGAAGCAAGTCACATCTAGATTGCCAACATGCTTACCCAGAAGTCCAATTATTGACTTCTTTAAAGAGAATGACAATGTAGAGACCACATATCAAAATATATGGGATACAGCCAAAGCAGTACTCAGCACAAAATGTATGTCTCTGAATGCATACACCAAGAAAACAGAGTGGGAAAAGATTAATGAATTGGGCTTGTAAGTCAAAAAATTAGAAAAGGAACAAATTAACCCCCCCAGAAAAAACTAAACTGGAAATCCTAAAAATTAAAGGAAAAATTAATAAAATTGAAAAAAAAAGAATGTGCGACTTAACAATAAATAACTAATGAAGGAAGCAGGTTGTACTTTGAGAAAAAATATACAAAATATTGGTAAATCTAATTTGAAAAAAAAAGAAAGAAGAGAATTAAATTAATAGTTTCAAAAATAGAAATTAATTTAAGGGGCTAAAGCAGGTAATGAGGAGAACAAACTGTCGCTCCTTGCAGATGATATGATGTATACTTAAAAGACCCAAGAAATCAATAAAAAGCTAGTGGAAATAATAATTTTAGCAAAGTGCAGGATACAAAATAAATCCATATAATTCATCAGCATGTCAATTTATTTCCAAAAACAAATCAATAGCAAGAGTTAGAAAGATAAATTTCATTTAAAATCACTCTAGACAATATAAAGTATTTGACAATCTATCTGCCAAGATAAAGTCAGGAATTATATGAACACACCTACAACACATTTTTCATACAGATAAAACTAGAATTAAACAATTGGAAATACATTAATTGTTCATGGATAGGATGAACTAATATAATCAAAAAGAAAATCCTACCTAAACTAATTTAATTAGTCAATGTTATACATATCAAACTGTCAATAAATATTTTATAGAATTAGAAAATTTGATAACAAATTTATTTTAGAACAAAATAACATGAATTTCAAAATATGAAGGATGGAAAAGTCTAGCACTATGAGATCTCAAAATTTATTATAAAGCAGTAATCACAAAGTAATATGGCACAGGCTAAGAGATAGAAGGGTGGATCATTTGAATAGACTCAGGGTAAATTACCTCAGCAAGATAGTTTCAACAAATCCCAAATTCCGAGCTTTTGGGGAAAAAAAAACTCAGTATTTGACAAAAACTGTTGAGAAAATTGGAAAACAATATGGGAGAGCCTTGGTTTATACCAACATCTCACACCCTGTATAAAGATCTATGAAAAGGGAAAGAATTTATATATAGAGAACATTACAAAATGTAAATGAATAATTTTGAATACATTAAATTAACAATATTTTGTGCAAACAAAGCCAATGCAACCAAAATTAAAAGGAAAGCAACAAATTGGGGGAAAATTCATAGCAAAAACCTCTGACAAAAATCTAATTACTCAAGTTTATAAGCAGCTAAGTCAATTGTACAGAAAATCAAGTCATTCACCAATTGACCAATGGTCAAGTGACACGAATAGGCAGTTTTCAGATAACAAAATCAAAACTATGAATAAATACATGAAAAAGAGTACTAATTCTCTCATAATTAGAGAATCTGAAATCAAAACAACACATAGTTACCACCTCACACTTAGCAGATTGGCCAATATGACAGTAAAGGAAAATAATAAATGTTGTAGGGGCTGTTGCAAAATTGGGACACCAATGCATTGCTGATGGAGTTGTGAATTGATCCACCCATTCTGGGAGGCAGTTTGGAACTGTGTCCAAAGGATTTTAAAAGAATGCATACCTTTTGATCCAGAAATACCAGTACTAGGTTTGTACCCTAAAGAGATAATAATAAAAAATCTTTCTACAAAATATTCAGAGCCTCATTATTTGTGGTGGCCAAAAAAAAATGAAAAAAGAGAGAGTGTCCATCAATTGGGGAATGATTCAATAAATTGTGTTATATGATGCTCATAGAATACCACTGTGCTGTAAGGAATGATGGACTGGAGGATTTCTATATCATCTAAAAAGACCTCCAAGAACTGATGCAGTGAAATTATCAAAACCAATAGGACATTATACACAGAAAATGAAACATTGTGGAAAAATACAATGTAATGTACTTTGCTAATACAAGACAATCCCAAGTGATTTATGAGAAAGAATGCTATCCACATTAAGAGAAAGAACTGTTGGAGTATAAACACAAAAGAAAAAGAAATAAAAACATATGTTTATATGAATATATAATTTGGGTTTTTTATTTCTAAGAAATTCCTTCATTTGCAAAAATGTATAATGTGGATAGAGGTATAAGTGATAAAATTTGTATAATCCAGTGGAAGTGTTTATTGTATCCAAAAGATGGAAGAGGGGAATAAAAGAAAACAAACTATGTAAACATGGAAAGAATATATATATATATATATATATATATATATATATATATATATATATATATATATACACACACACACACACACACATATATATATATATATATATAAATTAAAAAAAAATAATTTGAAGGAATCTTAGAAATTATCTTGAAGCCAACTGTTAAAAGGGGAAGAAATAAAAGTTTAGGAAAATAGCAATGTCTTTCTTAGGTTAACAAGTAGCAGAACTATCATTTCTTCTCAATTCTTCTCATTCTAAATCCAGTGTGCTATATGGCATATGATAAAACATTTTTTTCTTTATGTCTATTCATTTTACTTTCTTCTATTAGTATCATGTGATTCTCCTTATCCTACTTAATATAGTTAGGTGGTGTATTTATAGAGAGAATACTGGATTTGGAAGTAGGAAGACCTCAATATCAATCTTGTCTCTGATAATAATTTAAGTAGCCATTTAACTTCTCTTACTTTCAGCCTCCTTAAATAGAGATACTTGTAGCTCCTAACTCTTCATTTTAAGCATAAAATGATGAAAATATATGCAAAAGTTTTGTTAACCTTAAAAATATCTATATATCTGCTAGACACAGATATATGTTTTACTACTACTAAAATAATGATAGCAATGACAATGATGACTATTATGAATACTCTTATTAGTACTTTCCCACTCCATTTTTCTCTAACCAAATGCTGCAATTTGTTTTTCATTCCTCTAGACTTGTTCCCATAATAGTGAACCCTGGTTAAAAATTCTTTTCATCGAGACATCTAGGCTAAGATGGAGGCAGAGCAGAAGTAAGGTCTGTACTTGCCTCACAACATACTGATACAAAGTGTTCCAAAAGGACAAAAATCAAAGATAAATGATTAAAGGGGATCTACCACATGGCAAAGCCTTGAAGGTAGGTAATTTGGGGGCATTTCCATGCTATAAAGTGGTAAAACTAGACTAACTAAAGTGTGAGTTGGTCATCGCTCCACCAGAAAAACTACTGCTCCAGAGTCAGAACAAGGACCAGACAATCACTAAATTTACAGGGGCTGGATAAGGACACCACAGATTTACCCCTAAACAAAGAGCAGTTCCTTAGCTGGGAAAAAGTGGGGAAAAGGAATGAAAGTAATTTAAAAAGAAAATAACAGTTTAAAAGATAGAATCTTCCATTTGGAAAAAAGAAGCACAGAAATTATTTCATGTAATAAGCAAATTTGAGACCAGAATTGACCTACTGGAAACCTTGAAAAGCAGGATAGACCAAATGGAAAAAGGATATCAAAAGATCATAGCTGAAAAACAAGATTTAAAGACTATAATTGGGCAAGGAAAAGCTAATGATGTCACAAGACAGAAAAAAATCAATAAAGCAAAGTCAAAATAATAACAAAATAGAAGGAAACATGAAATAGCTCATTGAAAAAACAAGAGACCTAGAAAACTGATCTAGGAGAAACAATTTGAGAATCATTGATCTACCTGAAAACATGAGGAAAAACTATGCCTTGACATCATATTCCAAGAAATTATCTAAGAAAACTGCCCTGATATTCTTGAACAAGAGGGCAAAATAGACGTTGAAAGAGTGCATAGAAGAGCACATTGAGGAGTCAGGGATCAGATGCTAGAGAATTAGAGAGTTAGACCAGCAAGTTTTTTGGAAATGATTAGATAAGAAGTGAAAGAGATTTAAGATTCCAAAATAAGCCCAAAGTGAAAAAAAAGTCCTCTCTTAGAAGGGGAAAATGACTATATTATCATTTTCCCAAGGTTTTTTTGAAGTTGAGATTTAGGTAAGATATTAATTTTCCCATAAAACTTTCAGTTCCTTTAAAGTAAGTTGTGATTATCACCACTAATAGTACCAATATTATAAGTACTGGGAGTATATTTGAAATTTTGAATATAGAGGCAGGGTCAAGATGACAACATAGAGGCAGCAAAAGTCAAGACCTCTGAAAACCCTTCCTTACTGATTACAAACTAAATGCTCATAGGGGACTGAAAAATCAAACCTAACAACAAGACAGAGCCAAAGAACCCTCCTGGGAGATGCAACTTAAAAGGTAAGCCCCCAAATCTGGAATTCAAGAAGACTCTGGTTTATGGTGAAGGAAGAAGGAAGACTCTGGGACCCCTGCCCCACTTAGAGTGCTAAGCCTCCAGTGGAAGCTAGAACTTCTGGGTGGGGAAAGGCACTGGTCTGGAGGGAGTACCTTCCAGGCAAAGCTGTGTCAAACTCAGAGTGTCCAACACAGGCAGTAAGGAAGCAGTTGGGCAAGAAATGCAGGGCAGGCAGCCTAGTTGAAGCATTGGAGACATTCCAAATTGCCCACTCCCCTTCCTAAGGTTTTGGCCTTAGGGCACATCCAGCAAGTCAGCTGGACTCAATCCCATCAAAGCCTTCAGAGGACAGGGAAGCTCAAGCTCCAAAACCCCTCACCCACAGACTGCTGGTCTTAAACACATCAAAACCTCCAGAGGGCAGGGAAGCTCAAGCTCAAACACCCCTCACCCACAGACTGCACTGAGAGATTTACTGATAAAGCTCCAAGGGTGAAGGTGGAAAGAAAAGCCCAAAACCACAAAAAATGAGAGGAGCAAGAGCTGAGGCAACTGCAGGGAGGAAAGAAGGGGTAAATAGGAGCAAACAACAGAAAAAGAAAAAAAGAAATTCCAATAGACAGCTTCTATACAGGCAATGAACACAGAACAAATGAAAGAGAAGGATGAGGGAAAAAAAGGAAGAAAAGAAAAAGAAAAAAAACCCAGAAACCATAGCAAATGGGATACAGGCTCTGGAAGAACTCAAAATAAAATTAAAACCAAAATTAAGAGAGGCTGAAGAAAGCTGGGAAAGAACTTAAAAACTAAGATAAGTAATCTGGAAACAAAGGCACTTGATCTAAAATAAGAAAATTGTGTCTTATAAGCCAAAATCAACCAGCTTGAAAATGAGGCAAAGGAGATGAAAGATAACCTCCAAAGAAAATCAGACCAGAAGGAGGATAACCAAAAAGCCAGGGATGAAATCCAGTCTTTAAGAATCAGAATACAACAACTATAAACAAGCAAGTTCACAAAGCAGCAGGACACTATAAAACAAAATCAAAGGAATAAAAAAAATTGAGGAAAATATGAAGTACCTCATTCACAAAACAGAAGATTTAGAACATTGGTCCAGGATAAACAACCTAAGAATCATTGGTCTGCCAGAAGACCATGACAAAAGACAAAGCCTAGACATCATTCTACAGGAAATTATCCAAGAAAACTGCCCCAATATTCTAGGACGAGAGGGAAAAGTGGAGATTGAAAGAATCCACAGATCACTTCCTGTGATCCCAAAGAGTAAAAAGCAATCAAATACACTGGGGCAGAGAATTGATTTGTGCCCTGTTGGGAAGTAGAAGGGTAGCAAACAAACTGCTGGGGAAGGAAGCAATAAAAAGGAGGGAGAGGGTAGGCAGGTAGTGTAAAAAGACATAAAGAAAATAAGAAAGGAATAAGAAGGGAGGGGTATAAAGAGAAGTAAAATAAGGTTTGGAAATAAGGGAACTGATTAAAAACAAAAATGGGTGTAGAAGGAAATAGTGAAAGAAGAAAAGGCAGGATTAGGAGTGGAAATCAAAATGCTGGGAAATACAAAGCTGGTAATCATAACTCTGAATGTGAATGGAATAATCACCCATAAAACTCAAGCAAATAGCAGAGTGGATTAGAAACCAAAACCCTACCATATGCTGCCTACAAGAAACACACATGAGGAAAGTAGACAGGTATAGAGTAAAAGTAAGTGAGTGGAGTCAAATCTATTGTGTATCAACTGATAAAAATAAGGCAAGAGTCACAATCATGATATCTGACAAAGCCAAAGTAAAAATAGATCTAGTTAAAAGAAATAGGGAATGTAATTACATCCTGATAAAAGGCAGTATAGACAATGAGGAAATATCAATATCCCAAATGAATGCACCAAATGGCATAACATCCTAATTTCTAAAGGAGAAACTAGTAGAGCTAAAGGATTAAATAGACAGGAAAAAAAGTAATAGTGGGAGACCTGAATTATCCTCTATCAGAACTAGATAAATCAAACCAAAATATAAATAAGAAAGAGGTAAGAGAAGTGAATGAAATATTAGAAAGATTAGAGTAAGTAGAAATGTGGAGAAAAATAAATAGGGACAAAAAAGGAATACACCTTATTTTCATCAGCACATGAGTATATGGACAAAGATTGACCATGTATTAGGGCATAAAAATAATGAAAATAAGTATAAAAGAGCAGAATTAATAAATGCAACTTTCTCACATCACAAAACAATGAAAATAATAATTAGTAAGACTACATGGAGAGGCAAATAAAATTAATTGGAAATTAAACAATACAATTCTCCAAAACTGGTTAAAGAACAAATCATAGAAACAATTAATAACATCATAGAAGAAAATGACAATGATGAGACATCCTCTCAAAATCTATGGGATGCATCCAAAGCTGTACTCAGGGGGGAAATTCATATCCTTGAGTTCATATATTAACAAATTAAAGAGGGCAGAGCAAATTAAAAAAAAAACTACAAAGCAAACAAATTAAAAATTCTCAGATGAAGACTAAATTAAAGATCCTAAAAATCAAAGGGGAAATTAATAAAATAGAAAGTCAAAGAACTATTGATTTAATAATTAAGACTAGAAGCTGGTAATTTGAAAAAACAAATAAAATAGACAAAGTACTGATCAGTCTTATTAAAAAAAGGAAAATAAGAAATAAGAAAAACAAATCGATAGTATCCAAGATGAAAAAGGAGACCTTACCTCTAAGGAAGCAGAAATTTAGGCAATCATTAAAAATTATCAAGCCCAATTATAAGGCAATAAATATGGCAATCTTGGTGATATTGATGAATATTTATAAAAATATAAATTACCTAGATTAACAGAGGAAAAAATAGTGTACCTAAACAAGCCCATATCAGAAAATAAAATGAACAAGGCATCAAAAATCTCCCTAAGAAAAAATCCCCAGGTCCAGCTGGATTCACAAATAAATTCTATCAAACAATCAAAGAATAACTAATCCTAATATTATACAAACTATTTGACAGAATAAGCAAAGGAGTTCTACTAAATTCATTTTATGACACAAATATGGTACTGATTCCAAAGCCAGGCAGGTCAAAAACAGAGAAAAAAAAAACTATAGACGAATTTCCTTTTGATTACAGATTCAAAAATCTTAAATATGATACTAGCAAAAAGACTCCAGCAAGTGATCATGAGGGTTATTCACTATGACCAGGTAGGATTCATAACAGGAATGCAAGGATGGTTCAATATTAGTAAAACCATTCACGTGATTGACCATATTAACAAGCAAACCAACAAAAACCACATGATTATCTGAATAGATGCAGAAAAAGCCTTTGATAAAATACAATACCCATTACTGTTGAAAACACTATAAAGCATAGTCTTTATAGAAGGCTTTATATATAGCCTATATATAGAAGGGCCTTTCCTAAAAATGATGAATAGCATATATCTAAAACCATTAGCAGAGATCATCTGCAATGGGGACAAAATAGAGGCCTTCCGAATTAGATCAGGAGTGAAACAAGTATGGCCATTATCACCTCTGTTATTTAACATGGTACTAGAAACACTAGAAGTAGCAATTAGAGAAGAAAAAGAAATTGAAGACATTAAAATGGGCAATGAAGAGACCAAGCTATCATTCTTTGCAGATGATATGATGGTCTACTTAAAGAATCCTAGAGAATCAACAAAAAAGCAAGTCAAAATAATAAACAATTTTAGCAAAGTTACAGGATAAAAAATAAACCCAAATAAGTCATCAGCATTTGTGTATATCTCTAATACATCTAAGCAGTAAGAATTAGAAAGTGAAATTCCATTTAAAACTATCCTAGATGATAAAAAATACATAGGAATCTATCTGCTAAGACAAACACAGGAAATATATGAACACAACTACAAAACACTCTCCACACAATTAAAACTAGATCTAAAAAATTGGAAAAACATCAACTGCTCAAGAGTAGGATGAGCTAACATAATAAAAATGACAATCCTACCCAAATCAATTTAATTATTTAGTGCCATACCCATTGAAGTACCAATGAAACTTCTTTACTGAATTAGAAAAAACTGTAACAAATTTCATTTGGAAGAACAAAAGATCAAGGATATCCAGGGAAATCATGAAAACAAATATGTAGGAAGGATTACTTGCAGCCCCAGATCTCAATCTATACTATAAAGCAGTGAACATCGAAACAATTTGGTATTGGCTAAGAGACAGAGAGGAGAATCAGTGGAACAGACTTGGGATAAGTGACCTCGGCAAGACAGTCTATGATAAGCCCAAAGTTCCCACCTTTTGGCACCAAAATCCACCATTTGATAAAAACTGCTGGTAAAATTGGAAGGCAGTATGGGAGAGATTTTGTTTGGATCAACATCTCACACCCAATACCAAGATAAACTCAGAATGGGTGAATGACCTGAATATAAAGACAGAAACTATAAACAAATTAGGTCAACACAGAGTAGTATACATGTCAGATATTTGGCAAAAGAAAGACTTTAAAACCAAGCAAGAGCTAGAAAAAAATCACAAAATTTAAAATCAATAATTTTGGTTATATCAAATTAAAAAGTTTTTGTTCACACAAATCTAATGAAACCAAAATTAGAAGGGAAGCAACAAATTGGAAACAATCTTCATAACAAAAACCTCTGACAAAGATCTCATTACACAAATTTATAAAGAGCTAAACCAGTTGTACAAAACAATCAAGCCATTCTCCAATTGATAAATGGGCAAGGGACATGAATAGGCAATTTTCAGTTAAAGAAATCAAAACTATTAAGTACATGAACAAGTGTTCTAAATCTCTTATAATCAGAGAAATGCAAATCAAAACAACTCTGAGGTATCACCTCACACCTAGCAGATTGGCTCACATTACAGCAAAGAAAAGTAGTGAATGCTGGAGTGGCAGTTGGGACATTAATGCATTGCTTGTGGAGTTGTGAATTGATCCAACCATTCTGGAGGTCAATTTGGAGCAATGTGCAAAGGGTGCTAAATAACTGTCTTCCCTTTGATCTAGCCATAGCACTGCTGGGTTTGTACCCCAAAGATATAATAAGGAAAAAGACTTGTACAAGAATATTCATAGTTGCTCTCTTTTTGGTGACAAAAATTGTAAAATGAGGGGATGCCCTTCAATTGAGGAATGGATAAACAAATTGTGGAATATGTTGGTGATGGAATACTATTGTGCTCAAAGCAATAATTAAGTGGAGGAATTCCATTGGAACTGGAACACCTTCCAGGAATTGATGCAAAGCAAAAGGAGCAGAACCAGGAGAACATTGTACACAGAGACTGATACACTGTGGTACAATCGAATGTAATGGACTTCTTCATTAGTGGCAATGCAGTGATCCTGAACAACTTGGAGGGATCTAAGAGAATAAACATTATCCACTTTCAGAGGAAAAAAATGTGGTAGTAGAAACACTGAAGTAAAAACAACTGCTTGAATACATGGGTCAAGGGGATATGTCTGGGGATGTAGACTCTAAATGAACATCCTAATGCAAACACCAACAACATGGAAATATGTTCTCATCAAGGACACATGTAATACCCAATGAAATTGTGTGTCAGCTTTGTGAAGGGTGGAGGGAGGGAAGGGAGAGAAATAATATGATTGTTGTAACCAAGGAATAATGTTCTAAATTGACTAAATAAATTAATTAAAATTTTTGCTATAAAAAAAGAAATTTGGAATATGACTTACAAAATAAATGATCTGAAGAATAAAACTTCCTAACATTTTAATAAGAAAATTTATCTAGAAATTTTAAATATTTTTTATCATTGGGCATCCTCTTATTTTCATCTTTTTTAGAGATACATCTTGCTGTTCTCTAAATTATATATTCATTTTAGAGGCCAATTTCTCAACTTCTGAATAAGTAGTAATAACTGTAGCTATCTGAACTAAAATATCCCTTGTTATATAAATCATTGAAGTTATACTCTCACTGTCGGCATATTTAATGTTTAAAACTCTTTATATCTAGGCCCTTTCCTATCTTTTCTAACTTCTTTTTTGTTATTATTTTACATGTATTCCATGTAACTACACTGATCTATCTGAAGTTGCTCAAACACTGTGCCACATCTCTTCTTTCCATGCATCTGCCCTAATAGTCCCTCATGCCTGAACTTTTCTACCTCTTCATCATAAACTCTTATTTTGCCTAGCTTATATCCAGTTTAATGTAAAATCCCACTTTCTGAAGGTCTTTCTTAATTCTCTCAGATGCATGTACATTTTTTTCATATTGTCATAATTTACTCTTTATATATCTTATACCTATCCGGCTATTTACTTCTTATATCATTCAGTTCCCTAAGGGAAGGTCCTTTTTTATTTTGCTTTTCTTTGTACTAAACACTGTGCCTGGCACATACTTAAGGCTTAATAATATTTGATGTATTCCTAGAAGGTTGGGATCTCTTCAGACAGACTAAATTCATTGTCTTGAAATGACAATATTATTTTTATTATTTTTTTTAGCGGAGACTACAAAATAAAGTACTATGGCTTAGGTAGGGTTTACTGAAAGGCAGCATTATCTAGCAAAGAGAAGTCTTGTATCAGGGGAGATACAGGTTTAAATTTTGCCTCTGACATGAATTATCCATATGGACAAGGAAACAAATTACTGTGGCTCTTACTGTTCCAGGCAACTCTCTGTTCTAGTGTATAGGTAAGAAACATTCAATAGTCATCACTGCAATGAGTTTTCACTCCACAAATTTGCAGATCCTGGTAGCCAAACATGTAGCCAAACATGCATACATACCACATATGTGACTCTATTATTAAATAATAGATTTTGTGTGTTTGGCCTGGATATCTAACTGGCATTTGTTTTTAAAAAAATAATCTGTTTTGATATATTTTGTTGCTATACATGTCATATTTTCTTAAATATCTTTTTGAATCCTACATCCTTACACACAAGAAAACATATAACTCAGTACTCCAAGAAAGTCATTACCTATAAAAATCAAAAACAGGAAAAAAAAAAGACCAGGAAAACATTTGACAAAATTAATCAAAATTCTGCCTTTATTTTAAATATCCTAAATTCATGTGATTGTACCTCTATAAAGAATTAAGGCATGAAAAGCATTTCATATTTCTTCCTTGGGGTAAAACTTAGTTATAGTTTCTCAGGATTCAATCAAATTCCTTTGAAATACAACATTGTGGTAACTGTGTTCTTCACTGTAATAAGCCAGTCTGCTCATGATTCTCTGAAACCATATTATTCATTTCTTCTACCACAATACATTATAATAATTTACTGAAACACATTAACCATTCATCAGTGGTAATTTTCTTTGTATTCAATTCTTTGATACCACTAGATAAGTACTGCACAATTTATATCTGTGACTTCATTCTGTATTATTTTATCATTGAACCCCATGTAATGTGTACCTATCAAGAAGTTTTGGATCAGAGGATATGATAATTTTAATTCCTTTTATTTACAGAAACCCAGATCACTTTGTTATTAGACAAATTGGTACCCTCACTGTTGAAACTTTAATGTGCTTGAATTTTGACTTATTTTTTAATATTTAGTAGTTCCATTTTTTAAACTTTTGCAATTTTCTGGATTTCAGGTAAAACCTCGTTTTAATGATCATTTCTCTTATTTTCAGTGATTTAGAGCATTTTTCATGTAATTGTTAATAAGTTAAGTTTCTCCTTTTGAGATATACTTGTTTATTTTCTTTGACCAGGTTTCAGGAAATGGTTTTTTATATCAAATATTTATTAGCTTTCTACATATCATGAATATCATATTTTTGTAAGAAGTATTTGATGCAATATTTTTTCTAAGTCAACAATTTCCCATTGGCTAATTGCACTAATTTTTTCATAAAACAATTTTCTATCTTCATTCAATCAGAACCTATTATCTTTAAATGACTCAATCTCTTGTTTGAGAATTATTCATATTTGCTAAATACATAGGATCTGTTTTTCTTTGTTTTGTGCTAACCAGAATTCATATTATTGGTTTTAGGAAAATTATGTTCCAAAATTTAATTAATTAACAAATCAACTTTTGGAACACAAACTTTTTCAGGAGATGAGATTTGCCTATTTAATAAGGCTAGTTGCAGAAACTGTCATACTGCCTTTTTTTTCCTCTCTATGATAAGATTAGCTTCAATCTGAGCCAAAGTCCTTCTCAAACTGTAGCTTCACTGGTATTTAATAAATGCTAGAAAATTATAGTAATAGGCAATAATAATAACCATCCTCACTCTGAATGTGATTATTTTGTCAAAATCATTCATTCCACCACATGCAAACGTGTTTATAAAAAGCAAGTTTTATACAGATTAAATATGAAATATTTAACAGAGGAAAGGAACTAGAATTAAGAGGTATTAGGAAAGAATTCCTGTAGAAGGTGGGACTTTAAAGACTTAAAGGAATATAGAAAGATTAATAGAGCAGTTAAAAAAGAAAATTTCAGGCTTGAGAGACAGGCAGATAAAAGGTAAACTCCATACAATAAAGATAAATACATGTAGGGAAGAAATATAAGGACTTCTCCTGGTGGAGCCCAGAGAGTTTTAACATGTAGGCACTGAGTATATTCCACTGGTGTAGCTAAAAATAACTGAAGTTAACTGAGTGAATAATAAGAAAGGCTCTGAATTTAAAAACTAATAAAAAAAGCCAAAACAAAACAAATTGACCCTTCTGCTTTGTCTGCAAGATGAAAATGAAACTTCAATGACAGAAATTTCACCATGAACTGAACTGATGAGTGATAAAGGATTTATTTCTGTTGTTCTCGCTCTTTTACTTCACCTTAGGGAAAAAAAAAGAAAGATCCTGTGGATGTTATTTTTTTTCCCCCTCTGTTCATTTCTCCTTAGTTTTTAGAAGCTTGAGGTAATATGAAATGTAAATACCTCTGACTTTCAGGGGCCAGAATAGTCAGAGTTATATCTGAGGCCTTGACTGGTTTTAAAGTGGGCACCTCACTTTTGTGAGGAACCCTAGAAAGATTTTTCTGCCTAAGACTGGAAATCTGTGGAATTCTAGAGAAATTTGACACAATACACTTTTAGCTAGTAAATGTATATTTGATCTTTTTCAGTGAAAATATTTGCCAAATAAATTAAATTCATGTAATTTCAAAAATTTTCAATTTGCTGACATTTAATTACCAAACCTTCTTAAATTATTGAATTCTGCATAGGTAGTGATATACTCATACTTCATTGTGATATGATGGTATTACTGTGTATTATTTAGTTCTGTGTAAGTATTAATTTCAAGTTTAATGTGAAAAACCTGGAATTCACATTTTGCTGTTATCTAAGTAAAATTTTTCATACTGTTTCTTTGTATTTAAATTGACATATGCTACTTCCCATTCCCTGAAAAAAAAGAGGAAAAAGTACTGATATCAGGGTGATCAGACTTTTCGATACATTGCCATCACTGCCCAGGTCCTTTGCTGTGTACTTGTCCCATAATACTATTTTTTAAAAAGCCCAAAACAAAGATACTCCCCCACCCTCAAAGATATCCATTACTTGGGAAACTATGAACTCAGTCATCCTCTGAAAGTCATTTAGATAAGTAGAATCTTCTTGGCCTGTAGAAAGGAAACAAATATATACCAGTACTTAATATGTGTTAGGCATTGTACTAAGTGCTGAGGATAGCAATACAAGCCAATAAAAAGATTTTGAATTCAAAAATGTACAAAAGGCAACCTAAAAGCCTTGGGAATAGAAATCAGATAATAAAGGTAGGAGAAGTCAGGAAAAAATTGAAAGATAGAAAAATCTGGGAAAGAATAGGGAACAAAATGGAAAAGAACTGCACTGCTCTTCCAGAGAAAGTTGTCACATAAATGGGTCTTTTACTATGCTTCCTGACAGGGAAATAAGTTCTATATTAAAAGGAACAATTCAGAAACTGATGAGATAGGATGATTATTTTTTGTCTACCATGGAGAGAGGTTAAATTTAGACTTATAGGATCATAGTCCTGGACCTAAAGAGTCCTCAAAATCCATTTGCATTTCTACCGTTTCATTTTAGAGAGAAATCCAAGATTCATGAAGATTAAATGAATTGCTGAAGACCATTAAACTGTTCATCAGTCAGATATGGGATTTGAACTTAGAGATTTTGTCTCCAATGGGCACTGCTTTATGCACTGTACTACACTGTCGCATGCCTCTTCTCCACAAGCGAATTTCCCTTTCCTTCTGATTATAGCAATGTGAAATTTAGAATTACAAAATCCCTTTTAAGGTATAGAACTCAAGTCATCTGTTTTCATAGTCTAGAAACAGGTTCATTACATTACTCTGTTTGAGAAAAGGAATATCATTCAAGTCTCCAGTTTGCATTCAGATAAATGAATAATCTCTTTGAAATATGCATTGCTTATTTACCATATATACATCTTTAAAACAGCCCTTATAATTTAATCCTAGAATTAAGCACTGTATATTTTGCCTCACAAAAATATTTATGAGACAGTTCTATGGAGGAGAAAGTATCATATTACTATATTACTGAATCATTATAAATTAAGGGGGAAAAAACTACAGAAGACTTATAACTGTGGTGTAATAAAGTTTTCCCAAAAGCTAAATAAACTCTAGCAACTGCAGGAAAACCAAGAATAACTATCTCAGGATGATGCTTGAGATAATATTTTATATATTAGTTTAACATACTAATTAAATTTAAAATTCTATTTTAAAACCATTTGAATATGTTCAAAATGCTTATAATAAAAATTCAAGATAAATAACTACTTTTTATTCTTTTCTTTTGTTGAATCATTAAGGAATTTCATTCATTTGTTTCTTATTTTAATTGAGAATATACAAATATTCATTACATGTATATGTACATATAGTCCTGTTGCTCCAAAGAATACTATGAATTATCAGTAGCCATAGCAAATGAATACTTTAAAATTTAATGTCTGAACTCTTAAACAGGATACTAGCAAAAAGACTTCAACAAGTGATCAGGAGGGTCATTCACTATGATCAAGTAGGATTCACACCAGGAATGCAGGGCTGGTTCAATATTAGGAAAACCATCCACATAATTGACCATATCAACAAGCAAACCAACAAAAATCACATGATTATTTTAATAGGCGCAATAAAAGCCTTTGATAAAATACAACATGCATTCCTATTAAAAACACTAGAAAGCATAGGAATAGAAGGATCTTTCCTAAAAATAATAAAAACAGTATATATATAAAATCATCAGCCAACATGATCTGCAATGGGGATGAACTAGGTGCATTCCCAATAAGATCAGGAGTGAAACAAAGATGCCTATCATCACCTCTATTATTTAACATTGTACTAGAAACACTAGCAGTAGCAATTAGAGACGAAAAATAAATTGAAGACATTAAAATAGGCAATGAGGAGACCAAGTTATCACTCTTTGCAGATTATATGATGGTCTACTTAAAGAATCCTAGAGAATCAACTAAAAAGCTAATTGAAATAATCAACAACTTTAGCAAAGTTACAGGATACAAAATAAACCCACGTAAGTCATCAGCATTCATATATATTTCTAACACAGCTCAGCAGCAAGAATAAGAAAGACAAATCTCATTCAAAATCACCTTAGACAAAGTAAAATACTTAGGAATCTATCTCCCGAGACCAACACAGGAACTATATGAACACAACTACAAAACACTCTCCACACAATTAAAACTAGACCTGAGCAATTGAAAAACATTAGCTGCTCATGGGTAGGATGAGCCAATATAATAAAAATGAACATCCTACCCAAACTTATCTACCTATTTAGTGCCATACCCATTGAACTTCCAAAAATTTTTTTTACTGAATTAGAGAAAAAAACATAACAAAGTTCATTTGGAAGGACAAAGGATCAAGGATATGCAGGGAAAAAATGAAAAAAAAATACAAAGTAAGGTGGCCTTGCAGTCCCAGATCTCAAACTATACTATAAAGCAGTGGTCATCAAAACAATTTGGTACTGGCTAAGAGACAGAAAGGAGGATGAGTGGAATAGACTTGGGGTGAGCGGCTTCAGCAAGACAGGCTATGACAAACCCAAAGACCCTAGCTTTGGAGAGAAAAATCCACTATTTGACAAAAACTGCTGGGAAAATTGGAAGACAGTGTAGGAGAGATTAGGTCTGGATCAACACCTCACACCCTACACCAAGATAAATTCACAATGGGTGAATGACCTGAACATAAAGAAGGAAACCATAAGTAAATTAGGTAAACACAGAATAGTATACATGTCAGACCTTTGGGAAGGGAAAGACTTTAAAACCAAACAAGACATAGAAAGAGTCACAAAATGTAAAATAAATAATTTTGATTATATCAAATTAAAAAGTTTTTGTACAAACACCAATGTAACCAAAATTAGGAGGGAAGCAACAAATTGGGAAACAATCTTCATAACAAAAACCTCTGACAAAGGTCTAATTACACAAATTTATAAAGAGCTAAACCAATTGTACAAAAAATCAAGCCATTCTCTAATTGATAAATGGGCAAGGGACATGAATAGGCAGTTTTCAGTTAAAGAAATCAAAACTATTAATAAGCACATGAAAAAGTTTTCTAAATCCCTGATAATTAGAGAGATGCAAATCAAAACAATTCTGAGGTATCACCTCACACCTGGCAGATTGGCTAACATGACAGTGAAGGAAAGTAATGAATACTGGAGGGCATGTAGCAAAGTGGCAACACTAATTCATTGCTGGTAGAGTTGTGAATTGATCCCACCATTCTGGAGGGCAATCCTGAACTATGCCCAAAGGGTGTTAAAGACTGTCTGCCCTTTCATCCAGCCATAGCACTGCTGGGTTTGTACCCCAAAGAGACAATAAGTAAAAAGACTTGTACAAGAATATTCATAGCTGTGCTCTTTGTGGTGGCAAAAAAATGGAAAATGAGGGGATGCCCTTCAATTGGGGAATGGTTGAACAAATTATGGTATATGTTGGTGATGGAATACTATTGCACTAAAAGGAATAATAAAGTAGAGGAATTCCATGTAGACTGGAACTACCTCCAGGAAGTGATGCAGAGTGAGAGGAACAGAACCAAGAAAACATTGTACACAGAGACTGATACACTGTGGTACAATCGAAAGTAATGGACTTCTCTATTAGTCTCAATGCAATGTCCCTGAACAACCTGCAGGGACCAAGGAAAAAGAAACACTACCCACAAGCAGAGAACAAACGGTGGGTAAAAACACTGAGGAAAGGCAACTGCTTGACTACAGGTGTTGAGGGAATATGATTGAGGAGAGACTCTAAATGAACACTCGAATGCAACTACCAACAGCATGGAAATGGGTTCGGATCAAGGACATATGTTATACCCAGAGAAATCATGCATCAGCTATGGGAGGGGTTGGGGGAAAGGGAGAGGAAAACAAAGTGATCTTTGTTTGTAATGAATAATGTTTGAAAATGACCAAGTAAAATGTTTAAAATTAAAAAAAATAATGTCTGTATTATATATTTTATAATATATTTTATGTCGCTGATTCCTTCCCTTTTTAATAGCTTTTCATAACTTTTTTATAGCTTTCCATTTTTACTTGATGGGGAAAATATTAACTAGGAGACAAATGAAAATAGTTTGTATTTCCTTACATGAAGAAATGAAATTTACCTGAAAACCACAATGATGTCATGGCTAGAAATTCTTGTAATATGACTTCATAGAAAGGACTTCAGCTTTGCAGCTAGGAAGAATAAGGAGTGAATCTCATCTCATATACTTATTGAGTGTAGGGCAGGGATTGAACCACATAAATATTTTTCCCTCAGTTTCTATTGTAAAATGAGCTAGTTGAAATCAATGACTTTGTTCTGGAAGGTCCTACATTTGATTCTATTCCTTCTTACTACTATTACTTACCTCTGATTTATGACCCTGTCTTCCTAAAATAATAAACTCAGAAAACAAATAATGAAAGCTTATTTCATTTTTAAATGAAAGGATTTGAATCATTCCCTGCATGGTCTTGATTTTTAAGAATCTTGTTTCAATGATAAGTACCTTTTCCATGATGACCACTTAAATCAGATGAGATTGAAGTCCATGTACTTCAAAAATGAAACTCATTTGATTAGAGTTACATGGTGAAAGATTCAGTACATAGTTTATTTGCTCTTCTTATGCCTGAAGACTTCATTACAAAGTCCAAAGTGTAGCTACATTGTTTTCTATATAAAGATCTATGTCAGGAGAATAGTTGGCATTTAACTAGCTTGATTTTTTCAGAGCTACATATACTTTATGATATGTAGTTAGACCTTGAAGGGACTTCTGGAGTCACAAAGTCCAACTCCCTTATTTTTCCAATGATAAAATTGTAGACTCCTTATCCTAGGAGGCCATGAGGTATATAGAACAGAATCAGAACTTGAAGTCAGCAATATATATCTGGTTTTAAATCCTGCTCCAGACACTTATCACATATACAATTATGTGTAAGTCACTTAAGTTTTGTGAATTCCCATCTTTTCTAATCTATAAAATGAAGATAATTGTATTGCTTGCATTATAGAGTTGCTGTGAGAACCTCATCAGATAGGTTTTATATAACTGTTGGCAAAGTTTAAACATTTTACAAGAATAATCTCTCAACATCATAATGTTACTTGATCAAGTCCAAACTGGTAGTAATTGAAATAGATAAAATTTAACTAGGTTCAGGTGAATACTGTTTCTACCAATGCAAATTTTACCCACTATAGACTTTGTTAGAAGGTCTTAATACATTTTTGAACTTACTATTTGCTAACACAAAGATAAAATGCATTGCCTTCTGGTCAGTGTGATGATGATTAAAGTGATGAGCCCTCTGAACCAGGCTGATCCTCAGACAGGATAAATCTCCAGTTTAGTGGTAGAGGAAAAAATAGGAAAAGAAATGAGTGATGCAAGAAATTTTTGAAAGAGAATTAAAAACTTGGTATAAGAAGCAGAAAAAGTCATGAAGAAAATTGCATCTAAAAATCAAAATGGCTAAAAAAGTTTTTAAAAAGGCACAAAAATTCACTGGAGAAAAAAACTCTTTATAAAGCAGAATTGGTCAAATGGTTAAAAATAGAGGTACAAAATCTTAATGAAGATAACAATTCACAATTAAAATTTGGCAAATGGAATCTAATTAATGAGAAATCAAGAAATCAAATGAATGAAAAATTAGAAGAAAATATGGTATATGTCATTGGAATAAACAAGTGATCAGAAAAATAGATCAAGGAGAGAAAATTTAAGAATTATTGGATTGCCTGAAATCACTGATAATAAAAAGCCAAGAAATCATATTTCTGAATATTACAAAGGAAATTATTTCTCATATCTTAGATACCAAAGTTAGGTAGAAAACAACAAAATAATTATAAGAGACACATTTGAAACAAGAAAACACAGTGATAAAATAAAGGGCAGAAAAAGAATTTATTATGCTTTAACTAAAAAAAGGACAAAGGCAGTAATCAGAATCTCAGATTAAGAAAAAAATAGAGGTAGATATAACAAAAAGAAAGAATCAGGAAATTATATTTCTATAAAAGTTACCATGGAAAATGAAATAATGTTTAAATAATTGTATCAAATTTCATAAAAAATAGCATATTGATTCAAATTTATTAATTATATAAGAATTATAAATTGATTGTAAAAGCATCTGAAAAGGCAAATTTCAGAAGAAACCAATGCAATCTGTATTCATAAAAAATGCACTATTGATTACTATGCACCACTGACTAAAGAAATGCTCTACTGATTAGAGAAATTCAAAATTTAAAAAAAAATCTATCTGTTGCTTAAACCCATATCTGCAATAGTGAATCCTAATCAGGTTACCCCTGAAGGAGATTATTTTATTTAATATAACTTAAAATTCATATAATCAGAAATATGAAAAGAGTTAACCCGAATATTAAAAAGTGAATATTGTGAAAATGAATTTAATAGATTTCTCTTTCTGCATCCTTTATGGCCATTTGTGTACAATTATCTTCTCTTCTCTCCTTCTACCCCTTGATAATTCTTAAAATCTTTGAGTGGAGCAGTCTTTCCTCAAATATCTATATAATGAATTGATCTGATAATTTCATTTAAACTAAGATGTAAATGATGGAGAAAAAATAATACTATCCCTATTTTTGAAAGAATTTATATTTATAAAAAAAATCTAGGTTACCAACCCCACCTATAAGATATAAAAATTTCTGGAATGGATAAATGAAAATAGGGACATCAATAAACTGTTGGTAGAATTATAAAGTAGTCTAATCATACTACAGAACAATTTTTTAAATTATTTAAATCATTTAGAATGTTATTCCAAGTTCAAATGAATCATGTTCTTTCCCTACCCCCTCCCTGAGCTGATGAACAATTGCACTGGGTTATACATGTGTCATTGTTCAAAACCTATTTCAATATTATTATTTGCAATAGAGTGATCATTTAAAGTCAAAATCCCCAATCATATATCCATCAAACCATGTGATCAATCATGTTTTTCTACTGCTTTTTTTCTATTTCCCTCTAGATTGTCCTAGATCATTGCATTGCTACTAAAAGAAATGTCTATTACGTTTGATTGTGCCACAATGTATCAGTCTCTGTGTACAATGTTCTCCTGGTTCTGCTCCTTTTGCTCTGTATCAGTTCCTGGAGATCATTCCAGTTCACATGGAATTCCTCTATTTCATCATTCCTTTCAGCATAATAGTATTCTATAACCATCAGATACCACAATTTCTTCAGTCATTCCTCAATAGATGGACACTCTCTCATTTTCCAATTTATTGCCACTACAAAGAGCTCAGCTATAAATAATTTCATACACAATTTTTTCCTTATTATCTCTTTGGAGTACAAAGCCAGCACTGGTATTGTTGGATGAAAGGGCAGGAAGTCTTTTATAGCCCTTTGGGTATAGTTCCAAATTGCCCTCCAGAATAGTTGGATCAATTCACAACTCCACCAACAGTGTATAAGTGGCCCAATTTTGCCACAATCCACCCAACGTTTATAATTTTCCTTTACTGTCATATTGGCCAATCTGCTAGGTGTGTAACTTTTTTGAACAATTGATTTAGCTCCTTTTAAGTCTGAGAAATTAGATCTTTGTCAGTAGTTTTTGTTATAAAGATTTCCCCCAAAATTGTTGCATCTATTCTAATTGTGTTTGCCTTGGTTTTGTTTGTACAAACTTTTTAATTTAATGTAAACAAAATTATTCATTTTATATTTTGTATTATTCTCTATCTCTTTCTTGATCTTGAGTTCTTTCCTTTCCCACATATGTGGGAGTTATACTATTCTATGTTCACCTAATATAATTACCCCTATTTATATTAAAGTCATTTACCCATTTTGAATTTATCTTGGTTTGGGTATGAGATGTTGCTCTAAACCTAATCTCTCCCATACTGTTTTCCAATTTTCCCAGCAGTTTTTGTTAAATAGTGGGTTCTTGCCCCAAAAGCTGGGATCTTTGGGTTTATCATACACTATCTTGCTGAAGTAATTTACACAAAGTTTATTCCAATAATCTACCCTTCTCTCTCTTAGCCAGTACCATATTATTTTGATGATAGCCACTTGGTAGTATAGTTTAAGATCTGGTACTGCAAGGCCTCCATCCTTCACATTATTTCATTAGTTCCCTTGATATTCTTGATCTTTTGTTCTTCCAAATGAACTTTGTTATAATTTTTTTCTAATTCTATAAAAATGTTTCTTGGTAATTTGATAAGCATGGCACTAAATAAGTAAATTGATTTGTTATGAATGTCATTTTTATTATATTAGCTCATTCTACCCATGGGCAATTGATGTTTTTCAAATTATTTAGATCCAGTTTTAATTGTGTGGAAATTATTTTGTAGTTGTGTTCATATACTTCTTGTGTTTGTTTTGCCAAATAAATTCCTAAATATTTTATAATGTCTAGGATAATTTTAAATGGAATTTCTCTCATTCTTGCTTGCTCGAAATCTTGCTGCTATGTATTTGAAATACATAGAAATGCTGATGATTTATGTGAGTTTATTTTGTATCCTGCAACTTGACTATAGTTGTTGATTATTTTCACTAGCTTTTTAACTGATTTTCTAGGATTCTTTAAGTAGACCACTGTACCATCTGCAAAAAGTTATTGTTTAGTCTACTCATTCCTACTTTAATCAATTAAATTTCTTTTCATTCTGTAATTGTTACTTCTAGGGTTTCTAGTATAATGTTAAATTATAGAGGTGTTAATGGGCATCCTTGTTTCCCTCTTGATCATATTGGGAAGGCTTCTAACTTATCACCTTTGCAGAGAAGGCTTGCTGATGATTTTAAATATATATCATTTATTATTTTAAGGAAGGCCCATCTATTCCTAAACTTTCTAGTGTTTTTCAATATAAATGGGTATTTTATCTAAGGCTTTTTCTAAATCTATTGAGATAATCATGTGATTTATGTTGGTTTGGTTATGCATGGTTTTCCTAATATGAAACCATCTTTGAATTCATAGTATAAATCATACCTGGTGATAATGAATAAACTTTGTGATAACTTGCTGTAATTTTTTTTCCTAGTATTCTATTTAAGATTTTTGCATCTATGCTTCTTATGATGATTGGTCTGTAATTTCTTTTCTCCATTTTTGGCCTACTTGGCTTCTGGAACAGTATCATATTTGTGTCATAAAAGGAACTTGGTAGAACTCTTTCTTTGCTTATTTTGTCAAATAATTTATATACTACTTAATTAGTAGTTTTTTAAATGTTTGATAGAATTTTGACTTGTTCCTTTGATTCTGCCTTTTTTCTTATCCTTCTAAACATCCCCTCCGACTTTTAGTCAGTCTCCCCTCTTTCACCTCACTAATGATATTCCCTTTCCCACCCCATCCTTTCTTATTATTCCTCTTTTACTATAGTACTTTTTAAAGGACCTCCCAACATCTCCCATCCTTGTCTGCTCCCCTGACCACCAGCACATTTATTATCTTTATTCTTCTCTATAGGGCAATTCTCTGCCCTAATGAATCTGACTGTTCTACCCTCTCTGAGAAAATTTCAATAAGTGTAAGAATTGAGTATAACCTGTCACCAACCTTTTCCTCTTTTCCATTTTATTGGTGTTCTCCCTCCATCCTCCTGTATGCTTCTTTATGAAATATGTATTTACCCCTTTTATCTCTTTTCCCATTTATCTTCATATTATTCTCTTTTTAAAATCCTAGTGTTTTTATATTTTTATTATGACATATCATCCTGTAGAGGTTATCACTATAACATCAAGTATTCTTCTACCTACCCCAATAATAATAAAATTTTTTAAGAGTTACCAACATCTTTTCACATAGGAATACAAATCATTTGCACTAATTTGTTCCCTTATTTTTTTTCTCTTTCTTAATTACCTTTTTTTTCATTCTTTTGAATTCTGTATTTGGGCATCACATTTTCTGTTAAAGTCTGGTCTTTTCTTCAGGAATACTTGGAAATCTTCTATATTATTAAATAAGCATACTTTCCCCTGAAAGAATATGGTCAATTTTGCTGGATGGTTGATTTTTGATTGTAGGTCCAGTTCCCTTAATTTCCCAAATATCATATTCCAGTCTGTCTGGTCCTTCAGTGAAGATGAACCTAGGTCTTTTGTAATCCTGACTGTGGCTCCATAATACTTGAATTGTTTCTTTTTAGAAGCTTGTAGTGTCTTTTCCATGGTCTGGAAGTTTTTGAACTTGGCTATAAGATTTCTGGTTTTTGTCAATTGGAGATTAAATAGAGGAGGTGATCTGTGGATTCTTTCACTCTCTACCTCACTCTCTTTTTCAAGAATAATAGGGTTGTTTTCTTGGATAATTTCCTGTAGATAGATGTCCAGGGATTTTTGTTGTTGTTGTTGTTGTTGTTGATGATTTTCAGGTATCCCAATAATTTTTAAATTGTCTCTCCTATATCTGTTTTCCAGGTCTGTTGTTTTATCAATGAGGTGTTTCATGTTTTCCTCATCTTTTCATTCTTTTGATTTTGTTTGAAAGATTCTTGCTGCCCTTTAAAGTCATTCACTACTAATTATTTGATTCTAATTTTTGAAGACTTCATTTCATCTCTGACTTTTTGATCCTCCTTTTCTTTTTGATCTATTTTCTTCATGGGTCATTATTTTTATCTTACTTTCTTTGCTTCATTTTCAATCAAGTCAATTCTACTTTTTAAGACAATGTTTTCTTGTTTTGGGCCATTTTCATCTGTTTCCAGATGACCTATTTTGCTTTTTAAGATCTTTCCCCAATTTTCTTCAACCTCTCTTAATTATTTTTTGAATTGTGTTTTGAGTTTTTTTTTTTTTCAAAATGTGAGTCCAATTCCCTGGAGTTCCTGAGTTTTGCTTACGGTTCCTTGGTCTTCCTCTTTTCCATTTTTTTTTTGCTCATTACCTGAATAGATGCTCTGGATTATAATTTCTTTTTTCTTTTTCTATTGTTTACTTTGTTTACTTATTTTTTTTCTTTCTTTGTCCCTCTTTATAGGCTGAATTCTTTCTTCTCTGTTTATTTGCTGGGTCTGTTGTTTGGTCTTTTTTGCCCTAAAGGGGCTGCTTCTCTGCTATGCTGATTATCTGGATTAGACTGGTGGAAGTGACCTGTTATTAATGTTCTCTGAGGTCAGATCTTCCCCAGCTGCAAGGAGAGGTCGAAGGTGACAGTGAAGTTTGGAGGCTGAAAGTCCTCCTTTCTACTTCTTCCTGCCAGCCACCTCCATGCCAGATGTCTGGTCAGAGCCCCGAGCTTCCTGTGGTGATACAGAGGTACTTTATCTGCTTACATTTCAGGTTGGATCAAGTAGGAGGATCCATGGCTCTGTCTTGATGTTGCCTTTGGCTTTCAGTCTATTTTGTATACTTTTTATGTTTTTTTTTGGTTTGTATCTTTATTTTTTACCTGCTCTGTGAGTTTGAGGTTTTCTGCCCTTTAGAGACACTATCTTCACTACTGATGAACTGGAATAAGTCAGTGGAGATGATCTGCAGAGCTGAATGTGCCCTGAGGCCAAAACTTCTGAGGCAGAGGCCTAAGATGGAGGTATGGTGACTGAAGGCTGCTACCAGTCTGCCCTATTCTCTGTTTCTTTCCTTCAGCTGCCTTCTTTCCAGCTGTGTTCACAGCCCCGAGTTTCTTGTAGCCCTAAGAATCCATCAACCACGCAAGTCTCAGCACAGTAGATGGGGAGGGGCACTGGACTCTTCCTTTTGACTTTTCCCTAAACCCCAGTATTCAACCTTCTCTGTGTACCGTTTAAGTTGAATCTAGTAGCAGGGTCCTGTAACTCTTGTTGGATTTGGCTTTCTGATCCCATTGAAGTGCTTTGATTTTATTTGGTGTATAAGGGCTTTCACAAAAGGATCAACTTTTACTCCTCCTAAGACACCATCTTGACTGTGCTCACAGAGTAGTCTTACAGGACAATTTTGAATTATGCCCAAAGGACAATCAAGCTTTGAAAATCTTTGATGAACCAAAGGCACCAGAGAGTTCAATCCCAAAGAAATCAAAGAAATGGGAAAGGAACCATTTGTACAAAACCATTTGTTGCCATTCTTTTAGTGTGTGTGTGGTGACCAAAACTTGGAAATTTAGGAGATGCCCATAAATTGAAGATTGACTGAACAAGTTGTGACATATGATTGAGATGAGTATTTTGTGCTATAAAATCAGGGGACTGATTTAATAGGAAAAAAGCAACATAATAAGACCGCTTCTAACTATAGTGACAATAATTGATAAACTTGAAAGAATTGGATAGTCTGATCAATACAAAGATCCAATACAGTTCCAAGGGACTCATGACAAAAAAAAAAGGTCTATCTGTTTCCAGAGAACTGATGAATCAATTTTTTTCTTTAGAAATAAAAATGTTTAAAAATTAAATAATAATTTAAAGGAAACTCATATGCTTATCAATTTAAATGAGGACTGAAACTTTATGCAATTAGAACAAATTTTAAAAATATAAAACAGAAACAGGAAAATTTCTGGTTCATTTTAACGTAAAAAAAATACTTCATTTTCTTTCCAGTATTGACTAGGAAAAATCCTAATTCATCAATAAAGTTATTTTTAGAATCAAAAAACCCTCTAGGGAATATCATACTTGTTATCTTAGCAAAGTTTTGCCTCAAAAATCCTTGAGACAGCTTTGTATGGATTCTTTAATGTTCTCCCTGTTAAGAAAGAAAATCCCACTAATTCAAACGTACATTAGAGAGATGATATTAAGTTGTATTTGTAGCACACCCAGTTAGCTCTTTGAGTATATTTTCCCTTTGCTAAACAAAAAAAAATCCGAGAAACAAAGAAAGAAAATACCATTCCATAATGTCAATTATCAATATAAAACCTTAGGAATGCCTTTTCCAACTTGAATTTTTATTGATATCTAACTTTTATGTGGTATGTCTAAAAGTATATTTGAATAATTTATGTTCAACAAATGTAAATTATAAATAAGGCAATCCCCTTGGTGGATATGTATTTTTTTTTTGCTCAAAACACTTTGTGGAACTCTTAGGAATGGGATCATATTATGCTTTCCTCAATATCTGGTATGTGAGCAAGACATTGTCCTTTGTGAATTGATTTGATTTTTTGAAATTACTAAAAATACTTTGAACTCAATTCTGATTAATAAAGTAGGTGACTGAGCTGGGGAATATTGTTTTTATCCCTAATCAGGGCAAAACTAAGTAAAAAAAATGAAACGACATAGATGTCAAATTATCTCCAAGGAATTCCATAAAGAAATTCCAATATTTCAAATAATAATATCATAAGTGAAATATGTAGCTAAATATTTAAAATGACTCTTATCCTTTAAATTTTTCATTTGGATGCATATATTTGTATGAATATGAAAATTAAGGAAAAATGAATTTCCTTATTTTATTTGTTAACTTTTGCCTTCATTAATCCACCTTCCACTGAGTGACCAAACAAATCCCCCCTTCCACAAAACATTGATATTGCTATTTTAATTCCTAAGAATAGCCAATCATTGATTCTAAGAGGAGAGTATAACACTTAGGGGAAAGAAAGAAAATATGTAAATACTAATTCAGAAAGGATACCTGGAAGGAAGTAAGGAAATAATGAAGAATAATGCTCAGACAGATTGGGCTGCAACTCCTTAAACTACAAGAAGCATGGAAAACATGGCACCCATGTGAAGATGCTAAAAAGAAGCACCAAGAGAGGTAGAGTCAAGATGGAGGTGTAGAGGCAGCAAATGTTCAGACCTCTGAATACCCTTCCTTACCAATTACAAATGAAATGCTTCTAGGAGACTGAAAATAATACCCAACAACAAAACAGAGCCAAGAACCCTCCTGCTAGACTCAATTCAAAAGGTACAGCTCCAAAAGCAGGAATTCGAGAACACTCGGGGAAGGGAAAGAAACACTTAAGGGAAAGGAAGAAGGAAGATCCCAGGACCCCTCCACCACCACCTAAGGCACTAAGCCTCCAGCTGCAGTGGGAACCTCTGGGTAGTCAAAGGCTCTGGTCTGGAGGGTGTACCTTGCAGGCGGGGCTGTGACAGGTTCAGAGCATTGAACACAGGTGATGGGGAAGGAGCTGGAGAGGGAGTTCAGAGAGGGCAGCCTGGTCAGAGCAGTTGAGACCCTTCATATTGCTCCAGCCATCCAGGAGGTTTTGGCCTCAGAGCACATCCAGCCCAACCCAGGTGAACTTAATCCCATCAAAAGGCTTCAGAAGTCAGGGAAGATCCAAAACCTCTCCCCCACAGACTTCTTGACTTTAATCCAATCAAAAGTCTCTAGAGGATAGGGGAGCTCATGTTCCAACACCCTTCCTCCATAGACTGCACCAAGAGATCTCTTGACAAAGCTCCAAGAGGGGAGACTGACAGAAAACAAAAAAAACAAAAAAACAAAAAAAATGAGGGGAGCAAGAGCACAGACAACTGTTGGGAGTAAAGAAAGGCTAAATCTAAGCAAACAACAAAAAAAGAAAAAAAGGATTGACAATAGACAGCCTCTATACAGTCAATGAACAAAGATCAAATGGAACAGAGGAGGAGGAATCATCAAGCATTAAAACAGAAACCCCAGCGAATTGGACACAGCCTTTGGAAGAACTCAAAATGCAATTCAAAACACAATTAAGAAAAGTTGAAGACAATAGGGAAAAGAACTCAAAAGCTAAGATAAGTCAGCTCGAAACAGAAAATATTGACTTGAAAGCCAAAATCAACCAGCTTGAAAATGAAGCAATGGAGATGAAATATGAGGCAAAGAAGATGAAAGATTAGGCAAAAGAGATGAGAGATGAGGTTAAGAGAATGAAAGATGACCTTCGAAAGAAAATCAGACCAGAAAGAGAAGGATGACCAAAAAGCCAGAGATGAAATCCAGTCTTTAATAACCATAATACAACAACTAGAATTAAGTGACCTCACAAGGCAACAGAACACTATAAAACAAAACCAAAAGGATGAAAAAATTGAGGAATATATGAAGCACCTCATTCACAAAACAAAAGATTTAGAAATTTGTTCCAGGAGAGACAACTTAAGAATCATTGTACTATCAGAAGACCATTACAAAAGAAAAAGCCTGAAAAAAATACTACAGGAATATTCTAGGACAAGAGGGAAAAGTAGAGATTAAAAGAATCAACAGTTCACCTCCTGTACCTAATCCCCAACTGACAACACCCAGAAACGTTATAGCCAAATTCAAGAACTATCAGATGAAAGAAAAAATATTACAAGCTTCCAAGATGAAGTCATTCAGCTACCATGGAACCACATTGAGGATAAAACAAGATCTGGTTGCATCTACACTGAAGGACTGAAATGCATGGAATACGATATTCCAGAAAGCAAGGGAACTAGGTATAGAATCAAGAATCAACTACCCAGAAAAAAAAATGACTATATTCTTACAGAAGAAAGTATGGTCATTCACAAAATAGAAGAATTCTAAGCATTTGTAAAGAAAAGACCAGACCTGAAAATAAAATTTGATACCCAAGCACAGAACTCAAGAGAATCATCAAAAGGTAATTAAAGAAGAGGGAAAAAGAAAAAAAAAACAAAAAAAAAACATTTTTAAAGGGACATAATAATATCACTATAAGAAAAGAGATCATTGGTAACTCTTAAAAATTATTTTCACCTGATCAGCTAGAAGAATTATACTTAGAGGGAACAGTGACAGACTGTATTGGATGAAAGGATAAGACATAAATATGTATATAGATATATGTATGCATAAATACATATACGTGTGTGTATATATATATATATATGTATATATATACAACTAGAACTAAAAAAGAGGTTAATACTAAAAAATGTGAAAAGAAACAGAAACGGGTAAATTTATATATCACAAAGCAGCTCATGGCAGGTTGGGGGAGAATATCAATACACTGGAAGGGTAAAGAGGTTGGAGATAGGAAATACTCAACTCTTACATGCATTGAAATTGACCCAAAGTGGGAATAACAATCTAATCCATTGGTGGCAGAGAATAGATTTGCGTCCTATAGGGGAGTAGAATGGTTACAAATGGACCAGTGGGGAGGGACGCATTACAAGTGAAGGAGAGGGTGGGGGTGGTAGTTTTAAAAAGACTGCAAAGAAAATAAGGGGGGAATAAGAAAGGAGGGGGTTATAAAGGGAAGTAATATAATGGTGGGAACTAGGGGGACTTATTAAAAACAAAAAGGGGTCTAGAAGTAAATAGTGAAAGAAGAAAAGGCATGACTAGGAGCAGAAATCAAAATGCTGGGAAATATACAGCTGGTAAACATAACTCTGAATGTGAATGAAATTAACTCACCCATAAAACACAAGTGAATATCAAAGTGGATTAGAATTCAAAACCTTACCATATGCTGTATACAAGAAACACACATGAGGAAGGTAGATACGTATAGGGTGAAAATAGGAGGATACAGCCAAATCTATTGGGCATAAACTGATAAAAAGAAGGCAGGAGTGGCAATCATGATATCTGACAAAGCCAAAGTAAAAATAAATCTAGTTAAAAGAGATAGGGAAGGTAATTACATCCTGATAAAAGCAGGATAGACAATGGGGAAATATCAGCACTAAACATGTATGCACCAAATGGAATAGAAACCAATTTCTAAAGGAGAAAATTTTGGAGCTCAAGGACAAAATAGATAGAAAAACTATACTAGTGGAAGACCTGATCCTTCCTCTATTCGAACTAGATAAATCAAAACAAAAAATAAATAAGAACAAGGTAAGAGAAATGAATGAAATTTTAGAAAAAAATAGAGTAAGTAGATATGTGGAGAAAAATAAATAGGGACAAAAAGGAATACCTCTTTTTTTCAGCAGCACATGGTACATTCACGAAAATTGACTGTGTATTAGGGCATAAGACATTGCAAACAAGTGCAAAAGAGCAGAAATAATAAATGCAACCTTCTCAGATCACAGTGCAATAAAAATCATAATTAGCATACATGGAGAGGTAAATCAAAAATTAATTGGAAATTAAACAATACGAGATTCCAAAACAAGTTAAAGAACAAATCACAGAAACAATTAATTTCATTGAAGAAAATGACAATCATGAGACATACTTTCAAAACCTATGGGATACAGCCAAAGCAGTACTCAGGGGGAAACATACCCTTGAGTTCATATATGAACAAATTATGGAGGATAGAGGTCAATGAATGGGGCATGCAAATTAAAAAAAAAACTAAAAAGTGAACAAATAAAAAATCCCTCAGATGAAGACTAAATTAGAGATCCTAAAAATAAAGGAGAAATCAATAAAATTAAAAGTCAAAGTATTATTGATTTAATAAATAAGACTAGAAGCTGGTACTTTGAAAAAACAAATAAAATAGACAAAGTACTGGTCAGTCTAATTAAAAAAGGAAAGAAGAAAACCAAATTGACATTATCCAACATGAAAAGGGAGACCTCATCTCTAATGAAGAGGAAATTAAGGCAATCATTAAAAAGTATTATGACCAATTATATGGCAACAAATATGGCAATCTAGGTGATATGGATGAATACTTACAAAAATATAAATTGCCTAAACTAACAGAGGAATAAATAGATTACCTAAAAAACTCCATATCAGAAAAAGAAATTAAACAAGCCATCAAAGAACTCCCTAAGCAAAAAATCCCCAGGTCCAGATGGATTCACAAATGAATTCTATCAAACATCAAATAACAGCTAATCCCAATACTATACAAACTATTTGACAGAATAAGCAAAGAAGGAGTTCTACCAAATTCATTTTACAACACGAATATGGTTCTGATCCCAAAGCCAGGCAGGTCAAAAACAGAGAAAGAAAACTATAGACCAATCTTCTTAATGAATATAGATGCAAAAATCTTAAATAGAATAATAACAAAAAGACTCCAGCAAGTCATCATGAGGATTATTCACTATGACCAAGGATTCAAACCGGAATGCAAGGATGGTTCAATATTAGGAAAACCATTCATATAATTGACCATATTAACAAGCAAACTGACAAAAATCACATGATTATCTCAATAGATGCATAAAAATCCTTTGACAAAATACAACACTCATTCCTATTGAAAAACTATAAATTATAGGAATAGAAGGGTCTTTCCTAAAAATAATATAGTATATATTTAAAACCATCAGCAAACATCATCTGCAATGGGGATAAATTAGAAGTGTTCCCGATAAGATCAGGAGTGAAACAAGGATGTTCATTATCACCTCTATCATCTAACATTGTACTAGATACACTAGCTGTAGTGATAGAGAAGAAAAAGAAATTGAAGGTATTAAAATAGGCAAGGAGGACATAAAGCTATCACTCCTAGCAAATGATATGATGGTCTACTTAAAGAGTGCTAGAGAATCAACCAAAAAGCTATTTTAAATAATCAACAACTTTAGCAAAGTTGCAGAAAACAAAAAAAACACATAAGTCATCAGCATTTCTATATATCTCCAACCCATCTCAGGAGCAAGAATTAGAAAGAGAAATACTATTTAAAATCACCCTAGACAATATAAAATACTTAGGAATCTATCTTCTGAGACAAACAGATGAATTATATGAACAAAACTACAAAACACTATCCACACAATTAAAACTAGATCTAAAGAATTAGAAAATACATTGACTACTCATGGATGTATAATCTAACATAATAAAAATGAACATCCTACCCAAACTGATCTACCTATTTAGTGCCATACCCATTGAACTATCAAAAAACATTTTTTACTGATTTAGAAAAAAAACATAAAGTTCATTTCAAAGAACAAAATACCAAGGATATCCAAGGACATCATAAAAAAATGTAAAGGAAGGAGGACTTGTTGTCCCAGATCTCAAAAGCAGTGGTCATCAAAACAATTTGCTATTGGCTAAGAGAGAGAAAGGAGGATCAGTGGAATAGACTTGGGATAAATGACCTCAGAAAGACAGTCTATGATTAAACCCAAAGATCCCAGTTTTGGGGACCAAAACCTAGTATTTGATAAAAACTGCAGGGAAAATTGGAAGATAGTATGGGAGAGATTAGGTTTGGATCAACATCTCCCACTCTACACCAAGATAAACTCAGAATGGTGAATGACATAAATTAAAAAAAAGGAAACTATAAGCGAGTTAGGTGAACACAGAATAGTATATACGTGTCAGATCTTTGGGAATGGAGAGACTTTAAAACCAAACAAGACCTAGAAAAATTCACAAAATGTAAAATCAATAATTTTGGTTACATAAAATTTAAAAAGTTTTTGTACAAACAAAACTAACGCACCCAAAATTATAAGGGAAGCAACAAATCTTGGGAAACAATCTTCATTACAAAAACCTCTGACAAAGGCCTACTTACTAGAATTTATAAAGAGCTAAACCAATTGTACCAAAAATCAAGCCTTTCTTCAATTGATAAGTGGACAAGGGACATGAATAGGCAATTTTCAGTTAATGAAATTTAAACTATTAATGAGCACATGAAAAAGTGTTCTAAATCTCTTATAATCATAGAAATGCAAATCAAAAGAAATCTGAGGTATTACCTTACACCTAGCAGATTGGCTAACATGACATCAAAGGAAAGTAATGAATGCTGGAGGGGATGTGGCAAAGTGGCAACACTAATTCATTGCTGGTGGATTTGTGAATTGATCCAACCCTTCTGGAGGACAATCTGGAACTATACCCAAAGTGTGATTAAAGACTGTCTGCCCTTTCATCCAGCCATGGCATTGCTGGTTTTGTACCCCAAAGAGATAATAAGGAAAAAAGATATGTACAAGAATATTCATAGCTGCACTCTCTGTGATGGCCAAAAAAAATTGGAAAATGAGGGGATGCCTTTCAATTGGTGAATGGCTGAACAAATTGTGGTCTATGTTTGTGATGGAATATCATTGTGTTCAAAGGAATAATAATGTGGAGGAATTCCATGGGAACTGGAACAACCTCCAGGAATTGATGCAAAGCAAAAGGAGTAGAACCAGGAGGACATTGTACACAGAGACTGATACACTGTGGTAAAATGAAATGTAATGGACTTCTCCACTAGTGGCAATGCAGTGATCCTGAACAACTTGGGGAATATACAAGAAAGACCACTATCCACATTCAGAGGCAAAATTGTGGGAGTAGAAACACTGAAGAGAAACAACTGCTTGAATACATGGGTCGAGGGCAAATGGTTGGGGATGTAGACTCTAAATGAACATCCTAGTGCAAACATCAACAACATGGAGCTAGGGTCTGATCAAGGACACAAGTAATACCCAATGAAATTGCAAGTTAGCTGCAGGAAGGTTGGGTGGAAATGAGGGAGGGAAATAATGTGAATATTCTAACCAAGCAATAATGTTCTAAATTGACTAAATAAATTAATTCAAATAGAAAAAAATAAAAAATAAAAAATTACACCAATGCAAATCTTAATGTGGAGCCCACTCAATATTCATTCACTAATTAAATGAATATATTGCACATACTTTTGAAAAAAAACTACAAAAATGTACATAGCATTGTCCTGGTAGATTAAGATTTTATATCTAATTCTAATTTTCCATAACAGTTACCTAAGGATTAGAGAATTATTGATTTCACATTGGAAAATATTTTTAAACCTCAGAAATCTAACACTCTTCTTTATATAATGAGAAATGGCACAAGAAATATTATATATTTGATGAAGAATTCATGGAGTCAGGGAAACCTGAATTCAAATCTGGCCTCAGACACTTACTAGTTGGAGAGCAATTTCATGATTTAAAATAGTTTTTTTTTTAATTCTGTGAAAATCCTTAGGTGATATAGAAATGCTATCCATCTCTCTCTGTGTTTCTCTCTGTGTCTGTTTCTCTCTCTCTGTTTCTCTCTCTCTCTCTCTCTCACCATCTTCATCAATATCAAGTGCATGAATTCTTTTCATTACTCCATAGTTTATCTCTCCCAATAAAACTGACTTTCTGGGTAATATAAAATCCAGAGAACATATGAAAATAATTTTTTAGTAATCTTTGATTTTAAGTTTCTAGATGGTGGACAATATCTACTTAACTGTTAGAGTGCAGCAGTATTTATAATAATCTTTTAAATAGAAATGCTTTGATAATGTTGATAATGATAACAAGCATTTATGTAGAACCTTATCATTTTCAAAGTTCTTTAAAAATACTATCTTGTTTTATGCTTACAATGTTAGGAGTTACCTATATTTTACAGAAGAGAAAATTGAGGCAAATAGCAGTTAAGTGACTTGACCATACAGATAGGAAGTTTTTGAAGCAGGACTTAAACTCAACTGAATTCCAGGCTCTAGGGCCAGTGATCCACCACACCCCTTATCTTCCTGTTAATGCTACTACAGTATAGTAGGAAATTCACTGAATTTCTTTTAAGACTACTGACTTCATTCCCATCCAGAATGTTTGCTTTCATCCTTATTATTAATGAGCTACTCCTGAGATTTTTTCTGGGAGCTTTGAATTGCCTTTGGCAGCAACTTAAAGATGTTGGAGAAGAGCACTGGGTTAGTCTATTTGTTTGACAATCTGATCTGAATAATATGGGGAACACATTCAAAATGAAAAAGGAATGTTACAATGCTATGCACTAAATACAACAATCCTGCCAAACATAGCTGCTTTGATAAAGAAAGAATCGTTTCTTCCTCTGGCAGTTCTAGATCTTATTGTCACTCTTATTTTGAAAAAGAAGTGGAGTGAAGTGAGTCTGTTAAAACATTTTAGCTGCTTTTTTGCTTTGTTTTATCTTTCCAGTCCTTTGCCAAGAGCAGTCCATTGTTTATAATCATTAGTAAAATAACTAACATTGTATTCTGGCAAGCTAGTTGACAAATTTGCTGAGAATTTTGCTTCTTTGTGGAGACAGCTTCCTGGCATAATGTGCTTTCCTGGTGGAGAAAATTAATATTATGCTGTATCATTTGACAATCAATATTATTCAGCAATCCATCCTTTCCCTCATTTTGTCAAAACTTCATCTTTTACCCTAGATGCAAAGGAAATCTCTCCAAGTCTGAACTAAGATATGTTTAAGGAAATCTGATAACTCCTGACCCCTAAAACATCTGCTTCTTAATTCATTTTAAAAAGGACTCTGGCTTTATATGTAAATAAACAAAAAAAAAGTACATGAGATAGGCCCATTGCCGTGGAATAACTTTATTGGTCTTTTCCTATCCTGGACTTCATCTTGGAAGTTAAGGGTGGCTTGATATACAGAGAGAAGGGTATTGAGGAAAGAATCCAAATTGGGGTATATTTGTTTTCTAAACAAAATTACTGGAGTCAGTTGATGCCTAATAAGCAAATAATAATTCTTAAATGCCAGAGAAGGGCATGATTACTGTAATATTTATTGGGAAAGGAAATAGGAAGATTAGAAAACAGGGGATAAATGGGGAATAATAGGAGGTTTGTATAGGGGTAAGGAGGAGTTAAAGGGAGAGAGGGTATATTGCTTGGTGAGGCAAGGGAGGGAGATGCCCCCTGCTGAGAGGAAACAGCAGGGGTCCAATAAGGACAATTTGTCTTTGAATGACTGAAACTGAAGTTCAGCTCCCTTTATGACCAGAAGAGATAGTCCACTTATCTGACTGTGAATTCAAATAATATAAAGTTTAATAATCCAGTTGGAATTGGAGTTTTTCCTTAGCTTCAGAGTATAGGGCCAGGCCCTAGAGGCTGGCGGAGGGTTTGTCCCACTCCTGTCTACTCTTGTTGTTCTAATTCAGAATCTTAGCAGTATACAGAAAGCAAACAAGAACAATTCTAACCTTTAGAAGCCTGTGTCTTTGGGCTGAACCAAGAAGAGCATGCCACTCCAGACTGGGTTGAACAAGCTCCTCTCTCCTCCAACACCTGGAAGCCAGTCCCACCTGGCAGGCAGGAAGTACTCCTCACAAGACCCAACTGCAACTCCCAGTTGGCCCTTCCCCCACACAAACTATTAGTCTAGTTTCCTTTCCACATTACTTACACTTGGCGGCATATCCATATATCAATCAAGATTATTTTAGCTTTGAAACAGATTGTCCAAGACCTCATTAAGGGTCTTTGGACATTGAGAGAGACCGTCAATAGACCTGATGTCTTAATTCCTGCTAGTCTACCCAGCAAGTTGATCAGGTTGATTTCCTTGGATTTTGTTTCATGATATATTTTATTAACAGTTTATGCTTTGCTTTAATTAAAAGGATATCTTGTCAAGGTAAAGCCAAAATGCATCTATTAATTAGAATTTAAGAATGATACCATAAACAAATCAGGGGAGCAAAGAATAATTTACCTATCAGATTTATGGATAAGGGAGAATTTATACGAACAAGATATAGATAGCATTAGAAAAAGTAAAGTAGATAACTTTCACTTCATTAAATTAAAAGGGATTTTTGCACAAACAAAACCAATACACCAAAGATTAGAAGGGAAACAAAAATAAAACTTTAAAAATATTTTATAGAAAGTGTCTCTAACAAATGCCTTATTTACAAATTGCTATTAATTAGAGAAATGCAAATTTTAAGAACTCTGGTGTACAATCACTACATATCTGACTGGCTAATATGACAAAAAAAGAAAAAAATGATAACTATTGGAAGGGAAAAGGCAATACTGGGACACTAATACACTGTTGGTGGAGCTATGAACTATGTCAAGGTGATATTGTTTCTGATGGTTTTGTGTAATTTAGAATTGCCTTAATTTCTGGATCTCGATGAGACTTATCATGGTTAATCTGATAAAACAATGACACATTCTTTCAAAGTTATCCTTCAAATGTTCTTACACAATAATGATGCAGACCAACCTTAATGCTCCCTAAATACCTGTAGATAATTCCAAAATTATCTTTTTCCATTTTCTATATTCTAAGTTGTTGATGAACATTTCCTATTGCTAGGCATACATTTCTCTTCTATTGCCCAATTCTAGAATCCCTTATCCTATTTTTTATAATATCAGTTAAACTATAACTTGTTCTTTCTCTCCAAATTTGGTTCTGTTACAATCCTGGTACATATTTGTCTTGATTTTTCTCTCTTAAAGGAAAGAAACAAATTTGCTGAGAGCACACTTTGGTTTTCTATGTTTTAGGAATAGTAGGTAGAACCATGTCACTCTGGATTTCAGGGAAGAAGTTATAATCTTGTTACTTTCTGGTTTTAAGGTTTGACAATTGAAATTAGTTGTATAGAGAGGATTTTGGAACCATGCTCATAGAGCTACAAAACTATTGATAACCATTTGATAAAGCAATACCACTACTAGCTCTGTATCCCAAAGAAGTCAAAGACAGGGGTAAAGAACCAATTGTACAAAAAATAAAGTGTCCCTTTTGTGGTGGCAAAGAACTGGAAACTGAAAAATAAATTCCTGTCAATAAGGGGATGGCTGAGCAAAATTATGGCATATGATTATAATGGAACATTACTGTGTCATAAAAAAATGACAGAGAAGGCAATTACCCAAAAAATACTCTGAAAAATGTATGTAAAATGATGCAAAGCTACATAAATAGAAGGAATGTTTAAAATATCAATTGCAATATTGTAAAAAGATCAGTTGTGAATGAATTAACTAGAATGTGGTGAAAGGATCCAGAAAAACCCCAGGAACTCATGTGGGAAAAGGGTATCTATCCTGATAAAAGGAACAGACTGAGTCAGAATGCAGAGTGAATCTTACTCTCCTTTATATTATTTTTTCCATCAATTTTCCTCCAATGGAAAAAAAAAATTCATCTTAGTTTACATGAACATGGACATGTGTAGTATACCCATGTAAAATCTATATTATATTATTTGCCCTCTTGGGGGAAGCAAGAAAATATTGTTTGAAAAATGTCAGAAAATGATTATTAAAATTGTATCAACATGTAAAATAACTAATTGATTAAAAATTAAAATACAATCATATCTTATCCTGAATAAAATTATTTTTGGGGGTTTTACTCACCACACTATGGTGAATATGGTATGTTATAAACAATTTCAGTTGTATAATTGAGAACAATTCTGAAGAAAGTAGATATAATTTATTTTCTGAAGTGTTCATCCAAGACCATAGCCTAAATGAAGAACTGTACATTTTTATTTAGGCTAATAGGTCTATTCTTAGTGTTGTTTTTTTTTTTTTAATTTTAGGATACTTGTAATTTCAAAAGAAAAAAAAAGGAACTGACATAATTAGTTCATCTTGACTATTAACATTTCTACCTAAAAATTCAATAAATTCTATCCCACCTCCAGTATTTCCAGATATTTGCCCAAGTTTTTGCTCTCATTTGTTTATTACATGTAAGATATTTGGTAATAAAATTCCTTCTTTAACATTTAATGTTAATAGATGCAACTATTTTGATGGAATTTCTTCCCATTGAATTTTTCTATATAATTGTATTTTGTTATTGTTATATATATATAAGAAGACATGTTATTAAAAAAATAATGAAATGTGTAAAGGTCAAAAAATGAGTATCAAGAAAATTCTGTTCATTATTAAATTATATGAAAATTACATGCCCATTGCATATTTTAATGCATTTTGCTTTATCTCGCTCTAAAATAATTATATATCCACATTGTGAATAACAGTCTATGTTTTCTTTTCTCCATAATATGTAAGCTCTTAGGAAATACATACTATGTCTTATTTTTACTCTGAATTCTCTAGATTATACAAAAGTATTTTTATATCAGTAAATATTTGTTGCATTGCATTGTTTTCATCATTCTATCTCTCCCTTTCCATGGATTCCAGCATAACCCTTTTTCTCATCATTTTCTTTATTTTTGGAGCTGATAAATTTTGTGTGATCCTGATTGCAGTGTTATAATACTTAAATTATTTCTTGAATGATGCTTAAAGTATACTATCCTTGACCTGGGAGCTATGAAACTTGTTGATAATAATCTTTAAAATGTGCATTTTTTATATCTTTATGAAAACAGTGTTATCTTTTTAAAGCTTTTTTCAGATTACTTGCTCATAATTTTAATAAGTTTTCTGACATTTTTCAATTCATGTTGTCTCTGTCTCTCTACCTCTCTCCAATCCCCCAAGATGGTAGGTAATATGATATAGGTAATAATCTATTATAATAGAATACAAATTTCCAAGTTCAGCATGTTGTGAAAGAAAACAAATTATTTAGACTGGACCAAATTCATGTAGAAAATGAAATGAAGAATAGTATGTTTCAATCTGCATTTAGATTTCATAGTTTATCAGTAGATAGCAGTGGTTAGCATTTGTCATCATGAGTCTCTTGAAATTGTCCTGGATTTTTGCATTGCTGATCATGATTACATAATTCATAATTTTGACTAAAGCATATTTCATTCTGTTACAGTTCTTAACCTTTACAAATGTGTGTCTCTCTGCTTTAAGTATTTCTTGCAATTAAAATATTGTAAGTTCTGACTTTTAATCCATTCTGCTATCCTCCTCTGTTTCATTCACCCTCACAGTTATGATTACTGTCTTTTCCTCCTATCCCCCATATTCCCATCTTTCTTATCTCTTGCTTTTGTTTTCTTTTACATCACATTACATTCATCTGACTTCCAACTCTTTTCTATATGCTTCTATTAACTGCCCTAATAGTGATAAAGTTCTTAAGTATCTTCTATACCTTAAGTATTCTAATAATTTAGATATATTAAATACTTCAAGTGTCATAGATACATTAGGTATCTAGTAATCACCTTATGTAGTAATTCAATCAGTTTAAACCCATTGTTTCCCTCCATTATCTTAAGTATCTTAAGTACTTTAAGAATCTTTTTTTATCATAGATATTTGTGTCCTCTTTAACATTTTCTCATGTAGGAAATTAATCAGTTTAACTCCACTAAGTCTCTTAATTTCTTTTCTTTTTTTCTTTTACAATATTTTTTTGAATATTTAATTTTACCTTTTTTTTTCTTTTCAGCTCTGGTCATTTCATCAGAAATCCCTGGAAGTCCATATTTCATTGTGTATTTTCTCTGTTGGAATATTATGCTCATTTTCACTAGGTAGATGATTAATAGTTAAAGTCTTAGATCCTTAACCTTGAAAAATATCATATACCATGAATTTTGATCCTTTAATGTAGAAATTTCTAGGTCCTCTGATATCCTGACTGTGGCTCCATAATACCATAGTATTTTATTTTTTCTGGTTACTTGCAATATGTTCTCCTTGGCATGGGAATTTGGAAATTTTGTCAATAAAAATTCTGAGATTGTTAAATTTGGGATCTCTTTTAGGAGTCGAATGGTGAATTATTTCAATTTCTACTTTCTCTTCTTGTTTGAGAATAGAGGGCAGTTCTTAATAATTTCTCACAATATGGTCCTGGATCTTTTTTAAATCATGGTTTCAGGCAGTCCAAAGATTCTAAAGTTATCTCTCAGGTGAGTTGTATTTTCAGTGAAATATTTAAAATTTTCTTCTATTTTTTCCATTCTTTTGAATTTGTTTTGTTCTTTGTTTCTTATAGAGTCACTAATGTGCATTTGTTCAATTCTAATTTTTATGGAGGCATTTTCTTCCCTAAGGCTTTATACTTCGTTTTTAGAGAGTTATTTACCTGTTTGAGCTTTTGTATTTACTTTTTTAGGAATGTTTTCTTCAGTAAGTTTTTGTTCTAAGCTATTGACATTTTTCCTATCTTTCTTTTATATGTTTTCTTCTAATTTCCTTATTATTTGTTTTTTATTTCTCTTTTGAAGCTCCTTCAGGAGTCCATTGTGGGCCTGATATCCTTAATATTTACCTTTCAGATTTCACACCTTTCCATTTTTCCACTGTTGTCCTCTTCTAAGCTTGCATTTTGGTTTTCTCATTTGCTGAAAAAGCTTTCCACCATCAGGCTTTTTCCTTATCTTTTATTCACTATGGGGATGTTTTTTATTTCTCCCATATTTCGAGACTCAGCTCCATTTCTGAGGCACAGGAAAAACAAAGGGAACCTGGGTTCTCCTGAGTGTGAGGGGAAGTGAATTTAGCTGCATTCTAGTACTCAGTTGCCAGCTCCCCAAGGTGTTACAGGTGCCAAGGTTTTTGCTTCCACTAAGATTTACTGTGGGTGTCCTTGCACAAGTCACTGCTCTAGGTCCTCAGTGTGTTTTTATGTGGGGAGTCAAGGGGTTAACCACCCTCCAAAAAAAAACAAAACTTCCCTCCTCCTCTCCTGGAATTCTTGAGAAAGGGCACAGCTGCAGAGAGAAATGCAACCTTGAAGATAGAAATATGGAGGCAGGGGAAAAATTCCCTCCCTGGCTCCAGATGTCAAGTTCTAGTCAAAATCATCTTTGTTGACTGTCTGAGTCCCATAATGGGCTAGCTTGGTTCTCACAGTCAAATAAGGTATATAGATTGCTTCTGGTTCTGTCAGAGGAAAGCCTGTAAAAAGAGAAACCAGCCTGATGGAATAAAGATTAAGTGCTCCTAACATGATAGCTCAAATGTCTCTATCTCTTCCCTTCACGGTACCTTCTCCCTGCCCCAATTCTGGACCCCAGACAGTTCACAATATTTTTGCACATGGTTCCTCTTCAAATTACTGGTTCCACAGCTATCAATTCATTGCAAAGAGACAAATCTTTACTATTTCCCTTCTTTGCTTTCTTTGGCTGAAACTCTGCTTCAATCTGTCTTCTGTTGATTCTGGCATTCCAAAATTTGATTGAAGCATTTTTTTTTCTTTTGTGGTTATTTGGAAATAGAATTGGGCAACCTCAGAGCATTCCTGGCTCCATCATTTTTAATCAGTGGAATCTCCTAATTTCTTTTTTTACCTTTGGAATTAATAGAACTCATTTCCTTTAACATTTCCTTAAATATGTCAAAACTGATTATAGCTTTCAGTTATTCCAATAACTGTTTAAATATATCTCCTTAATCTATTTTTCAGGTCATTTTTTAATTTATGTAATTTTTTTTACCCTTTCTTTCATTTTTGACCATGCTTTGTTGCTTCTTGATTTCTCATGGAATCATTAGCTTTAACTTATCCAATACTGGTTTTTAAGAAATTATTTTCTTCATTGAGATTTTGTACTTCCTTTTCTATTTGATATATTCTGGTTTTTAAGTAGATTTTTCATATGACTTTTGTGCCTCTATTACCATTAGACTAATTATGCATTTTATGGTATTATTTTTTTCATTATTTTGTATGTGTATATATGTCTCTGTTTTCATTGTCTTCTAAGTTCCAGTCTTGATCTCTGTCATCATAGTAGCTGTTTATGGTCATGTGTTGTTTACTCATTTTTCCAACTTATTTCTTCATTTTGAATTTCAGGTTAATGTAAGGCTAATTTCTCAGTGTGGGGTTCACTCAGGACATCATCTCAAGCTTTAGACTTTTCAAACTACTGTTTCCATAGCTAGTTATGGGAGTTTGAAGTTTTTCAATGCTTCCATGGTCCTATGATATGGAGAAAGGTATATTCCCTGCTCTCTTGGTTTTCATACTACTCCTTAACTATGAATAGCTTCTTATCCTTTTTATTAGAATCCAACAATTAAAGGATGATATAAATAAATTTTGTAGAACATCTCAAAAATATTAAAGCTTCTAGGTATTTACAATACTTTTAGCATCCCTGTCCAAACTTATTAGTGTAATACTGTTCCTTAAGGTCCCTGGTGCTTTTTTGACCAAAAATGATAGAGCTCTGCAGGGCTTCTACTCACGGTTAAATCAAAGTGCTCTTCTACTGTACTATGACCCAGAAATGCATATAGACCAGTGTTAGTGAACCTATGATATGTGTGCCAAAGATGGTACACAAAGTGTTCTCTGTGAGCATGTGCACTGCCCTTTCACGCACACCCAGAATTTGTTACTAGAAAGGCAGAGGGACTTGGGTTGAGCTGAAACATTCCTCTCTCCACCAATAATGATGACATTTTTCATATCACAGAACTCTGGCCATTTGCTAATTCCCTTACTCTTTCTGTCTTTAGAGCTCCAAAAGATGTTGATGTTTATGTTGCTACCAATTAGTTCCTATTATTTGTTTTTCATTCATATGGTTTCTAGGCATGCTTAGACCTCCAAGTCACAGACTTTTCTTTCTGACCTCCTAAGTTGTCTTGTGATAGAAGAATGTATTATTCTCAGATTTTGTTGTTTCTCCAACTCCAAAATTTTATTTAAGATGTTATTTTAAAACTAATTGCTTTTTCTACTCTGTCATCTTGATTCCACACTAAGAAATCCTGCAAAATATTTTAAGGTAGCTGAGGCAATTTACTTTATTTTTAAAATTATATTTATTTCTTTATTTTCTAAACATTTATTTATTTATATAGAATATTTGTCCATAGTTACATGAATCATGTTCTTTCCCTCTCCTCCTCCTACCCCCTCCCATAGCCAACAAAAAATTCCACTGGGATTTACATGTGTCATTGATCAAGAACTATTTTCATATTATTAGTATTTTAGGTAGTTTACTTTAAATTTGATTTGATTTAAAAATGTTAAAACCTTCAACAAAAATTCCCTACTAGTTCCTCACCTTAAGTTCAAAACAAATCTCTGTCATTTTCAATAATATTCTCCCTATCACCCAATAAAACACATGAAACTAAATTACAACACAGTTTTCATACACAAAAAATTCACTATACATGGTATAACAAAATAATTCCATACATTCGTGTTTAGTAAAGATATTATAATGATTAGGGAACTGATTTAAGTGTTGTAAAGAAATCCCAATCATGATACTTTAAAAAAATTAATTTAATTAAAATTTCATTTCCTATTTTTTCATTCACTAGAACTCATGAATCCCTACAATTTCAACCCTCACCCCCAAACATAGATGAATTCCAAATATGCTTTTCTAGCCCTGATCATCAATCTCCCATTTTCAACAACCCACATTGACACTTAGAGGCATTAGGTGAAATTTCTATGTTGCTTTATACTTTGAAATCTCTTTATCCTTATTATATCAATTTAACTTCTCAAATCTGTTAGATAGGTATAGTTTTTTTAATTACTTTCATTTTACATTAAAGGAAATTCAGGTATAGCAATGTCAAATGACCTATGTCAGGTCATACAGTTAGAAAGCATAATAACTAGGGTATAAATGCAAGTATTTTGCATCCCAGTAGTATAATTTTTTCCATTTCACCAGAGCTGCTTGTGATGTCCTAGCATGTTATGTACAACATTTCCAAAACTTAACTTATTTTGCTTATATAGATCCCTATTTCTTTTAATGGCATCCTTGCAATTCCAGTAAAGTTGAATAGTAGCATTACTTCCGAGAATTTTTTATTTCTTCTTTTCAAAAATACATGCTACCCATTGACATTTTATCTTCAGTCACTGTATTGAATTGGCATTGAAAATGTTACATGCTTTTAATGTTTTCAAGACTTGATTTCTTAAGAGGGTTACGCAAAAACAAAAGTTATACCAGGAACTTTACTGTGTGACCTTGCAAAAACAATGTGTTAGAGCAAAATTTTTTTCTATATATTTTTATAATATATGTGATATCTAATAGAGTGTACATAAAAGATACCAAATACATATATATTGGATAGATTTTTGTATACATAGCACTATTATATTAATATGGTGTCACATAATATTGTAGAGTTTTCCTGTACATTTAGAGACTTGACAATTACAAGCCAAATATATGTATGATCCACCTTGAGTGAAAAAAAATCTCACAAATTTTAATGTCTTCATTATTTGTTCTGCACAACCAATCAACTGAATTTAACATCAGACTGAGTATAAATAGTATTATCATTTAAATTTATTCAAAACTCTTAATTATTAGACAGTATTAATGTTCACAATACTAGATATTTTATCTGTACTCTAAAGCAAAAATTAATCTGATATCTTTAAGAAGGTGATACATTTATTAGCACTTAGTGTCCTGAAAGAGTTAATACAGTATCAGAAATTTATGTGCTTTATTTGCTCATCAGTGGAATCTAGTATAGCAGCCTAAGGAAGTCTCCAAGGTTCCTACTCAAATAGCCATGCTTATTCACACTCAGCATTTTCACCACATTAATCAGCTTCAACAAACAGTTCCAAAAGAACAATTTGGGCAATCCTTTGATGAACAATCTGGCTCCATGAAGGAACTGCTGCAGGGATTTTTGTTTAGGAATTTGAGAAGAAATTTTAGAAAACACAGAAAAAAAAACAGCTGTTCCAGTGGGTCTATTTGTATTGCTTACAAAAATATGTTTTAGGACATGGCTTCCTCTGAATCCATAAAAAAAAAAAAAACATAATTAAGAAACATCAAAAATTCTGCCTAGTATTTGGTAAGATTTCTATGTTATTTTCAAAGGAATTAAATGAGGAAAAGATATTGCTTTAATATAATTGCTATCATTCAGAAGAATTACGTTTGTCTTCAAAACAGCTGACACATTAAATTCCAAAGAATATTTCTCAAATATTAGAGAGGTTAGATAAGGAGAACACTACAACTATTTAATATTCATTTGATAGAACTTACCTGACAAAACCAGATAGAATGAGGTGAATTATATCAGCATATTGTCTCTAATATCTTTGCCTCCATTTGGAGTGAGGGGTAGGAAAGAGCTAAGACATTTAATTTGTGATGAATACACTATAAAATTCTCTGATTATTAATGCTGAGAGGGTGAGGTGGTCAGCACATGGAATATTAATAACGCTTTGTCACAAAATATATTTTTATCAATATGTTTAACCTTACACTTACATTTTTAAAAAATTAGAAGGCTTTTCCTGAACAGAAATTGGGTGAATAGCAGTTAGAAGCAGGATGGAACAAACCACCTACAGAAAATAGATAATTAGCTATTCATCATTATTTTATACATTTGAATTTGTAAAATCAGCTTTATAGTGCTTGATTAATTTGCCCTACTAAATGTTGCATATAATTTGGGTAGCTACCAATAGATGAACAGTCTCACTTTGGAGCCCACTTGCTATGCCTTCTGTAGAATTAGATAACATATAGGAAATAGATTAACACACGATATGTTATTTTTTAGAAAAAAAAAACAAAATAAATAATTTTATGAAAATGACCCTGAAAAGTCTAATTTGGATAATGAAAAGAACACACTAGATATTGTGATAAAAAACAAACATGAGTTGTAATAGTTTTTTCACTAAGAATCTATGATGCTTAGGGGACTTTAAAAATTAATAATTTACTTCCTTTAACAATAAAATGAGGGGAGATTGACCAGAAGATCATTTCCTACTTGGGTGATCCCAAGCAAGTAACTTAACCTTACTCAATTTCCTCAATTAGGTCTCAATTTCATTCTCTGTAAAAAAAAAGAAATTATACTATATGATGCTGTGGTGCAAAAAATAAGACTCCATGATTTATTCAAGTTTATAGGTCTATGATTCTATTTAAGTATGATATAAGGAAAATCATTAAGCGTACTATATTATATTTTCAACTGCTTTTATTTACAACAGTATAATTCTAACTAATTCAATTTGTTCATTTCCATAGTCAAAAGCAAATGGAGGAAGAATATCTATTGTTCATATTTCAATAGGTTTTCTAATTGAAACCCTCTTAAACTTGTTCACATGAGTTTGTAACAAAATGAGAAAAGAAAGATGGATAAGTACCTATGTACTGGTTTTAAAAGGAGGAGAGCAAACTGGCTCTCTTCAAAGAAAATCTAAAACAATTTTACTGATCCCATGCTTCCCACAACAGCAAAGACCTGCCTTTTCAATTAAAAACAAACAGTTTGCCATTGTTTCTATAGGGCAGTAAATCAGGGCTAGTACCAGTGCAACTGAAGAATTAATATTTTCTAAAGGCAATGGAAAGATTCATGGTGAATACAAGGAGTCTACAACCTATTACCAAAGTATAAATCTGCAAAAAAAACTGGAGTAAAGGATGTCATCAAGTTATTGTACAACAGAAGAGGAAAACTGTCTGGTCATGTAGCAAGAGCAAGCAATATCAGCAAGATAAACACAGTATTACACTATTACCCTCTCAATATCTTGAGAGAGAAGGGAAGAACTCCAATTTTGACAAGTGATTTTAGATAAGCAATTTAATTTCATTGTTCCTTGGTTTCCTCATCAATAACAATAAAGGAAAATATTAGATGGTTTTTAATTTTTTAACTTCTATCATTGCTGCTTAATATTTGTTACGTGTGGACATAACAGAAAGTTAGTCATGCTGAAGGTATGAGTAAATAATTGAAAGAATATAAGTATTTTGTAGGAGGTGGTATGACATATGGTAGACAAAAGTCAGAGGCTCACCTGAGCTCTTCCAATTTTCTCTCAAAAATATTTAAAATAATGATTCAAGAGGAATTCTGGACAACAGAAATGAAAAGGGAAGGAGTGAAACCATTTTCTAACCAAAAACAACTTAGAAGATACGTAGGAAAAGTCTACCACAGGGGGGTGAGAGTAGAATGCAGTCTAGTACAGTCTATGTCAGGGTGGTCCATATCTCACCAAGCCAGCAGCAGATCTTGTGGAAAAGTGATTCAACAGTCATTGCTATTGACCTACAGTAGCAATGACCTACAGGGCTCTCAGATCACAGACAAAATACGGGTCAAGCAACTGATCAAAATGAAATAATAGAGGCCCCGTTACTGTTAGCAATACTTTGTCACATTGCTGTGTGGAACCTAGAGTATAATTGGCTAGCATTATGATGAGAAGATTCTGATCTTCGAAATCCAAAATGATAATTATTTATTCATTTTTTAAATTCAAAGATGAAAATAGATACAGAAAATCAGTGTGGAGCAATGAATACAGTGGAACTAAATTTCATACCTGATGAATGACTAATCATTGAATTAAAACCATTATGTTCATCAAAGGAATAAATAGATAATTATATGATCTTATTTTGTAAAACATCATAACTGTCTTGAAATGTAAGAAGATAAAGCAATATGTGAAGTTTTTGACAAATCAGCATTTGTGAATTAAAGGGGAAAAAAGCATCATCATGTGTCCAAGGAATAAAGTAAATATTTAATAACCCTAAACAGCAGTTATAAAATACTTAGGCAAGTTTCTCTTTGAAAAATTGAAGAAATATTGTTTCTAAATCCAATACTAAAATTCAAGATTTTCTAAAAATTATGATTCAATTTCCAATTTAATGCATAATTGCATTATGCAGTAAGATATGCTAGAATATTTATTTTTCAAATTAATATTTGATTAAATTCAATTGATATATTAAGGAACAATTTGGGTATTTTTATATTTTTATTTTACATATATTAAATTGCCTTTGTTTTTGTTATATGTCTATCTTTTTTAAGGTATACTAACAAAATTTTCGAGTTTCACTTACATAACCTCAATTTCCCAGTAAGCCTCATGGTTTTCTTTGGACAATTTTTCATAATGAAGTCATTTGGCAGAATGTGTATGTCTCATGTGAACTAAATGCAAAATATTTATGCTACCCTAAAAGCATCCAATATTGTTTACAGTTTAATAAACATAAGATTTTTTTGTCTTAAAAAAGAAATATATACTAAATTTGTCAAAATATAATATGTTTCAGGTGAGGTAGTTCATTGGTGTGTGTTCTAATGTACTCAAAAGCTTAAAGAGTCAACAAGGCTTGTATTTATATAGTAACCTACCTAAAAGTATAAAGTTATAACATGAGGATAAAGTATATTAGAGGCAAGAATAAGGCCATAATCAAAGCTATCAGGCTTTACTTAAGAGTAGTTGCATATAAAAAATCAAAATTTATTAATAAATCAAGGTTATTACTTCTACATTTTATTAAATTCCTAGTTAGTACTTCCAGTCAAGATGAGTCGGTTGAGAGGCAGCAAAAGTTCAGACCTCTGAAAACCCTTCCTTACCGATCACAAAGTGAATGGTCCTAGGGCACATAAATTCAAACTGAACAACAGGACAGAGCTGGGGAACCCTCCTTCTGGACTTGGATCAAAAGGTACTCCCCCCAAAAGCCAGAATACTGGATCACTCGGATCTAAGGGGAAAGCAGAAGGAAGGTCCCAGGACTCATCCCCCCCCCCAACCCAGAGAGCTGAGCCCGCGGCAGTAGCGGGAACCTCAGGGCCGGCATAAGGACCTCAGGGCCAGCTATTCTGAAGGACGCACCTAGAAAGCAAACTGAGCCAGTCTCGAGGATGCCCAACACAGATGATAGGGAAACACAGAGAGAGGGGGAGCCTGTTGCCCCCTGGCTGGGTCCTTCCATCTGAGTCTCACCAGAGGTTCCTGCTTCAGGGCACATCCAGTCCAACCCAGCTGAACCTAATCCCATCAGGAGCCCTCAGAGCTCAGGGAAGCCAGGACCCCTCACCCCCCCCCCCCATAGAGTGCAGGGTCTTCTGAAAGGACAAAAACCTCAGGGACTACAAAGGGGTTGCTCGGAAGGGAATACTGTGAACGTAACTTGGGCCAGTCTTGGGGCATCCAACAGAGACTGCAGTGGAGATTTTTTGCTTTGGGGCACACACAGCCCAACCCAAATGAAATTAATCCCATCAGAAGCCCTCAGAGCTCAGGGAGGCCAGGACTCCTTCCTCCTTAGAGCACAGGGTCTTCTGAAAGAAAAGAAATCTCAGAGACAGCAAAGACACTGAGGTATCTTGTGGACAGTGCTGTGCCAGGCTCAGAACATGGAAGTAAGGCAGCGGAGAAGCAACTGGAGGGAACTGAGAGCAGTAACACCCGAAACACTGGCAGACAGGGGAGGGCAGACCCTGGGCTTCCCTGGGAAGACAGAGCAGCTGTGGAGAAACGACAATTTGCGTGAGGCTAAAGCCTCGGACCATCAGACAGATAAACTAAGAGCTAGTCCTCCTCACTCAGATAGAGATGGCAAACAGTACAGAAGAGCAAATGCCTCCAAACACCAAGAAAAGCAAGAAGAAGGGGGTGACTTTGGACATATTTTATGGAGCAAAATATACAAAAATACAAAATACAGAGGAAATAGAAGAGGAAACACAAGCAAATGCTCTGAAATCTTCCAAAGGAAATGGAAATTCTCCACAAACTCTTGAAGAATTTAAATAGAAAATAATCAAAAAGATGGAAGCCTTCTGGCAGGAAAAATGGGAAAAAATGCAAAAGGAACTCAACAATCTGAAACACGAAAAAAAAAAAAAACAAACGCAATTACAGAAACAGCTTGACCAAACTGAAAAGGAAAACCAGGTTTTAAAGGTCAGAATCAGGCGACTGGAAAGATCTTGTAAAAGAGCAAGAATTAATAAAGCAAAGCCAAAATACCAAGCAATTAGAAGAGAACATAAAATATCTCACTGACAAGATGACAGACCTGGAAAATAAAGGAAGGAGAGACAATCTGAGAATAATTGGCCTACCAGAAAAGCCAGAAATAAATAGTAATTTCAACAATATAATACAAATTATCATCAAAGAAAACTGCCCAGAGATTCTAGAATAAGGGGGCAATACAGGCATTGAAAGAGTTCACAGAACACCCTCTGCACTAAATCCCCAAAAGACAACTCCCAGCAATGTAATTGCCAAATTCCAAATCTTTCAAGCAAAAGAAAAAATCTTATAAGGTGCCATAAAAAGACAATTTAGATATAAAGGAATGCCAATCAGGTTCACACAAGACCTTGAAATTTCCACTCTGAATAACCATAAGGCATAAAACATGATTTTCAGAAAGGCAAAAGAGCTGGGTATTCAACCAAGAATCAGCTATCCATCAAAACTGATTATATACTTCCAGGGGAAAGTATGGACATTCAACAAAATAGAAGATTTCCAAGTTTTTGCAAAGAAAAGAACAGAGATCTGTGGAAATTTTGACATCCAAACACAAAGAGCAAGGAATACCTGAAAAGGTAAATATGACAGAAAAGGGAAAAGGAGAAAAATGTTATCTTTTTTTCTTTTATTCAAAGTCTCTTCTATAAGGACTACATTTATATCAAATTATATATATATATATATATATATATATCTATATTAATATGTGGGGAAATTGTAATGTGTAACTCTCAAAAATTGTATGCATCATTAGAGTAGTAATAAGAATCACAGATAGGGAACGTTTGGGGCATCAAGATGATATGGAGAAAGGGGGGGATAGAAAGAAAAAGGGAGGGGAAAATCGTTGATGGTACTAAGATATACTCCAAGAAATAGGTGAAAATAAACTAAATAGAATAATCTTTCTCACACAAAGATACACATGGGAAGGGGAGGGGAAGAATTCTCCTATAAGAAGGAGAGGAAGAGAGTTTTAACTTAAACCTTACTCTCAGTGAAATCAACTCTGAGAGGGAAAAGCATCTGGATCCATTGGGATCTTGAATTTTATCTTATCCAACAGGGTAAGGGAGAAAGGAAAACCAAGGGGGGTAGGGGCAGAGGGAACACAAAAAGGGAGGGAAGGGAACAAATAGGGAGGGGCTAGAAAGGGAAACATATCAAGGGAGGGGACTAGGGGGACAGATTTAAAGTAAATCACTGGCTTAACAGTTTATAGCTGAAGAAAAAAAGGTCAGAATTAGGGGAGGATATCAAAATGCCAGGGAGTCCACTAGTAACAATCATAACTTTTATGTGAATGGAATGAACTCACCCATAAAACATAGCCGAATAGCAGAATGGATTAGAATCCAAAACCCTACCATATGTTGTCTTCAAGAAACACACATGAGGAGGGTAGACACTCACAAGGTCAGAATTAAAGGATGGAGTAAGACCTTCTGGGCCTCAACTGATAGAAAGAAGGCAGTAGTTGCAATCATGATATCTGACAAATCCAAAGCAAAAATAGACCTGATTAAAAGGGATAAGGAAGTTAACTATATTTTGTTAAAAGGGACATTAGATAATGAGGAAATATCACTAATCAACATATATGCACCAAATAGTATAGCACCCAAATTTCTAATGGAGAAACTAGGAGAATTAAAGGAAGAAATACACACTAAAACCATATTACTGGGAGATTTGAACCAACCACTATCAAATTTAGATAAATTAAATAAAAATTAAATAAGAAAGATGTAAAAGAAGTGAATGAAATCTTAGAAAAATTAGAATTAATAGACATATGGAGAAAAATAAATAGGGACACAAAGGAATACACCTTTTTCTCAGCACCACATGGCACATTCACAAAGATTGACCATACATTAGGTCACAGAAACATGGCACACAAATGCAGAAAAGCAGAAATAATAAATGCAGCCTTTTCAGATCACAAGGCAATAAAAATAAAGATCAGTGAGGGTACATGGAGAACCAAGTCAAAATTAATTGGAAATTAAATATTATGAAACTCAAAATTCGGTTAGTTAGAGAACAAATCATAGAAACAATTAATAATTTCATCGAGGAAAATGACAATGGTGAGACATCCTTTCAAACCATATCTGATGCAGCCAAAGCAGTAATCAGAGGCAAAACCCCAAGAAGAAAACCAAACTAGATATCCTAAAAATTAAGGGAGAAATTAATAAAATCAAAACTGATAGAACTATTAATTTAATAAATGAGACTACATGCTGGTATTTTGAAAAAACAAACAAAATAGACAAAATACTGGTCAATCTAATAAAAAAAAGAAAAGTAAATTAAGAACATCAAAGATAAAAAGGGGGACATCACCTCCAATGAAGAGGAAATTAAGGAAATCATTAAAAACTACTTTGCCCAATTATATGGCAATAAATATACTAATCTAGGTGATAAGGATGAATATATACAAAAAATACAAACTGCCTAGACTAACAGAAGAAAAAATAGAATTCTTAAATAATCCCATATCAGAAAATGAAATCCAACAGACCATCAAAGAACTCCCTAAGAAAAAATGCCCAGGGCCTGATGGATTCACAAGTTAATTCTATCAAATATTCAAAGAACACTTAATCCCAATACTATACAAACTATTTGACATAATAACCAGAGAGGGAGTTCTACCAAACTCCTTTTATGACACAAACATGGTACTGATTCCAAAAACAGGCATGTCAAAAACAGAGAAAGAAAATTATAGACCAATCTCCCTAATGAATATAGATGCAAAAATCTTAAATAGGATACTAGCAAAAAGATTCCAGCAAGTGATCAGAAGGATCATTCACCATGATCAAGTAGGATTTATATCAGGGATGCAGGGCTGGTTCAATATTAGGAAAACCATCCACATAATTGACCACATCAACAAGCAAACCAACAAAAATCACATGATTATTTCAATTAATGCAGAAAAATCCTTTGATAAAATACAACACCCATTCCTATTAAAAACACTAGAAAGCATAGGAAAAGAAGGGCCATTCCTAAAAATAATAAACAGTATCTATCTAAAACCATCAGCTAATATCATCTGCAATGGGGATAAACTAGATGCATTCCCAATAAGATCAGGAGTGAAACAAGGATGCCCATTATCACCTCTATTATTTGGCATTGTACTAGAAACACTCGCAGTAGCAATTAGAGAAGAAAAAGAAATTGAAGGCATTAAAATTGGCAAGGAGGAGACCAAGTTATTGCTCTTTGCGGATGACATGATGATCTACTTAAAGAATCCTAGAGATTCAACCAAAAAGCTAATCAAAATAATCAACAACTTTAGCAAAGTTGCAGGATACAAAATAAACCCACATAAGTCATCAGCATTTCTATATATTTCCAACACAGCTCAGCAGCAAAAACTAGAAAGAGAAATCCCATTCAAAATCACCTTAGACAAAATAAAATACTTGGGAATCTATTTCCCGAGACAAACACAGGAACTATATGAACACAACTATAAAACACTCTCCACACAACTAAATCTAGACTTGAGCAATTGGAAAAAGATTAACTGCTCCTGGCTAAAACGAGCCAATATAATAAAAATGAACATCGTACCATAACTTATTTATCTATTTAGTGTCATACCCATTGAACTTCCAAAAAATTTCTTTACTGATTTAGAAAAAAACCATAACAAAGTTCATTCGGAAGAACAAAAGATCAAGGATATCCAGGGAAATAATGAAAAAAAAATACAAATAACGGGGGCTTGCAGTCCCAGATCTCAAACTATATTACAAAGAAGCAGTCATCAAAACAATTTGGTACTGGCTAAATGACAGAAAGAAGTATCAGTGGAATAGACTTGGGGCAAGTAATCTCAGCAAGACAGTATATGATAAACCCAAAGATCCCAGCTTTGGGGACCAAAATCCACTATTCGATAAAAACTGCTGGGAAAATTGGAAGGCAGTGTGGGAGAGATTAAGTTTGGTTCAACACCTCACACCCTAGACCAAGATAAATTCAAAATGGGTTAATGACTTGAACATAAAGAAGGAAATTATAAGTCAATTAGGCAAACACAGAATAGTATACATGTCAGACCTTTGGGAAGGGAAAGACTTTAAAACCAAGCAAGACATAGAAAGAGTCACAAAATGTAAAATAAATAATTTCGACTACATCAAATTAAAAAGCTTTTGTACAAACAAAACCAATATAACTAAAATCAGAAGGAAAGCAACAAATTGGGAAGCAATCTTCATAAAAACTTCTGACAAAGTTTTAAATACTCAAATTTACAAAGAGCTAAATCAATTGTACAAAAAATCAAGCCATTCTCCAATTGACAAATGGGCAAGGGACATGAATAGTCTGCTTTCAGATAAAGAAATCAAAACTATTGATAAGCACATGAAAAAAAGTGTTCTAAATCTCTTTTCATCAGAGAGATGCAAATCAAAACAACTCTGAGGTATCACCTCACACCTAGCAGATTGGCTCACATTACAGCAAAGGAAAGTAGTGAATGCTGGAGGGGATGTGTCAAAGTAGGGACATTAATTCATTGCTGGTGGGGTTGTGAATTGATTCCAACATTATGAAAAGCAATTTGGAACTATGCCCAAAGGGCGATAAAAGACTGTCTGCTCTTTGATCCAGCCATATCACTGCTGGGTTTGTACCCCAAAGAGATAGTAAGGAAAAAGACTTTTACAAGAATGTTCATAGCTTCACTCTTTGTGGTGGTCAAGAATTGGAAAATGAGGGGATGCCCTTCAATTGGGTATGTACACAAATTGTGGTATATGTTGGTGATGTGATACTATTGTGCTAAATGGAACAATAAAGTGCAGGAATTCCATGGAGACTGGAACAAGCTCCAGTAAGTGATGGAGAATGAAAGGAACAGAACCATGAAAACATTTTACACAGAGACTGATACACTGTGTTACAATCAAATGTAATGGAATTCTCCATTATTATCAATGCAATGTCCCTGAACAATCTGCAGGGATCTAGGAGAAAAAACACTATCCACAAGCGGAAGACAAACTGTGGGAGTAAAAACACCGAGGAAAAGCAACTGCTTGACTACCATGGTGGAGGGGACATGTCTGAGGTGAGCCTCTAAATGAACACTCTAATGCAAATACCAACAACATGGAAATGGGTTCGATCAAGAACACATATTATACCCAGTGGAATCATGCATCGGCTATGGGAGAGGTGGGGGGGGAGGAAAAGAAAATGATCTTTGTCTCCAATGAATAATGTTTTCAATGACCAAATAAAATATTGTTTTAAAAAAATTCCTAGTTAGCAATACAAATAAAATCAAAATAATGCTTCAGTATGGCATAATTCTGTCCCTTTTAATTTTCTGATATACCAGAAAAGTTGCAACTTTTCATACCTTATAAGGATATATTCATGAATTGCTATCATAAAAATAGTACCTTGGTAGTAGTCTTCAGATAAGTTCACTAAACTAGTCCTTAGGAAATAAATATAGAGATTAATATTGTGTCCATATTCAAAGTCCTTCTCTACTTTGATAGGACCTTCAAGGGAAGGCATTTTGTTTTCATGGGCTTTCAGAAACCAGTGTCATAATTTATCTCTGTTAGAAGGTAGAATCAGAATAGCATCAAAAACTTTTTGAAAAAGGTAAAAAGTATCAAATTTCATCCACATTTATGCTGCAGGAGTGTACATAATCAATAATACATTTAGAAAGATTTAAAGGAATAGCTACATTTTTCCAACTTTCAGTTGGTTTGAGCTCTATTTGAACTATAGGTATACATATTTCAAAGGTGAAGACAGTATTTTCAGCTAAAAATAAAAGATTTTATAGGCAAAGCTAAAAAAAGCATAAGTAATTTCCTCTTTCCATTAAATGAAACAAAAAATAAAAGAAAGAAAAATTAGCTTCTATTTTAATGGCTAACATTCAATTTTTTTTGGACCTAACATCTAATAATGATGCCACTAATGTAACAAATAAAGGGAAAAAAAAGAAAAAGATCTCTACTCAGATACATGTTTTATGAATAAAATTCTAGGGGGCCAGCAGAAATACTTGACTAAAGAACTCAGAAAGGTGGGGCCTGAACCCTTCTAAAGGAGTAGGGAAGGGGATGTATTCTTTTAATCTGCATAATTTCCTTCTTCGGGGCCAGAAAAGTGGGGAAATATGGTAGTGGAATAAATGTTGGAATGGCTTTCAAAGGCAAATGTTGTCATGAAGTGTTATGCTCAACTATAAACCAATTATGAGCCAATGGGACACTGAGACTGGGATATTTAAATTTTACAGTAGAATCCAGAAATTAATGTAATAATTTGCAAAAAGTAAAAATTGTGTAAAAACTAAATTCTGTTTGTCAGTCTCACCATTTTATCTATGTGACTACAACAAAGACTAAGAAATAATATAAAATTTGTCATACTTTTATGTTGATGTTTATGAATTTCATAATATCAAAGTTATGCTACTATATAATACACAATACTCAATATGATAGTCTGCTAAAAGTACAATGCTAGGTGGTAAAATAAAATGAATGCCACTAAGATTGGCATTTTATTGGATATATATTGAGGATTATGATTTTGGGGAAAATTTGACTAAAAGTTAGTTCCTTTCAACAACTCTTCTCATATTGTGCCTTGCATGTAAACCTTGCTGACTTCTGGTATTTTGGTTATCAGCAGAATTTCAGTGGTGAAAATATTGCCTCATTTCATTTATTTTGAAGGTAAACACTTTCTTAGTTGGGGGAGAGAGATGGATGAAGGTTTCAAAGCTAAACTTTATAGCAAAGGTCTAAGATAATAATTCTTCTGGAAAATCAAAGTTTGCTTGTGTTTTTTGCCAGAATTTTATGACAGACTGCTTCCTACAATTGTTTTCACAGGAACTAATACCCAAAATAAGTAAATTCATTCTTCCAAATCTGTTTTCAATTTTTTTTCCTTTGTTGTAAAGCAAGGCCATATTGACTATAGGTTACTGAATGAGGAATTAAGGGTAATGTACATTGAGCCTGGCTTAATAGCTTGGGACCATGTTGTGTAAACTTTAAAAGATAAAGTTGTTCAATTTCATCCAACATGTAATAAGAAATCATTAGAATTGAATAAGAAAGGAAAATTACTTCTATAGGGATATGTATGGTATACTGAAATGGTATCAGAACTTAAGTCAGGGAGACCAATTAGGAAGCTCTTTTTTCTTCTCTTAAATCACTTTTTAAATTTTTATTTAAAGTCAGCATTTTTTAACATTAATTCCTTAGGAAAGGGTAATGGGGTCACACAAAGGGATGGGTGTGGAAGTGGAGAAAGGGAGCTGGACAGAGGGACAATGACCATTGGCTGCTCTAAGTTCAGACAAGAGCAGCAGCACCACAGGACAGCAGGAACTACACCAGTACCACCTCCCCCCCTGCATCCTGAAGCATTACCTCACTGTCCAGGGACAACCACCATCAATTAGGAAGCTCTTGAAAGAATTTTGGTGGAAGATGGTGAAGACCTTGGATTAAGATGGTGGCTGTGTGAGTGAAGAAAAGATTTTCATTTTATTCAATTAACTTTATCAACTATTTCAATCACTTTTCGTATTTGAAAATATTTATTAGACAGGCATGACTTTTTATAATAAACTTATGCTATCACTTAGTGATTATTATTTTAACTTTTAAGTGCTTAAATATTAAATCATATCTTCAAGAAAGAGAGGGATTAGTCTGTCAAGAATCATAGTATTTCTAGCTAAGAGTCTGACTTCTGAACTCATATCACTAAATTTCCTCTATTCCCACAACTACTGAGGTTATAGAAAAGTTGTTTACCATGTAATTCACGTAATCTTTTTAATACAACCTGTTAGTGAACAAAGAATTTTTTTCTATAGCACTGCCAACAAATAGCTATATTCCATATATTTGATAACCTATAATAATACAGAACTCACTGCACATCAAAGCATTCCATTTCACTTTTGGGTAATTTTACTTGATATGAATTTTTTTTTCTTAAAGGAAACTTCAATTAGAATTTTTGTAACTGCCAAATATTCTCAGATGTCCTCTTTGATGTTAAAAAGCAAAGTTGAAACTTTTACCTACATAAAGGGACTCTAAAATACGTAATAGTTCCTTCCACATTCTCTTTTATTTTATTATCCTAGTTTATCATTTTCAATTTTTTCAGCGGTTCTTCCGATGTCAGGTCATTCAGTCCAATTGTCTACCTGGTAAGGAGGCAACATGGTATAGAAGAACTAGAGCCGGTTCTATTGTCAAGGGGACATGGTTCTATATGTCTTATACTCTTGTCTTTTGTAGCTATGTGCTCCATCCAGAGTAAGTCACCTAACCTTTCAAGGTTTCTGTTCTCTCAAATGAAAATAAAGAATATAGATTAGATGACTTTTGACAACCCATACATACCTATATTTGTGATCTTCTAATCCATCAGATATATACAAAATGTCACATAATCAATTAACTACACATCCAACTACTTATCACCAATTTTTGTAAATTTTTCTACATAGCATATTCAGGAAACTTTTTAGGAGGTTCAGTAGTATCTGTGGCTTGTTGCAATGATTGGTATCTTATTGGAAATAGAAACAACTGAAAAAAATCTCTTCTATTTTCAGGAACTTTTTCCTCTCTTTGGTTTTTGCACTAATCATCCTTCACTACCAAACATTATTATTGAATATGTTTCATTCTGTTTTCTGTGGTTGGTCTAATAGCTTGCAAAAAGATCTCTTGTGTGATCTTCATATTGAATCGTTTATGAGAAATTCAAGTAGAAATTCTATATGTCAAAACTTACTCTGAGTCAAATACTTTTTAAAAATATCAACTACAGTAAAATACAATCAGATATTCTTTTTCCTGCCCCCATCAGTCAACCATATCACTCAAAAGACAGACATTATTATAGAATAACATTTGCAAAAAGCCAGTCAGTTCCCTTCTTACTATTTTCAACAAAGCTATCCTTGATTTTGTTGAAATGTAGATAAATTATTTCAATAACATTTCATTATATTTGCCTGCCAAAATTGAAATATTATTGGATATTATAATATTGGAATATTATCACTTCTAAGAAATAAAGGGGAGAATTATTTTTAAGAGATTTGGAAATAATTATATGAATCAGTACATATTTAAATGAGTAGAATGAGAAGAAAATTTATAATATTAAATGAATATTTTAAAGGTATTACTTTTGAAGACATAAGAGCTTGAACCAACTAAGTGGTTAACTATGATTGGAAAGGAGCAACAAAGAGGAATACTTTCTCTCTTGACACAAAAATGATGGACTCTTGCAAAATAGCTCAGTCTTTTTGCATGAGAACAATGTGGGGATGTTTTGCTTCACTGTGCTTATGTGAAATAAGATTTAGGTATATCTTTTCTTCCTTCCTTTATTCCATACACCTCCCCCCTCTCATTTCAATGAGTAAATAAAAGTGGAAAAGAAAATGATTGACTGCTGAGGAAATAATTTTTAAATGAACTAAATTGATATGACCAGTGCTATGATCTATCGGTCTAGGAACCTCATAAAAAATAGTGATGTTAATCTGGAATATCCAGTTTGGGGCACATATTTGCTGTCTTTTAAAGATCAGAGCTTCTTTTTCAAAATGCTGACAACTTAAATACTACATTTCAAGATGTTCCTAGGAATCAAAATACAAGTAACTTAGAACGTACAGACTTTTGTCTTTTCTATCCACTTTTGAAAAGCTGAGGAATATTTGTACTTCTCAAATCCTTTGGCCTAAGATTCTTCTAAATACAAAACTTCTACAAATTTATAAATAGTTAATAACTAGGTGCATGTGAAACATAATTCAGTTATTATACAACAAATACTTTCTTACAAATTGTACATGACCTTGATAGAAAAGAGAAATGTAAGCCTAACTTTAAAGAAAGCTTCAAAGTACACAACAATAGAATGTGTATGCTAATCTGTAAAATCAATCCAAAATTATGTCTTCAATATCTGATAAATGGAAGTTTATGAATCATTCATTTTAGTTAAAATTACCCAGAGTGGGAAGGTTCATTAACTGAACAGAAACTGAAGTTTTAATGCTGAACTTATTCATGGTATTTTGGGAGACTTTGAAGTCTTAAAACCTCATTGAAAAAGTTGAAAAGTAAATCATATTCTAGGTGTATCAGGATTTTAATTAAAATTTATTTTTATTATGATAAAATTTGCAGTAAAAATGTAGGGAACATAATTATTCAAAGAAAGATTCAGTGCTCCTGAAGATTTCAGTTACTGCTCACCATTTGAGAAAAAGTGTTAGGAAAACTGGAAAGTGGTGAGGTAGAAATGAAGTTTAGAACAATATCTCACATTGTATTTCAAGAGTAACCCCAAATAGGCATAGGAATTAGATATGAAGGCTGATACATTCAATAAATTAGAAGAGAAAAATAGAAATTACTTGTCAAATTTATGGATAGTTCCATGACCAAACAAGTGAGAAAAAAATGGACAATATTAAGTACAGAAATTAAAATGGTTTTGAAAAATGAAACCAATCCAGCTAAAATTATGAAAGAAGCTGATAAAATAGAAAAATCATTATAGTCAATCTGATAAAATTCTCATTCCTAAAATGTATCATAATTATTAAACTTTACAAGAAGGAGATATTTCTCAACTGATGTGTTCACAGATATGAAGTTTTCAGAAAAAATAAATTGAATTTATGTAGCTATATGAAAATTATATAAATTACTAATGATTAGAAAAATGCAAAGTAAAATGAATCTGACATTCCACTTTGCCTTAATTAGATTAATAAAGTTGACAAAAAAGGAAAATGATGAACGCTGATAGGTTAGTAGAAAAAGATACATTAATGAATTGTAGGTAGAATTGTGAACTGATCCATCCATTTTGGAAACCAATTTGGAAATCTACCAATGGTGCTATTAAGCTGTTTATACCCTTTGATTGACTGATAGCACTGTTCACTCTGCCTGAATGTAATAAAAAGACAATAAGAACCCATATATATAAATAAATTAGAGCAACTTATTTTGTGCTGGAAAAAATAGAAATTGAGAAAAATTCCATTTCCATGGAAACCAGTTATATAAAATTATTACACAAGTAATGCAATAAAAAAGTGTTGAGAAATTATTGTTCTCTAAATATAATGAAAGAAATGGTTTCAAAGAAACCTGGAAAGACTAATATGAACTAATACAGAGTGAAATAAGCAGAACCTGGTGAACAATCTATACAAAAGCAAAAATATCAAGAATTCAAATTTTCATATTTTATTCAAAATTGATCAGTAAAATATATATCTACAGTCCAAAAGGACTCTTGATAAAAGATAATATCCTCACATTAACTGAAGGGATGGACTCAAAGAAAACTGAAATTTTGATGATGTAAGGATGACTAATGTAGTAATGTTTTTGCATGAATAGACCTATTTATAATGAAGATTTTGCTTTTCATATTTCTCAATAGTAGTGTGGTGGACAGGAAAGCAGAATAATTTTCATTTTATATTATTTTTAAATTTTAGCGCTTACTTTATAATATATATTTTGCTATTGTTTTTAATTTTATATGAGTTTTAACAAAACATAATGGCATACATGTTATCAGAGGCATATAAAATCCAGAAGTCTATTAATTTATAATATATGTATTTCTATTATTTTAAATATTTAAATAACTATGTGATATTCTAAGAATACATATTTCAAAAATATAAAGGAAGCTAAATAATGATATTTGAAATGAAATTGACTAATCCTGTATGAATGGCTTTTTTCATGCATATTTAAATAACTATCACTCTTTTAAATTTTCAAAATTATATTAAAGCTCTCTTCAAAGAGCTCTTCAGCAAAAATAGTGTTCTCTATATTTCTGAAAAGAATTAGTTTGGTTTCATGCAGAGAGCCTTTAGTGCTCTCACTGAGGAAACAGAAGAAGAAATCCTTCTTTCACAAACAAAAAGGATCATGGAATTAGAACCTAATGATCTCTTTTAATACACCTAATGGAATAATAATAATAAACTAATATTTGAATAATTTAGTAATATATTTTATACATAAGAGCATAACAACTTTCTGAATAGGTCATTATCCTCCTTTGACAATTGAAAAACCTGAGAATAAGATTTATTAAGTCACTTGTCAGTGTTATAGAGTCAATAAATACATTGGAAGAGTTTGAATAAACATTGTTCTGAAGTTTGAAGTTTATTCACTATATCACCTAGATGTCTAGGAAACATATCTGATGGCGGGAGTAGAGTTGTTTGTTTCTATCAGTATAGTAGACAAAAGAATCATAAGAAAAATTAGTAGAAACCAAAAAGATATTTCATATCAACATATGTAATTTTCCAATGCACAATGAAGTATCTAGAATATGGTATTTATACAATATATATATATACATATATATATATATATATATATATATATATATATATATAGAGAGAGAGAGAGAGAGAGAGAGAGAGAGAGAATGAAGAGCAATGAACATAAATGGAGTAATTTGAATGGAGTTAGTGGGATGTAGTGATGCTATCACATAATAGCAGTGATAAAGTTGCTGTCTAGTTCCCAGGGATGTCAAAAGAAACAACTGTTTCAGTGAAATCTTATATAACCTTCCCATTTAAATATTATAATTCTAATAAAACTATAGGAAAGTAGAGGGGTGGAAAAATGGAGGATCAAATAAAACTAATAATCAAAGCAAAAAATAATCAAACTAGAGGAATTTATGAGAAGGAATGTTCTTCACATCCAGAAAAAGAACTGTGGGAGGAGAAATGCAGAAAAAATAACATGATTGATAACGTGGTTTAATGGGAATATAATTGGGGTTTTGGCTTTAAAAGATCAATATATAGCAAACATGAATAATATGGAAATAGGTTTTGAATAATGATACATTTATAACCCATTGGAATTGCTTGTCAACTCCAGGAGGGGGGTGGAAAGAGGGGTGGGAAAAATAATAAATTAGGTAACCATGGAAAAATCTTCAAAAAAAAAATAAATTATTTTTTTAAAAAGAAATGGAACTCTGAGATGAAAAGATTCAGTAAAATAGTACCAATTGATCTACCATTATATATGACAGATTAAACATTATGTATATTTTCTAAATATTTTCATTGATGACATGTCTATTTTATCTTTCCAAAGTTACATGTGGAAGCAATTTTAAATAATTATTTTCTCATATATTGAGTTGCAAATTCATTCCTTCTCTTTACTACCCCTCCTGAAACATTAAGCAATCTAACCTAGGTTATAAATATGCATGTATATATGACATCATGTAGTATATATTTCAATATTTAACATGTTGTAGAAGAAGGTATATACCACTAAAAGAGAAAAAAATATTGAAGGAAATAAAGTAAAAATGACATTTTTGATTTGCATGGATACTCCACGAGTTTTGTTTTGGAGACTACTGGTATTTTTAAATCATGAGTCCTTTTATATTGTCTTGTATCACCATATTTCTGAGTATAGCAGGACCAATGGCAGTTAATCTTCATGAAATATTGATATTATTATGCAAAATCTTCTTGCTTCATTCATTTTCCTTTCACCAATTCATATATGTCTTCCCAGATTTTTCTGAAGTCATTCTGTTCTTTGTTCCAAATGGCACAATAGTATTCTATTACAATAATATTCCCCAATTTCTTCAGTCATACTCCAATTGATAGAGGTTCTCTTAATTTTTAACACCAGGTAAAATATTTGTATATAAATCACTTCTTTTCATTTACTTGGCATACCAACATTGTAATGGTTGCTTGATCAAATGCTATGAGTAATTTTATGACACTTTGGGCATCATTCAAAATTACTCTCCAAAATAGTTAAATCAGTTCATAACTGCAAGAGTACACAAATGTCCCAATTATCCCATATACTCCCAAAACTTCATCATTTTCCTTCTCTGCTACATTAAAAAAACTTGATAAACATGAAAAGTTACCTCAGAACAATTTTAATTTTTACTTCTCTAATTGATAGTGATTTTAAGCATTTTTTCATGTGAGCATAAATAGCTTTGATTTCTTCATCTGAAAGTTGACTGTTCATATCCTTTGATCATTTATCAATTAGGGAATGACTTGTGATCTTAAAAATTTAACTGAATTCTTCATATATTTGAGTAATGAAAACTGTGTCAGATATATACTCTGTAACTACTTCCTTGTTTTCTGTTTTCATTCTAATCTTGGTTGCATTAATGTTTTTAAAAAGTTTAAAAATTAATACAATCAAAACTATCATTTTATTTTTCTTTAATATTCTCTACCTCTTAATTGGTTATAAATTCTTCTTCCCTTATCCAAAGTCTGACAGGCAAACTAATAAATGTTTCCCTATTTTGCTTATGAGGGCAGCTGGGTGGCTCAGTGGATTGAGAGTCAGGCTAAGATGGGAGGTCATAGGTTCAAATCTGGCCTCAGACATTTCCTAGTTGTGTGACCCTAGCTAAGTCACTTAAACCCCATTGCCCAACCCTTACCTTACCCCTCTTCTGCCTTGGAACCAATACACAGTATTGTTTCTATGATAGAAGGGAAGGGCTTTTTAAAAATCACCTATCTATTTCTAAATGGGTAAGGAGAAATAAAATCTCACTAAAGAAAATAATTCTTTAAAAATTAACATTGGACAAGTGGGAACTAATGACTTCATGGCACATTAAGAAACAATGAAAGAGTAAAAATAATAAAATTATGATAAAATGTGAAATATCTTTCTGGGAAAAAACAATGGGCCTAGAAAATTAATCCAGGAAAGATAATTTTAAAAAGTATTTGATTACAAGATAACCAAGATTAAAGAAAGAAATTAGACCTCATATTTCAAGAAGTTATCAAGGAAAGTTGCCCTGATACCATAAATAATAAGGATAAAGTAGAAATTGAAAGAATATACAAATTATCACATGAAAGAGTATCCAAAATGAAAACTGCCAGGAATATTATAGTCAAATTCCAGAGTGCCCAGACTGAAAAGGAAATATATCAAGCAGTCAAAAAAAAAACATAAAATACCAATGAGTCACAATCATGAACACACAAGAGTTTACAGTTCCCATGTTAAAGGAACAAAGGTCTATGGGTATGATGTTCTGAGATGGGATTGGTGAATGTGAAATCCACTACCCCGTTCATGATTACATCAGATTAGTATTTATATAGATATTAAATTTTTTGTGGTTCAGCATTTTCTTCTGTGTCAGTCCTGCTTGAACAGAATAAGTTTTCAATTGTATTAAATATTTTTAAAAAACAGTAATTACTTAATTCTGAAAGAATATTTCCTAAAATAACAGAGCAGGCACAAAGTTTTTGACACTTCCATTCCCTTTGATCTGTTATGTAAAGTTGTGGGTCAAGCACACCCATGTTATCTGATTTTACTTGAGACTTGAGGATCTACAAAGATATCTGGACTCTTAGGGAATTATAAATATATCTGAAAAATTGTTATATCTTTAATACAACTTTTTTTGCATATACAAGGAGGCTACTCACAAGGCTCAGAGTCTTTGTCTGCCAACCAGCACCTAGCTTTATTCTGAGACTGGATCTCTGTAAATAAAGCTCTTTCTTATTGGCTAGGAGACTTTGTTTTACTTATCAGCATCTCTGTTAATAAATGTTTGCCACACATTACACTAAAGAATAATCCTAAAGTGAGAAAATGTATACTTAATAAAATTGAGGAGTTTCAAGAATTTTTGATAAAAAGGCAATAACTCAATACAATTTTGATTTTCAAATACAAGATGCAAGAGAAACAGAAAAGGGTAAATATAGTACATAAATCAAAAGGGAATCAATAAGGGTAACTTGATTACCCTTTAATATGAGAAGATGATACATGTAACTTGCAAAAACCTTTATCATTTTTAAGGCAGTTAGAGGGATTTTACATATAAAGAGGGAAGGCAAGTAAATTGATTATTTGGGGATGATGTAAAAAAAAAGATAGATGAGAAAAAAGTACACCCTAGGACAAGGGAGAAGGCATAGGAAGAAGGAAAAAATATTGCATATTTTTTTAGGAACACAAGGAAGTTTTTAAGAGTAGAGGGGAAATGATATGGGTCTGAAAATGCTTGAACCTCACTCACATATAAGTGAGTTCAAAATGGAATATCTATATTTATATAGATAAAATGGTAATAGAACTGGTAATAGAAATATATCTTAACCAATAGAGAAGTTGGAAAAGATGATGATAAGGGAATGGAAGGGGGAATGGAAAAGAGGACAGATAAAAGAATATAGGAATCAGAAAAAAAAACAGATGTTAGAGAAAGCACAAGACATGAGCAGAAAGAGAAGTATACATAAAGGAAAATATTATGGAAGGAAATACACAATTAATAATTATTACAGTGAATGTAAACAAGATGACTTCACACATAAAATGAATGTGGACAGCAAAGTAGATTAGAAGTCATATCCAATATCTATATAGAGAGAATAATAAAAGGAAAGGAATAGAGCAGAATTAATATATTAATAAGCTTCAGTTAAAACAAAAATTTAGGAGTAGTTATCATACCCTCAGAAAGAAAGAAATAATAGATATGATTAAAAGATAAAAGTGGGGAAACTATATCTTGAAAAAGTAAGCTATAAACAATGAAGTAATATAAATACTAAAAATATACCAAATGGTACATTACCCAAATTATTCAAGTAAAATTTTAATTAATTATTTTAGAAAAAAGAAAAGAATTTTATTTTATTTTAACTTTGTCCTCTCAGAACTAGATAAGTATAACCATCAAATAAAAAAAGAAAGAAAGAAATCAAGGAGGTGAATTGGATGTCAGAAAAAAAATAAGACAGAATTCTGGGGTGGGGGGCAATGAATACAAATAGAAAACAGTATTAAATTATATCAGGGATACATGATACCTATACAAAAACTGAATAGGTATTAGGGGATAAAACATCACATCCAAATATAGTAAATAGAAATATTAAATGTGCTCACTTTTGACCATAATACATTTTATATTTAATAAGGGGAAATGGAACAAATATTAACTATTATTTAGAAACTAAATAACCTAATCTTATAGAATGAGAGGGTCAAAGAATAAATAAAAGAAATAAGCACTAATTTCATTGAAGAGTAAAAAAAGAGACAATATTCCAATTTTTTTTGGATAGAGGAAACACAGTACTCAGAAGAAATTTTATATATCTAAATTCGTACATGAATAAAAAAGAAAAAGAACAACTCAATAAATTAGACATTTAAGTGACAAAAATGAATAAAAACAGATGGAAAACCCTCAAATACTAAAAAGAACATTCTTACAATTAAAGATGGGATTAATGACAGTTAATATTTATAAAAGAAATCAATGAAGGAATAAATTTAAAGGAGATTTTATTAAAAAAAAACAAAATGTAATAGATAAATCACTTTTATTTTAAAAAGAAGAAAACCAAATTACTACTCTAAAAAAATTAAAAGAGAAAATATCATCAATGAATATAAAATTAAAACAATTACTATGAGTTATTTGTCCAATTTTAGGTCTTTAAAATTGACAAACTAAGGAAAATGAATTTGTTTACAAATATATAAACTGCTCCAATTAAGTAAAAAATAAACAGAACCGTTAAATACATCTATTTTAGAAAAAAATAAATTGAAGCAGTCATCTATGAAATCCTCAAGAAAAAAACCTGCATAATCACATGGATTTAAAGTTAGTTATATAGGAAACATTTATGGTATAATTAATATTAACACTATATAAAGTATTTTAAAAATAAAAAGTCATACTAGGATCTTTTTTTGATATTATTATTGTTTTGATACTTAAACCAGGGAGAACAAACACAGATAACATAAATTATAGACAATTTTCATTAACAAATGTGTATATAAAATCATAAAGTAAAATATTAGCAAAGGAATTTCAGCAATGCATCATAAAGTTGGAAGGAAAGAAGGAAGGAAGAAAAGGAGGAAGGGAGGAAGGGAGGAAGGGAGGGAGGGAGGAAAGGAGGGAGGAAGGGAGGAAGAGAAGAAGGGAGGAAGGGAGGAAGCAAGGGAGGGAGGAAGCAAGGAAGGGAGGAAGCAAGGAGGAATGAAGGAAGGAGGTAAATGGAGGGAGGAAGGAAGGGAAGAAGGGATGGAGGAAAGAGAAACTGCAATACTATTATTAAATTCCTCTTATGTGACAGGCACTGTCCTAACTGCTGACAATACAAAAATAAAAATTAAATGTTCCCAGTCTCAAGGAAACCATATTTCAATAGTGGCAATATCATATAAATAACTAGGCATATAGAAGATACATATACTATACTTGGTAGATAATCAGAAAAGTGAATGCATTTTTGTGTGTTTTTCAATTACTTTCTTTACTATTTTGGGGGGTTCTTTTTGTATCTCCTGTCTCTTTTAAGCTTTATAAGAACTTTGTGATGTCAGTACTCTAGATATTATTGTTCCCATATTACAGATGAGACTTAGAGATATTAAGTGACTTGCTTTAAACTTTGAAAAGAAAAAAGAAAAAAAGCATTCATTGAAAACAATATGAATAAAAAATAATGTAAACCTGGCAATGTGTGCCTAACTTACAAGACATTTAATAAATGCTTTTATCTGGGAATATGACAATATTAATAAGCATCCAATATAGAAATTTAACTTTTAAAACATATAATGTCAATACTTTCTTACATCCAAATATATGTCACAAGAATTTAAATAAGGCATGATGAAAAAATAATGCTTTGGACCAAGAAACAAAACAAAAATTTAGTCAGTGGGCAATTAGCAAGAGCTTTAAAATATCATATTGATCTGCAGTTTGAAAAAGTCAACACACTCACTTGGGAAACAGACTCACGAATAAATATAAATAATCCTAATTTAATTTTTTATTCTTCTATTCTATTCTCCCAAAGCTGTTCCCACTATAAAGAATCAAACTATTATAAACATCCACAAACCCTCATGATCTCATAGATTCACAAGTAAATGGATAAGGGAAAGTATAAAATGTATTACAGTATTGATGAAACTTATTTGAGTTCATATGTGTGTGACATGCATGTATGTTTCTATACATGTATAACAGTGTTAATTCAATATATATTTTAATTGAAATAAAATAATAGAGGTTTCTAGTCTTAGAGTCCTTTTCATGTTTTCTAATGGAACATTTTTGAAATAGATATTAAAGCTAAAAGAGCAGATTTAGTTTTGACTGCATATATATCACTATAAAAGTTGGAAAATTCAACTGACATGAGGAAATAAATTTAAGATACTTAAACCTTAAAGACAAACTTTAGAGACTCAAATAAGTCAGTTATTGTTGCTGTTAACATTTATAGCATGAGATATGTGCTTGAGCTTAGAGGACAGGTACTGCTAGAAGAATAAGTCATTCTCAATACCAAAAATTAAATCAGGAAAAATAAATATAAATTACATATCTGTATAAATAGTAATAAAGATGCACACATATAATTTATTTTACTTTATCCTTAAAGGTATAATATTTTCTAAATCCAATCTATAGTATTAATTGCTTTGAACTCCTATAGATAGAAAGTTATAAAAATAGGTTATCAGTGAATAACAACTCTTAAAATAGTTGATATGGTGATTTGCAATTATATTTTACTCTCCATTTGTCTAGTGCAGTTTTATGTTGTAACAAGGCTTTAATTCCTTCATGAAAGGTACTTTTATTTGCACACTGTCTTCCACATAGTTCTTAATGACTGATTGTTGAATTTAATATTAGATCTTCAAGGATTGACTATAATTCATAATGAAATTCTATTTAAAGATTTATACATTCAGGGGACTCACTGATCCAGAGACAACTTAAACTGTTAGACCAATTCAGGTTCTTAATTAAGTTGTTACTAACAATGAGAAAAAAAATGGGTTCTTTAAACATTTTATGCATTGCCCTACTGCTGACTGTTGGGCTAGATACAACAAGGTAAATGCATCTTTATATCTAATCCTTCAAACATGTAAAAACAACTATCATTCTCCCTTTATGTTTTCTTTTCTCTGGGCTAAAAATTGTACGTCTAGGATTTGGTTCAACCATCATATGCCCTGCCCATAATTAATTCTCATTTCCTCTGCACTTACAGAAGTTTTATCTTCTTCAAATTCTACCTCATCTGAACTACTTTATAAATAATCCTTTGTCATTATTGCTTATATGTGAATGTAATTTACTGAAACTTTATGATTTTCTTTTTGAAACACCATAGCAATTATGATTTTTCCCTATATATTTTGCTATTTGTGGTATCAGTATATCACAGATTTAAAGTTGTAAGAAATCTTAAAGATTTTCAAGTCCAGCACTTTCATCTTACATATAAGGAAATCCAGATAAGTCAAATGACTTAACGAAGGGAATATAGGTAGTTAATACCAGTCATGATTTAAATACAACTCCAAATGCCAATATTCATTAGTGTTTGTTAAATTCTGAATTAAAAAAACAATATTTAAAAACAATTAGCAGATCACTAGATAGAGTATGTGCTCAATGTTTCCTAAAGAAAAGTAGGTACGATCCCAAAATGAATGCTGAACTAGAGATATTCCTGATTTTGTAACTTTTATATAGGGGGAAAATACTATTTAAAGACATCATCATTTCAATTTATTTTAAAATGTATTAATCACTCAGTGTGTATAAACTTTGTAGCATGCATTAGTAAAGAGAGGAAAGTAATAGAACATGTAATTTGGATGATGATCCATTAAAATGTATAGAAACCACTCAAAAACATACAGCTGTATTAATAATTTTACATATGAACATCACCAAAATTGCTTCATATTTCCTATTGAAAATGCTGAATTGAAGAAAAGAAAATGTGCAATAGAGGATTGATTTAAAAAATTTGGAATTCAAAGACATAGGCTGCTCTGAAAAAGTAAGGTGACATTAAATTTCTATGTATTAAATTCTACCGTAGTCAAATCCTTTATTGTAATGTGAAGAAAGAAGCAATCATGGGCTGAAGTTATGACAAAAAGAAATGCATTCAGGGAAGTGTATGATATTTCAGGGAATAATAACTACAATAGGAAATATATATATATATATATATATAATATGTGAGTTCTAATTCTTTGAACTATTGATATAGTTTATTGAATACACATATCTCAGAAAATCAGAAAATCAAATATCAGAAGAAGTATCTTTTTGCTTGTTTTGTTTTATGGAAGACTGAAAATTAGTAAATAAGATCAAGATAAAAATCTGAGGACATGATACTTAAATAGAACACACATTCATATATATATATATTTTGTACATATTTACATATGCATGTATATGTATATATATTCTTCTCATTGAAAAACCAGCTGGTTGGCATGATGCATTCCTATGTTTGTATTTCTTTCAAGAGGTGTTCTTTATCCCAGCTTCTGTCCCATAAGATACATAGTTGCCATTCCAAACCCACTTTTTCACTAACCTAGATGTAATAAAGTAAAAGATGTTCCATGCGCTAGTGAATTAGTCAACGATGGACAAAATCCCCCATAAATAAATGTGCATTGTCAGACTTTTTTTCCCTTTTTAGAATTATATAGTGGTCTAAGCACCAAAGGTCAAACTGTGCCACATGTTTATAAGTATACCATTCCAATTGAGTTCACTTAATTGTCATGTGAATATCCAAGGGATATGAGATGTTTAAAAACAAAATATTCCCAACATGTAAAATTCCTTCACTTATTCAGATCAACTAATCTGTGTCTTAATAGATGAGCCATAGAGGATTGCCTGAATCCCATGAAATGTTAAATGGCCAAAGGAAAGATTTTTTTCCTCAGTATCTCCTTAAAGTTTGACATCAATCTACTTTTTCTATATTTCTAACAATTTGGGGGGGTTTGATGTGTTTGTTTGTGATTTCATGATGCAGGAAAATGTCAATGTCATATCAACTGATCTGAAATTTATAGCTCTGGACAATTGCCTGGGGGCATTCAGTAGTTACATGTTTGTGAGACTAATATGCATAAAAATGAGTATTTGAACCTATATTTCTAAAATTTTTATATAAATTTATTTATTTAGAACATTTTTCCATGGTTCCATGATTCATGATTTTTACCAACCCTCTTCTCTTTTGCCTCCTGGAGCTGACAAGCAATTCCACTGGGTTTTATATGTATCATTGTTCAAAATCTATCTCCATATTATTCATATTTGCAATTGAATGATCTTTTAAAGCCAAAACCCCAACCACATTTCCATCAAACAATGTGATCAGTCCTATGTTTTTCTTCTGCATTTATCCTCCCACAGTTCTTTTCTGAATGTGGATAACATTCTTTCTCATACATTCCACAGGATTTTCCTGGATGATTGTATTGCTACTAGTAGAAAAGTCTGTTACATGTAATTGTGCCACAATATTTCATTTTCTATGTACAATGTTCTCCTGGTTCTGCTCATTTCTCCCTGCATCAATTTTTAGAAGCCTTTCCAGTTTGTGTAGAAAGCCTCCATATCCTCATTCCTTTCAGTGCAATAGTATTCTATCACCATCAGATACAACAACTTGTTTAGCCATTCCCCAATTGATGGAAACCCCATCATTTTACATTTTTTGGTACCACAAAGAGTGTACCTACAAATATTTTTGTACAAATCTTTTTCTTTATTATATCTTTGAGGTACAAACCTAACAGTGGTATGACTGGATCAGAGGGCAAGCATTCTTTTGAAGTCCTTTGGTCATAATTCTAAATTGCCTTCCAGAATGGTTGGATCAATTTACATCTCTTCCTGAAATTTAGATCAACTTTCTATTTGTTATTTATAATGGTTCTCTTAAAAGGTAAAGAATAAAATAATGCAATAATCCTAATATAATTAATTAAAATTACTTCCATTAAAAATATAAGAAACTCAATCAACTAGAAAAAATTATAATTTAGTTTGAAAGTCAATGGTTAAAAAAGACATTTTTTTTATTTATTTAGGCTAAAACAGTTAATATCATCATCATAAAATTCTTATACTTATAAAATATAGGCAAATTAACATATACATACCTAATCAAATATAAAAACCTCAAGAATGGGGTAGCTCTATCAAAATCCATTTATTTTATTAATGCTACCTTTTATCTCCCCAAAATATAAGGAGCCAAAAAAGAGCCAAAATCCATTCATGAACCTCCAAAAATATACTAGACATATTGGAAAGATCATTTATCTAAAATTGTTCTTAAGGGCAAGGCAACAAAATGAGTATTTATTTTATTTAGTTCTTATTTATATTACCCTTAATATTTATTAGCCACTGACAAATACTTTACAATATTATCTCATTTATTATATTATCTCAAATATTAGATATAATTATATAATGAATAATCGCTGTCAAGAACATAATGGTTGAATACTGATAGAAATAATAGTGAGAACAAGATTGTAAAACCTGTAATCTCATCTTCTTTTCACTGTGACATTTTTGTCACCTTGTTTCTCAAAAGTATAAGAAAGTTAACTCTATCAAACTTTTAAAGAGCAACTAATCCCAATATCATACAAACTATTTGACAAAATTAGCTAAAGAGTCTTACCAAATTATTTTATGATACAAATATGGTATTTATACCTAAGCCAGGCAGATCAAAAACAGAGAAAGAAAACTACAGACCAATCTCCATAATGAACATAGAGGCAAAAATCATAAATATAATACTTGCAAAGTGATTGTGGCAAGTTATCACAAGGATTATTCACTATGACCACATGAGATTTATGCCAGACTGCTTTAGAATTAGAAAATCCATCATAATAATTGATCATATCAATAACCAAGCTAACAAATCACAATTATCTCAAATGATGCAAAGAAAAGTCTTTGAAAAAATAAAACACCCATTCCTATTAAAAATAGCAGAAAATATAGGAATAAAAGGTCCTATCCTCAAAATAATAAATATTTATTTAAAATAATCAGCAAACATTATCTTAAATGCAAATGTCACTAGCCTTCAAAATAAGATAAAGAGTGAAGCAAGAATGCCCATTTTCATTACTATTATTTAATATTGTACTATAAATGCTAGTGGTAGCAACAGAAAAAGAAAAAGAAATTAAAGTAATTAAAGTAGGCAATGTAGAAACTAAACTATCACTCTTTGCAGATGACATGATGGTATATTTAGAGAATTCTAGAAATTCAACCAAAAAGATAGTGGAAATAATCAACAACTTTAGCAAAATTGCAGGATACACAATGGTAGTAGTCTCTTGGTAACCCAGGATGATGACTGTCTTTGTGTGTTTTTGTGCACAAAGACACTTGTGCATGAAGATGTAAGTGGAAAAGTCGATGCACAGAGACATTCTCACTCTCTTGGCATTGGAAGTCTGGGTCCAGTGGCACGAAAAATCATTTCACCTGGAGACTTCCTCAGCTGCATTGGATGGCCTTGTTGTCTTTTGTGCTCCAACACTCCCTAAGCACTCCACAGTGCCTTGCTGCATTACCATCTCAGCCTTTGAACCTTCTTGTTGGTTTCTTCCGCCTGTTCCACTGAAGCAGTCTTCACATGCTGGGTGAGCAAAGCCCTGGTTCACCAGGGGTCCACGATGACCTGATGGCTACCCTCACAAGGTTTAGCTGGCTTGTCAAAGCCATTGCCCGGGGTGTGGCCGCTGCCACATGCTAGCAGCTACGAGGAGCCACAAGTGAGAGCTGGGTGTCAGGTGAGGGTCAGAGGCTGGAGAGCTGCCCTAGGAGGGCACGACAAGCCTTCCATACCAAGCTCCTAGGAGGGCATGACAAGCTCCTCCCTGAGCATCCCATACACAATAACACCACATAAATCATCATCATTTCTATATATTTCCAAAAAAAATTAACAGCAAGTGTTAGAAATAGAAATTCCATTTAAAATCACTGTAGAAAATATAAAATATTTAGGAATATATCTGCAAAAATGAAGACAGAAAATATATGAAAACAATTAGAAAACACTTTCCATACAAATAAAATTACACCCAAACAATTGGAAAAACATTAATTGCTCATGGGTATAATAATATAACATAACAACCATGACAATCCTACCTAAGTTAATTTGCTTATTTAGTGCCATACCTAACAAAATACAAAAAAACTATTTTAGAGAATTAGAAAAAAATAATTATAAAATTCATGTGGAGGAACCAAAGATCAAGGATTTCAAGGGAACTAATGAAAAAAAAAAGTAAAGGATGGAGGCCTAGCAGTACCAGATCTCAAACTGTATTATAAAGCAGAGATCATTGAAATAATCTGGTACTGGCTAAGAGGTAGACGGGTGGATCAATGGAATAGACAATGGGTGAATGACCCCAGCAAACTAGTGTTTAATAAACCCAAAGATCCCAGATTTGGGGAGAACAACACAGTATTTGACAAAAACTTCTGGGAAAAGTGAAAAACAATATGGAAAAATTACTTTTAAATCAATATCTCACACCCTATATGAAGCTATGTTCAAAATAGGTAGATGATTTAAACATCAAGACTGATATTATAAGTAAATTATGTGGACATGGAAGAGTATACCTGTCAGATCTATGGGGAATGAAAGAATTTTAGAATCAAGCTAGAGATAAAGAACATAAGAAGCTTTAAAATGAATAATTTTGATTATGCTAAATTAAAAAGGGTTTGTACAAATAAAACCAATATAACCAAAATTAAAAGGGAAGCAAAAAACTGGGAAAATTTATATAACAAAATTGTCTGACAAAGGTCTCATTTCTCAAATATATAAATAATTAAGTCAAATTAATAAGAAATCAAATCACTCCCCAATTGTTGAATGGTCAAGGAATATAGTCAGTTTTCAAATGATGAAATCAAAACTATCAACAATCATATGAAAAAGTATTCTAAATCCCTTTTGACTAGAGAAATGAAAATCAAAACAACTCTAAGGTACCACCTTACACCTATCAGAGTGGCCAATATGACATTAAAGGAAAACTATAAATGTTAGAGGGTATGTGGCAAAATTGGGACACTGATGTATTGCTAGTGGAATTGTGAATTGATCCAATTATTCTGGAAGACAATTTGGAATTATGTCCAAAGGGATTTAAAAGAATGGATATCCTTTGACTCAGCAATACCACTACTGCATTTGTATCCTAAAAAGATAAAAATATGGGAAAGGTTCTCTTTGTACAAAAATATTTATAGCTGCAATTTTTGTGGTGGCAAAAAAAATTATAAAATTAGGAGATGTCCCTTAATCGGGGAATGGCTGACTAAATTGTGATAGATGGTGGTGATGGAATAATATTGTGCTATAAGGAATGATTAACTGCTTGATTTCTATGAACTGGAAAGATTTATATAAATTGATGTGGAATTAAATAAGCAGAACCAGGAGAAAATTACACACTCTAAGTGCAATTTTGTGATACAATCAAATGTAATTTACTTTGCTACTAAAAGTAATGCAATGATCCAGGACAGCTCTGAGGGACTTATGAGAGAGAATGCTATCCACATCTAAAGAAAGAACTGTGGGAGTAGAAATTCATAGGAAAATGTATGATTTATCACTTGCTTATATGGGTATATGATTTGGTGTTTTGGTTTTAAAAGATTACTCTATTACAAAAATGAATACTATGGGAAAAGTATTGAGTGATAATATATGTATAACTCAGTAGAATGGCTTGTCAATTCCAGGAGTGGGGAGGGAAGAGGAGAGGAAACAACAAGAATCATGTAACCATGGAAAAATTAAAAATAAAAATAAATAAATAAGCATAAGACATACAGTTATTTATATAATACCATAATCATGCTACTTATCCTCCAAAACAAACTTTCATACCTCAATCAACACAATCAATATTCAACGAATGCCCTTCAAAGATAAACCTAAACTAGAATTTCTCTTCCCTTTGGGATTTTCCTTATTCACATTCAACAGGCAAACAAGGTAAATTCCTTAAAAGTGAATTAGATCAATTATTTTTCTTGAAAAGTCATATAATGTTTTCACAAAGGCAAACTTCCCAGTACACAGTGATTGATACTTTTATTTCTACACTAGCTATTTATTTTCAAATTTTATAATACAACATCTATTGATTCTTAAGACTTATAGATTATGGTGAACAATTAATTTGTTATATTATGATACTTTGAAAATAAATTAAAAATTAGTAGAGATGAAAAACTTTATTTGTAAAATAATATAATCTCAAAGCAAATATTCTAAAATCCTCTGGAGGCACATTTTATGTACAGTACTTTTAAATGAGGAATTAAAACAAAGTGTTACACAGCAAGGGGGATAATCAATATAAAATTGTATTTCTCCTTTGTCTCTGCTTTCTCTTTTGTATAGGAGAATGAAGGGGGGAAATGTATGCATTAATGTGAATATTTAATTTGGAAGATAATGTGCTCAAAAAAGAAAAAAATAACAGAATATGGCAGCAAAAATAAGTTGACCACAGTGGTGATGAAGATGATAATGATGAATTTATGACAAAAAATGTAAAAAGGAGATTATTTTTAATCATGAAACCTATAAGGAAATAAGCAATGTCAATCTATAACCTACCAATACAAAATTAATTGAGCAAGAGCCACATAAATGATGATAAGAATGGTAGTTCTTACTTAAATTGAAGTTTTAGGGCACAAAACGCTTACTTCATAAAAATCCTGAAAAAAGTTCATGGAATAATATTTCTGATTTTGTAGATGAGGAAACTATGTCACAGAGAGGTTAATTGACTTACCCAGTGTCAAAAGACTATTATGTATCACAATTTCAGATGGAATCTATGTCTCTAGTCTTAATCAAATGCAAAAGCTAATTTCATTCCATGAAATCCAAGTCAAGTTTCCAAAATAAATGTAATCAAATATGCACATAATTTTAACTCGATACCAATTTACTAACATCATTTAACACAAACTAAAGAACAACGAAAAAAAACACCTTTCTACAACCAAGATTAATTTGTGTTTACTATTTTATAAAGGTGATCTAAAAGATTGCCCTATGACAAAGCATTCTTGAAAAGGCTGCTAATTGAAAAAAAAAAGAATAATGGTGGAAACTTTTTCACTATTTCTAATTTTTTATTCCTTATTTTTATTGATGATGAGGATAATGGAAATTTGAGCCAGTAAAGTTAATAATAAAGAGGAATTTAAGGGTCAGATCAATGAATTCTTTTTAGGGATGGAACATACTTCATAAGCTTTTAGCAATTTAAAGATCATTATAAAAGCTTAGGACATAACAGTACATCCAGGTACAGAATATGCATATAAAACCAAAATTGTAATGGCAACTTTTCCTGATAGAAAATAAATGTATAGTAGAAAATTATATTATTACTCATTCTTTCCCATTCCCCCATATTTTCTTAATATGTTATATTAGATTGTCTTGATGTTAATATTATATATGTACCAACATTAAATTCAAAGTTTAATCCCTACCTCTGACAAATCCTTGCTATCTGTCTGTGAGAATAACACTTAAATTTTTATGCTTTTTGATAATTTAAAGATCAAGTTGCTGAGATTTTTTTCTAAAATGGGAGTTCTTTTGCTACTGTAATAATAGGTCTAATTATTTCAAATTTATTTCCTTTTTATTGATGATGGGTAAAATGGACAATTCTAACAAATAAAGATAATAATAATATAGAATTTAAGGGTCTCATCAACAAAAATAATTCTTTATGGGAAAAGAACATTCCATAAGCTATATGGACACTCATGGTTTGAAACCCTCTGTCTTCCAGATTCTAAGTTTCAGATTTCAAATTCTCCCTTATAAATCCTGAAAAATCTCAAAATTATTCTTGATCTTTGTTGGTGAGCCAGTTGCATATGACTGTGCTACCAGATACTTAGAATGGGGAAATCTATGAAAAGGAGATAACTTCATTTATTTCAGTCAATATTTGTAAGGCCCCCCACAAGTCAAAAAGCCTGTGTTAGCTAGAGATTACCAAAAAAAAACCATATATGTATATATATATATATATATATATATATATATATATATAGAGAGAGAGAGAGAGAGAGAGAGAGAGAGAGAGAGAGAGAGAGAGAACCTACCTGCAAGGTGCTTAATAACCACACCTTATATTTTGTTATAAAATTGTAAATAAAAGCAATGAAGAACCTACAATTATAAAAACACTTTCAGATAAAATGTTTTGTGGAACAGAGTATGTACTATTATTCTCATTTTAAGGATAAATTAACTAAACCTAGAAGAGGGATAAATTAATTGCCAGAGGTCACTGTGTTAGTAAGTTGCAAAAAAACATACTTTGAAAGTAAATGAATACCAGTCTTCTATCTCCTATTCTAGGCTTCTGTACAATATCACAGATTACTTACATTATATTGGAGAGAAAATAAAACAGGTATAAAATTAAATGGGCAGTTAGGTGATAGAGACTTAGACATAGTTTAGGAAGACCTGAGTTTAATTCCTTTTCAGATACATTGTTAATTTTGTGACTGTATATCCAAGTAACAACTTCTCTCAGCCTCAATTTCCTCATTTCTAAAATGGAAATAATAGAACCTGCCTTACAAGATTGTGAGGATCAAATGAAATAGAATATAAAGTACCTTGAAGAATGCTAGCTATGATAATGTTGATGATAGTGACAGTGCTACACTAGACTTTTATGTTCCAGGAATCATTTCCATCAATTCATAAACACATATTATGCCCCTACTATGTGCAAGGTATTATGCTAAGAGTTATGGGTTCAAAAACAGGCAAAAAAGAGTACCTGTTCCCTTTGAGAAGAAAGGTGGTAAAGAGCTTAATTTGCATTTAGTATGAAACTAATTCATCTTATATAATCCTTTAAATAGTATATATAACTAGATAGTTATAAAGGCTAGTCAGTTGTTCCTTAATTTGATAGGTAAGGAGAAAGTTAGTTTAAGAGCTCCTGTCATAAACCTTCTTATATTAATTACACATCTTTATTATCTCTTGATTCTGAATAAAGATAACAGAAGCAATCATAGTCAGTTCTAAAAGTAGGAATAGTATTTGCTTTTTTAGGAATCTATATCAATAACAGGTTCCTCAGATTTAATGATTCAGAGAGATGACTTTGTTTACCTTTATGTCTCTTCTTAAGAGTTATTATCTGAGGGTATTAGTTATAAGATCAATAAATTGCCTGGACCTTGTACTAGAATTGATCAACTATTAGCTGACATACTTGGAGTATATGGACTTTGTTAATCAATGATTTAAATCTATTGTCAAAAACCTATAAAAACAACTGTGAATATCCACAAAATGGGACTAGTGACTACTTACCTATGAATAAAGTCAGTTTTCAGCTCAGAATTATAGCCCATAGATTTATCTATTCCTTACAGGAGTACAGTGGATAGAGTGCCAGGCTAGAGTAAGAAAGACTCAACTTGGTGAGTTCAACTCTTCTCTCACACACTTACTGGCTGTATGACCCTGTGAAGTAATTTAACCTTGCTTGCCTCAGTTCTTTCATCCATAAAATGAGATTGAAAAGGAATTTTTTTCCCCAAGAAAACTCCAAATAGGGTCATGAATATTAGGACATAACCAAAAAGCCCTTGAAGAGCTTACAACTAATGGGGAAGAAAACATGCAAATACACACACACACACACACACACACACACACACACACACACACATGCACACAGAAAGTTATTTAAGGAATAAATCAAAAATAAATGAGAAAAAATGGAATTCAGAGAGTTTGATGATAGCTTCTGGAAGAATATAGTCTTTAGTTGTGACTTAAAGGGAGACAATGGGTCAATAGTCAGGGTGGGGATGACAGAAGGGAGTAATCCTTTGGGGAAAGTGAGATGCAATGGAATCTTGGGAAAAAGAGTGTTTAACCTTACTAACAAGTTAGATCCCTTTATCATGTGAGATGGGATAAAACAGGAGAATATAAAAGAATCATAGGTATAAGAAGGTTTCCCCAAGTTTGTTACAAAAATTATACCTCTTCTGTTTTAATAAGTATGTTTTGTTTTTTAGAAGAAGAGTTCAGAGAATCTTTCAAAATGACCAAAGATATTACTGTTTGTAAACTTCAGTCAAATATAATTTCTCTTCAAGGTGTCCCACTTACCGAATTAAGGTGCATGTTGATGCCTTTTGGCTATTGAAGTATATTGGTTTTCACTAAAGCTTGTAATATCTAAGGAAAGTTATCAAAGGAAAAGACAAATATAAACTTTCATCCATTTAAGAATTTTTTAGGTTTTTACTTTGGCTAATTAATTACTTTATGCCAGTGTAATTGGTCTGCCCCACAAATTGATAATGGCTTAGAATAATGGATAATATAATAATGGGAGCAGGTTTATTTTTTTTCTTATGACCACATTGGATTTCATCTTCTGCAGTCATGAAATACTGGGTTTTACCCTTTCCCTGTTTTTTTCCATTTTGATTAGACAGGAAGGAACATAGAGTGGGGAAGAGAGAATAAGATTTTTATAATACCTGCTATGTACCAAGGACTGTATTAATTTTAAGAAATATTATCTCATCTACTTCTAATAAAAAGGGAGACATATGCTATTTTATAGCAACTTTGCAATTGTAGCAAACAGATATCAAGTGACATTCCCAAAGCTATACAGATATTAAGTGATTGAGGCTATAGTTTAACTCAGGTTTACCTGACTACATGGCTGGCATCCTAACTATTGGGATATTAGAAGCTTCTAGATATTAGTACTCATAGTACTAGTATTAAACATTCTTCCTAGTACTCTTCCATTTTTGCCCTTGATACCCTTTCACTAAAATCTTGTTGAATTTAACTTGAGCCTTCTGATGTAGCTTTTCCTGATATGTGGCAAGTAAAAAGGCTTTTGGAATTAACCAGCTCATCTAATTCTCATCTGACACACTTACCAAAGTTCTAGTAAAATATTTCAATGTCCACATGACTCAAGACACTAGAAAAATGAAGGTTAGAAGACCAAAACTCCCAGGTGGATTGAGTCTTTATGAATCATCTAGGTAAATTTCTTCATTTTAACATCTGAGAAAACTGAGTCCTTAGGATGTTAAATGATTTGACGAAAGTCACATTTGACAACAGACAGAGTCAAAGTCAGATTATAACATGGCTTTCCTTTCTAGTCAAATGCTCTTACCATTACCTAATATTGAATTGTTCTCCATAGGATTTCTCTCTCTCTCTCTCTCTCTCTCTCTCTCTCTCTCTCTCTATATATATATATATATATATATATATATATATATATATATATATATATATATATATATATATATGCATACATTAAATATTCCTCCCTGTCACATTAAGTAATGTAACTGATAACTCTGCTGCTTCTTATTGACTAATAAAATCAAACAACCTATTATATTATACAGGTTGTTACAAAACATTATGGAAGGATGATGTCAAATTTCACTACTCTACATCCTGATATTTGGGTTCAATTAGAGTGACTCTGACTTATAATAACTATCTAGTTATGGGAAAGTTACTAACCACTATTAGTCTCAAAACTGCATTTCTAAAATTAACATAATAATAATTAACATGATTAATGGGGTTATTTTGAGAAAAGAGCTATGCAAACTGTAAAATGCCAAATAATTTCTAATAATGATAATGATTTATAATGATGATCATCATTATAAAGAGAATTATGTGGCTCTGGTGAGAGAACTGAGGGTCAGATATCTTCACTTCTATTGCTAAAGGATTTAATGCATGTGTGTGTTTTATCAACTTTTATTATCATAAAAAATTTTTCTTTTATCAGAATCTAATAGATCTAGAATAAGGCTGCAATAAATTTCATCACACAGACCATTGTGATAGAAACTCTGGTTCAAAAGGCAGTAATGTCAATTTCTTAATGTTTTCTCCCTCATGAACATGCTTTATGTAACATATAATGAAAGAAGTAGTGTAGTTGTGAATAGAGACCTGGACTCAAAGTCAGAAAGGCCTGAGTTCAAGCTCTATCTGAGTTATACTGCAACTATGGAAAAATCATTAATACCTGAATACCCTAAATCACCCTTCCATTTTGTATAAGTTGCAAGTTGCTTATTTGTATTAGGACAAGAAATTTGGCCAGAGGTCAATCCTTACCCAGAAGAAATTACAGATTTAGACAAAAAAGAAAGAAGAAAAAATATTTTGATGTGGACAAAAGTGCATATATATATATATGTGTGTGTGTGTGTGTGTGTGTGTGTGTGTGCACACATATGTATATATATATATATATATTTAAAGTCATTTATTGTATGGGGTACACTTTTGCTTTTAAATAAAATTACAGAAAATAATTCAAAAGTTACTAATAATTAGATCATTTTAGGACTATCTGCAACATTAATTAGCTATAAATTCCCTTAATATATAATCCCTGTCCAATGCCCAATAAATTTTGACAAATTAACTAAATGAACTGTTCTAAAGCTATATTGACAGCTTCAATACTAATAAATCATAGAAGGCATAGCTATATGTAGATTATATAATTTATCACACATGAAGTTAAATATGAAGGAATAGAAAATAGGCTAGCCACAGATATAGTGTTAAAATTATAAATAAGTCAAATATAAATATATAAAGTGGTCTATTAGTAATGTGAACGATGTATTGGTATTCTTAAGATCAAGAAAAAAGACCTCAAGTGCACTGAATACAGGATTTATGAAGGATTTTGGGAATAATTAATGAAAAAGCCTTTATTAAACACTTACTATGCAAGGACATGGAAAGAATAATATGAAATGAAAAAGAACAAAGAATTTTTATTTTATCAGGGGAGGGAATGACCACACTATTAAATGAATTGATCTATGAGAGTAACACATGTGTCTCTACAAATACTATTCATTTCTTCTTTAAATTATCATCAAAAGATACTAAATTATCCCTTAAAACTGAAACAATGTCTTATAAATCACACAATGAATTTTAAATGCTGAACATATGATAAAATCTCTTTTGTGGTGGTCTTTTACCCATGGCCTTCATCTCAATCTATCTCAAAGGTACACTATACAATAAAGAGTCATCAAGACTATTTTAGGAACAAAATCTTTAGCTTATCCATTTCAAGTTCAAAAGAAATCTCTTCCTCTTTCTATGATCAGGAATGTAAAAATAATCTCATTTGACTAAGGCTAAAATCATGAAACTAATGATTTCTTCTATTCTTGTTATCAATAATGGATGTTATTCACATTTTTATGAAGACTTGGATGATGAAAAATGTGAAAAGGCTAGTAACACTAATCATGAATCAATACATTTATAATGATAAAAAGTGAGTTTGTGTGTGAATAAATAGGCTATATGGTAGTAAATAGTCAAACCTACTAAAATATATGTAGGATCAAACTAAACACATCAAAAAGTGAGCGATTTATATGAACATTCAGAGGTATGGAGGTCAGTGAGGGTACAATTCTGTTTATTTGTTAAATATTTCTCCCAAATCAATGAAATATGAATAGATAAATAACTGTACAAAACATTCCATTGAAATCTCCCAAAATGAATTCTAATTGTTCAACCATAAAGATGGTAAGACACCTTCACTGTCTGATTTTCCAGAAGAAGTAAACTAAATATATTTTCTCCTTATGAATTGTCTCAATATGTTTATGTTAGAAGGTAACTCTTAATCCAGCTTTCCTTTTTATATCTTTTGTTGATAATTCTGTGTTCATCACAATTTTTCTTCTTTTTTCCAACTTCTTTACAATTAATTTCCCTACAATTCTTTCTTTCACCTTCCATTTTATCCCATATTTTTAGATTGTGAAATTATAATAAGTAATGATTTGTTTGTTTGTTTTTCAGGGCCTGGCATCTTTTGTTGTTGTTCAGTTATTTTTCAGTCATGTCTGACTCTTTCTTACATAGTTTTTCCTCTTAAAAATAAGGAGTTTTCTTGGCAGATATGGAGCAGTATCATTTCTTTCTCCAGCTCAGTTTACACAAATAAACTGAGGCAAACAGGATTAATTATCTTTCTCCAGATTATACAATAAAAGCATTAAGCCATATTTAAACTCATAAATGGTTCTACATAACTCTAGGCCTGGAAATTTATCTTCTAAACCACCTTGCTGCTCCATACCTTAGCAAATAGAAGGCACTTAATATATACTCATTGACTGAATTTTCCCAAAACTATTTACTCCTATACCTTCAACTGTCAAATCATTAATTTCTATTCTGTATTCTAGATTTCTATTTCCATCTATTTCTGTTTGGATGCTTCATTAATGCCTTGAATTCAACACATCCAAAATTAAGTTTATCTTTAACAAATGCATTGCTTCTATTTTCCTTTTTTTTCCTGTTAGTACCACAATTCACCCTGACTCTTTTGTTCCAAGTATTGATGTCATCTTGGTGTGCTCCCTCTCTCTCACTACTCATAATCAGATATTAAGGCCTAGGGTTTCTACCTCTATGATTTTATTTACCTATATCCCCTCAATTCTATATGGGCCACCAACCTATATGGTCTCATTTATTTAAGGTTAATAACATTCCTCAGTCAAATGAGAAACAGTCCTTCAGAGTAGATAAAGAAACTGGCAGAGAAAATCTCAGTGGTATAACAAAAGTGCATAGAATCAAGTACACAAATGTCTTCCTACTTCCTCCAAATTACATGGTTTAGTGTTGAATCAGAATAAAGTAAGAGATACCATGTATAAATCATCCATATAAATTGCTAGAGATTTCAAAAGTCAACAAAATAACTTATACATTTTTTAAAATTACCTATGCCTTCCTGAATGACAGTGCCTTAGAGTATGATCAAATCTATATTCTGTCTTACATGTCACTTTAAACCATTTAAGGTTATAAAAATTACCATTGGGGGGAACTTCCGGGTAAGCATGGCAGCCAGCTAAACATGGCTTACTCACTCTCCCAAACATACACCAACAAGGATCACCCCAAAAGACCTTAAGAATCTTTATCAGAGGAGCGGAGGAGCTGTAAAGCAGGGCTCAGCAGTGAAGGTGCATGGGATCGGGGCTTTACCAGCCTATAAGAGGGTGAAAGGGCTTCCACCCAAATGGGAGTGGATCCACCCCCCCAACCCCACCTACAGGGCCAGAGCCAAGGCCAGCGCACACCAAGACAAACAAGCAAGGGGTGCCTCTGAAGTGAGGAAAGGGCACATCTGAGCCCTTGGGAGCAGACTAGGACAGCAGGGGACCAAACCCCTCTGAAGGCAGCTAGGCAGAAAACCCCAACATGTGAGAGAGTCCAAAGCCAGTGCGCCTGCCAGAGCCAGAGAGTGAGCCAGCAGTGCCTCTGAAAAAACAGGGAGTGTTTGTGGGTCCATGGGAATTGACAAGGACTTCAAGGGACCCACCCCCGAAAGTAGCTAAACCAGAAAACCAGTCAGGCAGGAGAGCACAGACACTGAGCGCCCCCTGAAGGGAGGCACCAAGACAAGCCTCAAAGGACTTTGGAGAATCAAGAGCCTGCTCATTAACTCCAGACACAATAAACCTGCCCAGTAGACTCTGATTTCTGACTAAAGAGGGAAGTGAAAATATCCAGGAAAAATGCCTAACTGTGCACAGGAGCCTCAATATTCCTCTAAGAAATCAAAAAAGAAAGCTGTCACCCTCAAAAAAATTTTATGGAAGAAAAACCCAGGCTACAGAGGAAATGCTGGATGAAACTCAAACAAAGGCAAAACTGAAAAAAAAATGAAAATTGTCAACAAGCCCTGGAAGAGACTCAAATGGAGCTTATCATCAGAAAGAGGGAAGCCCCCTGGAAAGAGAAGTAGGAAATGGTTCAAAAAGAAAATCAACAAATTATATTAGAGAACCAAAAAAAAATTACAGCTGAATACCAAAAGATTAAAGCAGAAAACCAGGCCTTAAGGACCAGAATTGAGCAACTGGAAACCAATGATCTTGCAAAACAGCAAGAATGAATAAAGCAAAGTCAAAAAACTGATAGAACAGAAGAAAGCATAAAATATCTCACAGACAAGTTGACATATCAGGAAAACAGAGGAAGGAGAGACAATTTAAGAATCATTGATCTACCTGAAAAGCCAGAAATATACAGGAACCTTGTCACCATACTACAAGAGATCATCCAAGAAAACTGCCCTGAAATTCTTGAACAAGGGGGCAAAATTAACATTGAAAGAGTTCATAGAACACCCTCTACACCTTTCAGACTCTATAAGATGCAGCCAAAGCAGTACTCAGGGGAAAATTTATATACTTGAGTACATATATTAACAAATTAGGGAGGGCAGAAATCAATGAGTTGGACATGCAAATTAAAAAAACTTGAAAGGGAACAAATTAAAAATCCCCAGAAGAAAACCAAATTAGAGATCCTAAAAATTAAGGGAGAAATTAATGAAATTGAAAGTGATAGGACTATTGAATAACAAATAAGACTAGAAGCTGATATTTGGGAAAAAAACAAACAAAATAGACAAAATACTGGTCAATCTAATAAAAAAGAAGAAAAAATAAAATGAAATTAAAAGTATTAGGGATGGAAAGGGAGAATTCACCACAATTGAAGAGAAAATTAAGTCAATCATCAAAAAACTATTTTGCCTACTTATATGGCAATAAATATGTCAATCTAGGTGATATGGATGAATATTTACAAAAAAATTGCCTATATTAACAGAAGAAGAAATGGAATTCTTAAACAATCCCATATAAGAAAAAGAAATTTTTCAGGCCATCAAACAACTCCCAAAGAAAAAATCCCCAGTAGCCTGACGGATTCACAAGTGAATTCTATCAAACATTCAAAGAACACCTAATCCCAATACTATACAAACTATTTGACATAATAAGCAAAGAGGTAGTCCTACCAAATTCATTCTATGACACAAATATAATATTGATCCCAAAGCCAGGCAGGCCAAAAACAGAGGAAAAAAAAACTAAAGACCAAACTCCTTAATGAACATAGATGCAAAAATCTTAAACAGGATATTAGCAAAAAGATTTCAGCAAGCCATCACAAAAGTTATTCACTTTGATAAGGTAGGATTAATACCAGGAATGCAAGGATGGTTCAATATCAGGAAAACTATCCACATAATTGACCATTTCAACAAGCAAACCAATAAAAATCACATGATTATTTCATTACACGCAGGAAAAGCCTTTGATAAAATACAACACCCATTCCTATTGAAAACAATAGAAAGTATAGGAATAGAAGGATCGTTCCTAAAAATAATAAACAGTATCTATCTAAAACCATCAACCAACATCATCTGCAATGGTGATAAACTAGATGCATTCCCAATAAGATCAGGAGTGAAACAAGGATGACCCTTATCACCTATATTATTCAACATTGTACTAGAAACACTAGCAATAGCAATTAGAGAAGAAAAAGTAATTGAGGGTATAAAAATTGGCAATGACGTGACCAAGCTATCACTCTTTGTGGATGACATGATGGTCTACTTAAGAAATCCTAGTAGTAGTAGTAGTGGTAGTCTCTCGGTTATCAAGAATGACAATTGTCTTTGTGCATTATCATCTATTGATGTACCCTCATGTGGCTTTGAAGTCCATAGACTGAGGCACAAAGTTTATGGCACATGGGGCATGGGATGCCAGTTGTTACGGGAGGTGAGGTTGTGGCCTGGTGTTGGCATTCACGCGCAGCGGCAAGACATCAACGTCCTTCATCTTCAAAGGTGGTTGCGGCATGGTTAATGTGGGTTGACCAGCTGCTTCTGACAGAGGCAGCAAGTTCTAGTTGCTTTGGTGTAATGTCAGCTCACTTCAGGTTTGACTTTAGCTGATCCTTGAATCTATTCTTTGGTCAACCTTGTTTCTTGAGTCAAGCTGACAGTTCACCATAGAATACCTGTCTTGTTATTCGCTGTATGTCCATGAGGATGACGTGTCCAGACCATCATAGCTGGGTTTTGAGGACCATTACTTCGATGCTGGTGGAGTTGGCTCTGTCAAGGACTTCCTGATTGGTGATTTGGTCCTGCCATAGGATCCTCATGATTGACTGGAGAGAGCGTTGGGGGAATTGCTCCAGCTCCAGCTCGTGCTTCCAGTACGGGGTCCATGTCTCACAACCATACAGGAGCAATCTAAGGACCACTGCGTTGTACACTTTGAGCTTTGTTACAGTGCTTACACCTCTGTGTTGGAGGACTTTGGAGCACAGCTGCCCAAGTACCTGGCTGGCCTTTTGGATCCTGGCATTAATCTCGTGGTCTAGGGACCCGTCATTGGCGATTGTGCTGCCCAGGTACTTGAAACTGTTGATGTTAGAAAGCTGTGTGCCATCGATTGTAATGCACAGATGGTTAGTTGGCCTCCCTGGTGCAGGTTGGAACAGCACCTCTGTTTTGCTGAGGCTGATAGTCAGGCCAAACAGTTTTGTTGCTATAGAGAACCTGTCCACAATGGTTTGAAGATGATTTTCTTGGTGGGCCATGAGAGCACAGTGATCTGCAAAGAGAGCTTCCAGGATGAGTCTCTCTGTTGTCTTTGTTTTTGCAATCAGGGGGTGAAGGTCGAATAGTGAGCCATCCAGTCAGTATTTGATGTAGCCACCCAGGTCTAGATCCATCACAGCATGTCATAATACTTGGGTGAAGTATAGGTTGAATAGTACCAGAGCGAGGACACAGCCTTGTTTCATGCCATTGGAGATTTTGAAGCAATCAGGAGTCTCTCCACCAGATAGGACTTCCCCTGTCATGTTGACATGAAAGAGCTGGATCAGTTTGACAAATTTTGCTGGGCAACCGAACTTGCTAAAGATCACCCACAATGCCTCCCTGTTCACTGTCTTGAACACCTTTGTCAGGTCTATGAAGACAATGTAGAGACTCAGGTTCTGCTCAAAGCATTTTTCCTGCTTTTGCCTCACCATGAAGACAATGTTGATGGGATTACAATCTTGTCAGAAGCCACATTGTGATTCAGGCAGGTTCTGCTCTGAAACAGGAGTGTACAGGGTCTTCAGGGAGGGGTAGTATCTCTGGTATGGAGGGCTTGCTGTGTCCTTCTAGGGCAGTTCTCCAGCCACTGACCCCCACCTGAAACCCAGCTCTCACTTGTGCCTCCCAGTAGCTGCTAGCATGCTGCAGTGGCCACACCCCGGACAATGGCTTTGACAGGTGGGCTAAACCTTGTGAGGGTAGCCATCGGGTTGTAGACCCCTGGTGAACCAAGGCTTTGCTCACCCAGCATGTGAAGACTGCTTCAGCGGAACAGGTGGAAAAAACCAATAAGAAGGTTTAACAGCTGAGATGGAGATGCAGCAAAGCACTGTGGAGTGCTTAGGGCGTGTTGGAGCACAAAAGATAACACGACCATCCAATGCAGCTGAGGAAGTCTCCAGGTGTAACGATTTTTCATACCACTGGACCCAGGCTTCCAAAGCCGGGAGAGTGGGACTGTCTCTGTGCATCGGCTTTTCCACTTAAATCTCCTTCACCCACAAGTATCTTTGTGCACACTCATCTATCCTAACCCCGTCCACCCTCTTCAAGACCTGGGGTGATGGGGGAGTGGCAACATAACAGGTGGAGGTGACCACTGGCAGTTGTAGTCACGACCCTGCACATAGGCTGCCCAAGGACCAGTGGTGGCTCAGCCCTGTGGGCAGCAGGGACGTTCGGCAGCATCCTGGGCGACTGAACAGCCCTCTCTAGGACAGCACTGCTCACCCTAATCAAGGGAGGGGACTAGAAAAGGTGTCCCAAACATTGCCTGCCCTACAAACACCCGGTCAGCACACCGCGGCTGGCGGGTCATCCCTTTAAGCGGTCAAAACCAAAGAAAACATAATACAAAGAAACTCCTACTGGGAGCTTGGAATATCAGAACATTATTTGATAGAGAGAATACCCCAAGACCAGAGAGAACAGCTCTAATCCATAAATAACTGGCACTATATAACATCAATATCGCAGTCTTAAGTGAAAGACACTTACCAGAAGAGGGATCACTCAGCGAACCCACCACTGGATACACCTTCTTCTGGAAAGGTAGAGCCTCAAATGAAGACAGAATCCATGGTGTTGGCCTGGCTATCAAGACCAGTTTGCTCAAACAGCTGCCAGACTTGCCTGTGGGCATCAGCAAGAGGCTCATGAAGATCCATTTGCCTCTCAGCAAAGACAGGTATGCCACAATCAACAGCGCATATGACCCAACACTGACCAGTACAGAGGAGACCATCGAGCAGTTCTACTCTGACCTGAGTGCCGTCCTGCACTCAGTGCCCACAAATGACAAGTTGATACTACTGGGAGACTTCAATGCCCGCGGTGGCCAGGACCATGAAAGATGGAAAAGAGTGCTTGGCAAACACGGTGTGGGCAAAATGAACAACAACAGCCTACTACTACTCAGCAAATGCTCAGAGTTAGAACTCACCATGACGAACACTGTGTTTAGAATGGTGAACAAATATAAAACAACATGGATGCACCCATGATCAAAACAGTGGCATCTCATTGACTACATTCACAAATCCTAGAGAATCAACCAAAAAGCTAGTGGAAAAAATCAACAATTTTAGTAAAGTTGTAGGATACAAAATAAACCCATACAAGTCAGCATTTCTATATATCTCTAACACATCTCAGCAGCAGGAATTAGAAAGAGAAATTCCATTCAAAATCACCTTAGACAACATAAAATACTTAGGAATCTATTTGCCGAGAGGAACACAGGAACTATATGAACAAAACTACAAAACACTTTCCACACAACTAAAACTAGATTTGAGTAATTTTAAAAACATTAACTCCTCATGGGTAGTACGAGCCAATATAATAAAAATGACCATCCTACCCAAACTTATCCACCTATTTAGTGCCATACCCATTGAACTTCCAAAAATCTTTTTTACTGAACTAGAAAAAACATGACAAAGTTCACTTGGAAGAACAAAAGATCAAGGATATCCAGGGAAATAATGAAAAAATGCAAAGGAAGGTGGCCTTGTAGTCCCAGATGTCAAACTATATTATAAAGCAGTGGTCATCAAACCAATTTGGTACTGGCTAAGAGACAGAAAATAGGATCAGTGGAATAAACTAAGGCTAAGTGATCTCAACAAGACAGTCTATGACAAACCCAAAGACCCCAGTTTTGGGGACAGAGCCCCACTATTTAATGAAAACTGCTGGTAATACTGACAGTGTGGGAGAGATTAGGTTTGGATCAACACCTCACACCCTACAGCAAGATGAACTCAGAATGGATAAATGACTTGAAAATAAAGAAGGAAACTATAAGTAAATTAGGTGAACACAGAATAGTATACATGTCAGACCTTTGGGTAGGGAAAGATTTTAAAACCAAGTAAGACTTAGAAAGAGTAACAAAATGTTAAATAAATAATTTTGACTACATCAAATTAAAAAGGTTTTGTACAAACAAAAACATTGTAACTAAAATTAGAAGGGAAACAACAAATTGGGACACAATCTTCATAACAAAAACCTATGACAAAGGCCTAATCACTCAATTTTATAAAGAGCTAAACCAGTTGTACAAAAAATCAAACCATTCTCCAATTGAAAAATGGGCAAGGGACATGAATAGGCAGTTTTCAGTTAACGAAATCAAAATTATCAACAAGTACATGGAAAAGTGTTCTAAATCTCTGATAATCTGAAATATTCAAATCAAAACAACTCTGAGGTATCACCTCACACCTAGCATATTGGCTAACATAACAGCAAAGGAAATTAGTGAATGCTGGATGGGATGTGGCAAAGTGGGGACATTAATTCATTGCTGGTGGAGTTGTGAATTAATCTAACCATTCTGGAGGGTAATTTGGAACTATGCCCAAAGGGCGATAAGGCTGTCTGCCCTTTGATTCTGCCATAGCACTGCTGGGTTTGTACCCCTAAGAGATAATAAGGAAAAAGACTTGTACAAGAATATTCATAGCTGCGCTCTTTGTGGTGTCCAAAAATTGGAAAATGAGGGGATGCCCTTCAATTGGGGAATGGCTGAACAAATTGTGGTATATGTTGGTGGTAGAATACTATTGTGCTCAAAGGAATAATAAAGTAGAGGAATTCCATAGAGACTGGAACAACCTCCTGGAAGTGATGCAGAGCAAAAGGAGCAGAACCAGGAGAACATTATATACAGAGACTGATACACTGTGGTACAATTGAACGTAATGGACTTCTCCATTAGTGTCAATGCAGGGTCCCTGAACAATCTGCAGGGTTCTGTGAGGAAAAAAATAAAAAAAAAACACTATCCACAAGCAGAGGATAAACTGTGGGAGTGAAAACACCAAGGAAAGGCAAATGCTTGAATACAGGGATTGAGGGAATATGATTGAAGAGAGACTCTAAATGAACACCTTAATGCAAATACCAACAAAATGGAAATGGGTTCAGATCAAGGTCACATGTGATATAAAGTGGAATTGCACATCGGTTATGTGAGGGGTGGCAGGACGGGGGGGGGGGGGCAGAAAAAGAAAATGATCCTTGTTTCCAATTAATAATGTTTGAAAATGACCAAATAAAATTATATTTAAATCTGAAAAAAATTATCATTATCTTACCCATCATTTATAGACAAATTGAACTTCTTTTTATTCTTCTATACTAAATGGTTTCTCAGCTTTCTTCTCCCTATTTCTCTTGCATTTAGAATAATAGTTTGTTTATGTAATATGATTAGGAATAAAATATTTCACATAATTGCATTTTCCAGATAACTTGTTTATGTTTTTAATTTCTAAAACTTAAAAGGAAATTCATATTGAATATGATCTTTCTAAAATGAATTCATAGTTTTCTGGCTTATTAAACAGAGTATATTGAAAGTAATTTTATATTTTCTTGATTGAAGCAGAAATGTTTCTGTAAATGTTAGTTATTGCAAAGCAAATTGGAAAAGGTATTGAATGTGAAGTGGAGCTTTACTCCTATACTTACTAATTTATTATTCCAAGTGGTTGGCTATGTAAATGGACTTAAAAATAGGGACACATTGATATTATATTTTTAGAATTATATATATATATATATATATATATATATGCTTAATATATGTTGACTATCTTGTATTATTATAGAATCTTAGTACTATTTCTTCTAAATTTTTTTGTAATTCTGGTTAGAAATGCTGCCTATTTTTCCCCTGAGCTACTCATTGCCAGAGACTGCATATAATTTATATGAATTTTATTTAATCTATAGATTGATATTACCTGTCACTGAAGTCAAGATGTTTGACTGGATAATGTTTTCTTAGCTACAATACATCATATGGGAAAAAATTTCCCAAGAAGTTTAAATACAGAAAGATTGTGAACCCAAAACCATAGTCTCTAAAGGACAATTTTTATGTCATTCTGTCCCCAAATAATAGCAGCAACAAGTTAAGTCAAGACAAATGGGAATAGGGAACTCAGTTCCCTGAGGTTAAATATTCATTTTGATTAGTTTGGTATGTTCCAGAAACATTGATATATACACATATGCAAACATATAAACACACATACATATACATATATAGCCCTGTTTAACTAAAATCATGAATTAGGGTTAAGTAAGACTCTAATACTGTTAGAAAACTAAACAAAAGGGAAGAGAGTGATTTATCATTTCCTACAATGTACCTTTAAAGATCTTTACTAGAGATAGAACCAATATGAGCACTTAAAGGTTGTGCATATTTGCTCCATTCTTTGTACAAGAGACAATAACCTATGAGTAGTTTTCATTATCCCACATGATGGTAATTTAGTCTTGAATTCAATTAAGAAACATGAATTACTAAATCAAAGAACTCATATAATATGAGTTAAAGAAAATATTTTTAAAAACCAAGAAGGATTTGTTGGTGGTTTTGCTCCTTTAAATGTTTATATCAAACATGATCATAACATTAGAAAACAAGGAAGTTGAAATTTTGGTAGCCATGTACCTTTATTGTCATTCTGGTGTGGAATTGTGTCAAGGAATATAGTTGAAAAAAATAGTGTTGTTTGATACTATGCTTAAATTAAAACACTGATCAGGATTATAGGCTGAATTCAATCTTAAATTATAACATTTGAGTATTAAAATCCACAGAGGCACAGAGGATTCTCTCTCTCTCTCTCTCTCTCTCTCTCTCTCTCTCTCTCTCTCTCTCTCTCTCTCTCTCTCTCTCTCTCTCTCTCTCTCTCTCATTTTTCAATCAAAAAATAACTGGGACTATAATTTGCCATCATATCAACAATTACAATCTAACAACCAGATTAAATAACAAGAATTATTAGAAGACAATTAAATACAAATTTTGCTTTACAACAGACAACAGATACATGGGGGATAGGGTGAAAAGCACTAAATAGTAATATGCTTAGAATTCACATTAGCTTAACTTGTTTTATGTGAAGTTTTTTTTTAATTTAATAGTTCATTGATACTCTTAAGCAGATGGTAAAATCTAAATTAAATATTATATTGCTTGTGTTATACAAAATTTCAGTGTATTTTTTCAATGGAAAATCACAGTAAAACTTTTTAAAAATTCAGCCAAACATAAATGTTTGTAATTAATGAAATACATATTTTAAAATGTTTCAATAATATATACACATTTAATACATATTTACATGTATATCATCTTATTATAATAGTTTTAATGACTAATACAGAGGGAAGAATTTTACTTTTTTCTCAGAAAATAATTTTTTAAATAGCATATATTATATTACTGCATCCCTGAGTTTAAAAAGACTTCATTGGTAATGTGTTTCATCTTGTATCTGAACTAGAAAAGAATACTTCATTTATAGTCAAATGGCTTGAGTGAAAATATCAGCCTGGTTATTTGCTACCTATGTGTCATTGGAGAAGTCACATAACATATATGGACCTCCGTTTCATCATCACTATACTGAGTCCATTGGACTAGATAAACTTTATGCCTCTTTATTTAAACATTAATTCAAATCCTAAGATCCTTCTACAATATTCCTGATATTAAATCATTTATTCTACTAAGTTATTCAGTGGGTAGGTGAGGAGGGAGATTAAAATTAAATACTGAAACTTTTAGATGGTAATATTTTTAAATTAAATGATTTTTAAAAATCAAATTTAAATTTAAAATTATTTGAAGAACATAGTAGTGTTATATTATATATATAGTTTTATTAAGTTAAATACTAAGCATGTTTTAGATTGTTTTAATTTGTTTATGTAATCCTACAATGAAGAGAAAACTGACCTATTTTAGTAATGATAACTCATGAAGGAATTGTATTCATTCAAATCATTAAACATCTCTATCATTCTCATTATTGTCCTAGGTATCTGAGTTGTCCTTCTTAGGCTTATTTCCTGGTACTTCATCCATCTCTAAGCCCTTGTCTTCTGATCCTTCAATATTATTGATCATATTCATATATATATATATTTATGAATATTACATACATATTACATATATAATCTTAGTTTCTCTAATCTGCTAACTGTAAGGATGCCTAAAATTAAATAATTTCTTATACAAAGTTATTTTCCCACTTTACTGCTAGATGAATATTAAATAAAGCAAACTATACACAAACCTAACCCATCTCCTTAATTCTAGTCTTACATTGACAACCCCTTTTGAATATCTTCACTTGGATGTTACAGAGGCATATCTAATTAACCTTTCTGAAATAGCACTCATAATCTTTCTCTGACTCCAGCAGTTTCCAGCAGATATATGTTATCATTTCTTTCATTTATTCAGATTTTATAACTTCAGAATCATTTCTGAACTTTCTGTCTCCTATACTTTGCCACAATCTCAGAAATTGCTAGGCCTTACCGATTCTAACTTCACAACAATGTCAGATGGCATTTGCTACTCCAAATTCTCTCTCAAGTACCTCAAATATTTGTTCTCCCTCTCTTCCTTCACATTGCCTTATATTTACTGCAATGTACATGTTTTGTTTCCTTTTTTGAATCTAACCAATACAGTCTTATGACATGAGAATAGTAACGAATGCAAGATACCAAATGTTCAATAAGTCTTCTAAGGCAAAGGCTTTGTAACTCCATTACCAAAAATTTTGTGTCAATACTGTGCACAAACTAATATATTATCTTGACTCAATGAAAAATAAATAATATATGGAAATAAAATTTAATTGTACAACTATAATTTTAGCATTTATGGATGAATTGATTTTTTTATTTTTTCTATTGTTTCTCAACTTTCTTCTCCCTGTTTCTCATGCATGCATTTATAAAATATAAGATTATCTGCTAATATTTAGGAATAAAAAATTCACATAAATTAATTTTCCTGGATTAGTGATTTGAAATTTTAATTTGTTAAATTAAAAAGAAAGTCCAAGTTTGATATAAGCTTTCTAAAATTAATTCATATTTACCTATTTTATTAAGTGGAGGCTATTGAATATACTTTTTGATTGAGCCACAAATATTGTTGTGAATGTCAATTTTTGCATGAAAATGTAGGAAGAGTGCTGGATTTGGAGTAAATGACCCAGGTTTGAGTCTCAGATCTGCTAATTATTATTTGTATTAGTTTGTACAACTAACAAATGCCTTTATAATAAAGGTTTTAAAAATTGACTTTCATATCTGAGTGACTTTAGACACTTCTACTTTTATTGACCTTAGGCACTTCAATTATATTTTGCAGTGCTGAGTTTAAATGAGTTGAGTTACCTTCCATCACTGACTCAATGATCTTACAACTTTTAAGGTTCCTTCAAGCTCTAAATCTTCATCTTTTGAGGCATAAATAGAATATTGATTGTCCTCATTCTGAAATGGTTCTGGAACTGCTATATCTTTTATTTACCAGTTTATATGTATTTTTCTTTTATGAGCTAATTCTTCATATTAACACTATCTTTCAGACCTTAAACCAGTCTGTTAGTTCCAAAATTAGCTGCTTATTATATAGAGTCATCTGGGAATTCTTATAGCTAAAATGGTTTTATAAGAGTTAAATGGTAGGAGTTTGGCAAAAGTGAGTAGAGCAATTTGATAAAACACTTAGTTTAATTTTAGAAGAAGTACAGATAGAATACATAAAGGAGGAAAGAGAGATTATTATTCTAATACCCTATTACTATACCTAAGTTCTTAATCCTAACTAAAATTTCTAAAAAAACCATACTCTGTCCTCAAAGGACAGGTGCTTCTTTCCTAGCCAGAATAGGCCTATCTAAAATATACTATCTAAAATTGATTCACTAACAAACTATCTTTCTAAATAAACAGACATTCACCACTCACAAACTCCCTCATTTGGTTTCTATACCCAACTGTGAGTATTTAACTGCCAGTAGCTGAGACCGATTTCCTGCTCTCTAGAGATCCAGAGGCAAAAGACCCAACTGCCAACTGATTCCTTCCTTGTATATCTCCCCTCATCTCCCTGGTAATGGAATCTTCAGCTCTGGCACACACACTCCTATCAGCTCTGCTTCACCTAGAAATCCCACTCTCCTGCCTTTTGAAGAGATAGAGGGGGAAATTAAGAAAATCCCTTTAACAGTTTAAAGTGAAGCATGATAGAATCTAAATTTAAATTTTAAATTAATTAGAAAACATAATGATTTGAAAGGTTATAATGTAGTTATAATTTCACTGGGTAAAATGTTAAGGGTAGTTAGAATTGTAATTGGTGTGTGTGTGTGTGTGTGTGTGTGTGTGTATGTGTATAATGAGGAAAAATAGTAATTCTGACTTGTAAAGGAATTATATTCATTGAATAATTAAATATATCTACTCTATAATATTATAAGAGACTGAACTAGATGACTTCTGATATCTCTTAAAGTTTTAAATATGCATTTGTTGAGGAATAAATATAATATTCATTTTAGTAAGGTTTACTATGCTGTTTGCCCTTATGCTAAATGGCTCTGAGAACGCTCTGCTTTTTAACCTGTATTTTTTTAACTGTGGAAGGCATCTCTATTACCAGCCACAAAGACCAATAAATCATTAAGTTCAAAAGTAAACCTCAACTTACTTCAGATCCATCATTCTTCTAAAATTTCTAAGCAATAATATAATATTAACAGCAACATTCATGGCTCAATTTAAAAAGAAAGTAATTTTCAACATATTCTTTTGAAGAAGATAGAAAATTATAAATTCATTTTAGGAATATTATGTTGAACATGAATTTATTTTAAGTTTGCAAAATTAAAACATATCAATTATCTGGAAAAATGTGCTTTGGTAAAAGAGAAAAAAAAGGTTCTACAATATGATATAATCAATATTAACTAAGTGTATAAGTGTGGAATACTTCAATTGAGATTTAAGATAATGTCATTATATCCCAATCTATTAAAAGCATCACTATAACCAATTGCATAGACCAAACATGAAGTTCAGTAGTAAGAATGAATCATCTCCTTTATCTCACACCTTGGAAAATATATTAAAGGGCAGGGATTACATGGTTTCTTCTTCACCAGAATTGTAAATATCACTCCAGAACTCTTTGAAAATTTTTGGAGTTATTCAGAGATATGTTATTTTCTATATTTAACAAGAGTGGTAAAAAGGATAGCTTATACATAGAATGAATTTGTAAGCTCCGTTATGATTTTAGGAATCTAGTTCCAAAGCACTACTAATGAAAATCTTTACATGGTTATTAATTTCTGAAAATTTTCACCATGTTAGATTTAATTTTCACTGTCATAGCTTATAATACTTAACATATTTAATGGCATATGTTTAAGTTTAATCTATACTACCAAAATTTTTTCTATCCTACTCTTGTCTAGACCAAAATATACCCTATAAAACTCTGACCTGAGTGTTTGTTCATTTCAGTGGTACAAATTGTCACACTGAAAATTTTTTAAATTGAAGTTGGAGATAAATCCAGCACTCCACTACTTTTGGCTCACTTGAAATTTTATTCTTCAGAGATCATAGTATTCAATGGTTTGCTGCCATATATCATTGTGACCTGGGTAGGAAATTAATTTCATCATTCTATATTTGAAGAAAGTAAGGCCAAGAGAGTTTAAGTAAACTCTATTCTCTTACTCTCATGTTAGAACGCTCCCTTCTCATGTTATTAGTTGGAGGTTTCCTGTCTAAGGTAGAAAGTCTCTAATCTACCTGATGATAGTTAAGAGGCAGAGTGGGAGATGAAAGGGAACTTAATTTATTCTAACCCTCAGATTTTACAGATGAAGAAACAGAGTCCAGAATTATTGAATGACTTTTGGGAGGCTTTTGTGCCAGTTTTAATAGAATTGGCTGCCTCTCCAAAAAAGCACTTCATAAATTACAATATACTTTTGAGGATGGAAGGGAGGGATCAAGATTGGGAGTAGAAAGAAACAATTTTTAAAACAATTACCATTTATACAGAGATAAAACAATATTATATAATGGGGATACAAGCTAGATAAAAATTAATGAAGGGAATAGAAAATTAAAAAATATAAAAATTGAAAATTAAGGTATAAATCAAGTATCTCGGGGTGAAAAGTGGAAATTTAAACATTAAACATAAATGAAGCATAAATTGAAGATTAAAAAAAACTACAATATCTACAGTCTTTGAGAATTTTACTTTGGCCACTTCACAACCATGTCAAGTGGCAACTACAACCAATGAATTTATGAAATTTGGTGTAAACAATTGTATGTTATGTAGATCATAATGTTTCTTCACATTTTATCCCCAACTGTCAACTAAGAGATGTCAAAGCAATGTCTAGTCATCAAATTGTGTAAAAATGTGTCTTCCTGGATCTGGGAATTCTGATTCAAATTAATCCTGATTCAGCTTGTTGTTTGTGTGGGTGTGTATGTGTATGTGTGCTTATAAGTTAATTGATGACAGAGAGATAGGCAGATAGAAAGATAAAGATATTGTGAGAGCCACAAGTACAATGAAATCACTGATTTCACACAAAAATACATTATATAATATTTTCTTCTTATGCTCATTGATACAGTCTTCATGATATGATACACATAAAAACTAAAAAGCTGTTACAATGGTTTATTGCAAAGGAACTCAATGAATCACTTGATTCATTGCCCTAACAAACTGAGTCAACTTGTTTTGTGGCATTGACCCCCAGGAGAGGAGCACTACTCAGAATAAATTTTTTATTGTTTTAATAATTGAGGGAAATGCTAAATTAGAATTAGAAGTTGGTGAAAATGGAGATGCTTTTTTTTTCCAAGTCATAATCCACCTGAAATCTATGCAAGGATGTTTTAAATGTTTATGACCTCATGCCTTAAAATTCCCTTACAAAAATAGACAATACTAGCAAGTTTAAAGAGAAAATAATATTTTATGTGAAATCAGTGAATTCTGTGAACTGAACATAAATCTGTACCACTCTTAATTTTTAAGTGAAAGTTTTAAAAATCCATTTCAGTCTCATCCTCCACTCTTTGACTAGATAAAAAAATGGTCTGAGTCTTATCTGGATAAATGGGGACCACATGTACTATGGGTGGTCACAAGAAAACTTTGGCTCCCTGGAGGCTTGGAAAACATTTTCCTTTTATCCCACATGACTCCTGGCATGAAGACTGGCCTCTTACCCAGAATGAGGTCAATTCTGTAGATCTGGAGTGTAGAAAGGAAAACTGAGACTGAGGAACCATCATTTAGAATGTTGCCAGGAAGGGGAGCAGTAGTTGGAGCAGCAGAAGAGCCTTGTGGGAGTGAAAGCTAAGAAAAGGGTCTTTGCCCTGTGAACTTATGAGAGACAGGTGCTAGGACCCATGCCCAAGTTTAGCAGTTTAGAAGAAAGAAAGGGTGTTGGGGTAGACTGTCCATTTAACCTTGACTAAACAACAAAGAATCAACAGGGACAGTCACACTGCCAGACAAGTAGGACTTCTGGGGGCTCAGGTACCAGCCAAGTCTTGAGAGAAGTAAACTCCATTATTCCTCAGAAGCTTACTTATTGAGACACAGCCCCTGTTCATTCTTGCCTTAACATCAACTCATGAGTACCTCTCTCATTGGGTTGAAGTGTGAGGGAAAGGGAGAATTACACAGATCATCTCCTCTCACCAGCCCTCCTTATCCCTTCTGTCCCTTTACTTCCTCCATTCCCTGTTACAACCCATCCTCCATTTTCCCTTTTACTAATCCTTATAGAAGATACTAAAAAAGTGATTTCTAATATAAGTTATGGATCAATGAAGTTTGCTTTCTCTTTCCTAAGCAGGGCTCTCTCTACTAAGTGTCAAGCAGCAAAAGAGAATGGGCACATGTAATGAGCAACAAGGTAGGGTTATCTAGGCCATTGGCCATATGTTTCTATGTTTTTTTCTTTCTCCAATGCAGTTTTCATTATTTAATAAATCATTATAAATTAATATATAGTTTCCAGGAAATTTTCATTATAACTATCCCCCTTATTCTCATTGTTTCATGACCCTGAATCTTTGAAATATGATTTAATGAGTTTGAAGAGCTCCAGAGCAGGATAATATTTAAAGATATTTGGACTATTTGGAAATGGAGGAAGGGGAATAAGTCTTTCAAAATGAATAGCAAAATGTAGCATTCGTTAAAGTCAAATATTTTCTAGAACATTGACTAATCTCTCCCCAAGCTATCAATTAATAACCTCCCTTCTTTGTAGCCTCCTTCAGAATAGGATGTGGAAGCATTTAATAATTCATAATTGCAGAGGAACAACTTTAATTGGTGATGCAATTGTTTTAGTCTGGCTTTAAAGCCTCAACAACAAACTCTTCCCTACAACTTCTTTATTTTATGTATGAATTTTCACCTTTACAGGAGCCTATTACCCCCATTAAGGTTAAATCTACATTTATGTTTAGTGACAGCTAATTAATTACATTGTACAATCCTAAATGTCCTGAAGTCAACATTCACTTTAAAACAAACATTTACTTTTCAACTGGTAGATTATTACCCATTTTCTCCAAAATAAATTCTCTTTTAAGCTTAATACCGAAACAGAAGAGCATAAATCAAAATGATTTTTATTTCTTAATGTCAATATGCCCAGCATAGATTTTAGAATTTAGTTTTCCTTCACACTGTGTGATCTCTTTTTCTCAGAGAAAGCATGTATAGCTACCTCTTGGCTCCCTACTTCCCCTTATTAAACTCCATATGAAGATGGAATTGTTAAGTTCAAGAAATAGCATGACATCATCACCATTTTGATGATGTAATTTTGAACTCTTACTATCATCGTTTCATAGCATTGTTCTTTTGAAGTCAAAAGGGTGCAGTACTATGCTTGAATACATCCCTATTTAAGTCTAAGCTCTGCTTAAAATGTCTTAGGAAGTAAAGTTCAAGTCATAGCCTTTTTTTTTAATCCCCTAGATTTCATCCTATATAATTATCCCCATTATGTTAGGTGATTCTCAGTCACTTATTTCCTGATCCTTCTCCTCTTATCATGGAAATAATTTATTTAATTTTTGAGGTTAATGATAAAAAAGTATTTCTTGAAAATATCTTATGGAATTTTGGGGTTCTAGGAAATGCTTTTTAACTTCTATGCATTCAAAAATTTCTGGATGAGGTAAAAAAAAAAGAAGTCTTTTTCATCTTAAAAGTGAAATGTCAATATTTTTCTCTATGAAAAAAGAAAGGATATCATTTCCCTTTATGTTACTTTCTGCCCCCCTTTAACTTAAAAAAGGGGAAAATGACATAGTTCTGAGTGCTTTGGGGTTCATTCTTAGCTCTCCCTATGTAAACATATTTCTGTGAAACTACAGATGAATAGCAGAAATGTTTCTGTAAATTAAGAAGAACTCTCTTGGACATAAGTGTGTACATCAGTGTATAAATATGTAACTTTCTAGTGATAGGATGTTAAAGTTAGATTTTACCTGGAGGCTCCACTTAAACGTTTTCTCTTTGGTATGTTTTTAGAATCTGACAGTAAATATGAAAAACAGAATGCTGTTACTGAATGTTCTAATCTCCCCAGGGTTCAAACAATGCAGTGATCCTTACAAGTTGTATTATCTTACAGTAATTTTCTAATCTTATTTTGGAGTTATGGGTTAATTTGAAAAAGCAATAGTTCTCACTTGAAAGACTTTGGGTTAAAAGGCATAGAATATCTTCCATAATGACATACTTAAGGTATAGCAGAAGATAATCTTTAAAAAAGAATTTCTAAATAGTTCACCTGATAAAAAACCTGATAGTTTGAGGATCATAAAGTCAACTTATGAATGGGAAAGACAATTTGCAAATGTGAAAAAGTCCATTCTAAAAAACAGAATTATTTAAAAGTGTTTTCCCCCATTACTTGTCTTTTTTTTAGCTTTATTTAATAGTTATGGAAATTTTAGAGATGGAAGACATCTTAGAGATCATCTGTTCCAACCCATAATATTCCTTTTTTTTTTTTTGAAGATTTTAATCAGTCAATTTAGAACATTTTTCCTTGGTTACCAGAATCATATTCATTCCTTTCCCACCCCCACTCCTTCCCATAGTCGACATGCAATTATACTGGTTTTAAATGTGTCCTTGATCAAAACCTATTTCTATGTGGTTGATGTTTGCACTAGGATATTTATGTAGAGTCTATATCCCCAATCATATTCCCATCAACTCATGTAATCAAGCAATTGTTTTTCTTCTGTGTTTCTACTCCCACAGTTTTCCCTCTGAATGTGGATAGGGATCTTTCTCATAAATTTCTCCAAATTATTGTGGATCACTGCATTGCCACTAATATAAAAGTCCATTACATATGGCTGTACCACAGTGTATGAGTCTCTCTATATAATATTCTCCTGGTTATTCTATTTCATTCTGCATCAATTCCTAGAGGTCATTCCAGTTCACATGCAATTCCTCCAGTTTATTATACCTTTAATGATGATAGTGTGCACAAAGACCATCACGAACACTGTGTTCAGAATGGCGAACAAATATAAAACAACGTGGATGCACCCACGATCAAAAGAGTGACATCTCATTGACTACATCATTGTACGCCAGCAAGACATCCAGGATGTACAGATCACCAGAGCCATAAGAGGACCTGAATGCTGGACAGACCACCGATTGGTTAGAGCGACTCTTCAAATGTGCATTGCGCCTCACCATCCAAACTGTGCCCAGACAGTTTGTGCATTTTTCAATGTGAGTCATCTTAAAGATCCATCTTATTTGCAAATATTCCAGTCCTGCCTGGACAACAAGCTGTCTGCCAAGTGACCACTCACTGGAAGCTTAACCGAGAAATGGAACCAGTTCAGAGACACAGTGAAGGAAACATCAAAGGCAGTCCTAGGCCCAAAACAACGCAACCACCAGGATTGTTTCGAGGAGAACAACACTGCTATTGAAGACCTATTGAGCAAAAAGAACAAAGCCTTTATGGAGTGGAAAAATAACCCAAACTCTTCTCCTAAAAAGGACAGATTCAAGTCTCTCCAAGCCATGGTGCAGTGTGAGATCAGGAAGATGCAAGAACGATGGTGGGAAAATAGGCAGAAGAAATCCAGGGCTTTGCTGATACAAAACACTACAAACAATTTTTCAGTGCCCTCAAGACTGTCTATGGGCCATTAAAACCCACCACCACTCCCTTGCTCTCCTCTGATGGTGACACTCTCATAAAAGATAAAAAAAGCATCCTCAACAGGTGGAAAGAACACTTCAGTCAGCTTCTCAACAGATCCTCTTTAGTCGACCAAAGCACCCTTGACCAGATCCCCCAAAACTGCATCATTGAACAGCTTAATATCCCTCATTCAATAGAGGAAGTCCAAAATGCCATTAAACAAATGAGTGCAGGAAAGGCACCCAGTAAAGACGGGATCCCAACTGAGGTGTACAAGGTCTTAAATGGAAAGGCGCTCCAGGCATTCCACATAGAGCTGACCAGCATATGGGAAGAGGAAGACATGCCCCCAGAACTCAGAGATGCCTCCATCGTAGCCCTATACAAGAAGAAAGGCACAGGAGCAGTCTCTGACAACTACAAAGGCATCTCACTACTCTCCACTGATGGAAATATCCTTACCCATGTTATAGTCAACAGACTCCTGTCACGTGTTTCAGAGCAGATCCTGTCTGAATCACAATGTGGCTTCTGACCAGATTGTAGCACCATAGACATGGTCTTCACGGTGAGGCAAATGCAGGAAAAATGCCTTGAGCAGAACCTGAGTCTCTACATTGTCTTCATAGACCTGACATAGGCATTCCACACAGTGAACAGGGACGTATTGTGGGTGATCCTTAGCAAGCTCAGTTGCCCAGCAAAATTTGTCAAACTGATCCAGCTCTTTCATGTCGACATGACAGGGGAAGTCCTATCTGGTGGAGAGACGTCCGATCAATTCAACATCTCCAATGGCATGAAACAAGGCTGTGTCCTCACTCCGGTACTATTCAACCTATACTTCACCCAAATATTCCGACATGTTGTGATGGATCTAGACCTGGGCGTCTACATCAAATACTGACTGGATGGCTCACTATTCAACCTTCGCCGCCTGATTGCAAAAACAAAGACAACAGAGAGACTCATCCTGGAAGCTCTCTTCGCAGATGACTGTGCTCTCATGGCCCACCAAGAAAATCATCTTCAAACCATTGTGGACAGGTTCTCTACAGCAACAAAACTGATTGGCCTGACTATCAGCCTCAGCAAAACTGAGGTGCTGTTCCAACCTGCACCAGGGAAGCCAACTAACCATCTGTGCATTACAATCAACAGCACGCAGCTTTCTAACGTCAACAGTTTCAAGTACCTGGGCAGCACCATCACCAACGATGGGTCCCTAGACCACAAGATTAATGCCAGGATCCAAAAGGCAGCCAGGCACTCGGGCGGCTGTGCTTCAAAGTCCTCCAACACAAAGGTGTAAGCACTGCGATGAAGCTCAAAGTATACAACACAGTAGTCCTTAGCTCACTCCTGTATGGTTGTGAGACATGGACACTGTACCGGAAGCACATGAAACAGCTGGAGTAATTCCACCAATGCTCTCTCCGGTCAATCATGAGGACCTGATGGCAAGACCGAATCACCAATCAGGAAGTCCTTGACAGAGCCAAATCCACCAGCATCAAAGCAATGGTCCTCAAACCCAGCTATGATGGTCTGGACACGTCATCCACATAGACCCACAGTGAATACCAAGACAGGTATTCTATGGTGAACTGTTAGCTGAAATCAGGAAAAAAGGCCGACCAAAGAAAAGATACAAGAATCAGCTAATGTCAAACTTGAAGTGGGCTGGTACTACACCAAAGCAACTAGAACTTGCTGCCTCTGTCAGAAGCAGCTGGTCAACCCACATTAACCATGCCGCCACCGCATTTGAAGATGAACAACGTTGACATCTTGCCACTGCACGTGACCGCCGACACCAGGCCACCACCGCACCTCTCGTAACAACTGGCTTCCTATGCCCCATATGCCACAAACTTTGGTCCTCAATCTTTGGACTTCAAAGCCACATGAGGGTACATCAATAGATGATAATGATGATAATGCACAAAGACAATTGTCATTCTCGGTCACCAAGATACTATCACTATACTATAAGCATGATAGTATTCCATTACCAACATATACCACAATTTGTTCAGCCATTTCCCAATTGAAGGGCATCCCCTCATTTTCCAATTTTTTGTCACCACAAAAAGCAAAGCTATGAATATTTGTGTACAAGTTATTTTTTTCCTTATTATCTCTTTGGCATACAAAACCAGAAGTGCTATGGCTGGATCAAAGGGCAGACAGTCTTTTGGAACCCTTTGAGCATAGTTTCAAATTGCCTTCCAAAATGGTTGGATCAATTCACAAATCCATCAGCAATGCATTAATGTCCCAATTTTGCTAAATCCCCTCCAACATTTATTAATTTCCATTGCTGTCATGGTAGCCAATCTGCTAGGTGTGAGGTGGTACCTTAGAATTGTTTTGATTTGTATCTCTCTGATTATAAGAGATTTAGAACACTTTTTCATGTACTTATTAATAGTTTTGATTTCTTTATCTGTAAATTTCCTATTCATGTCCCTTGCCCATTTATCAATTGGGGAATGACTTGATTTTTTTGTAAAACTGATTAGCTCTTTATAAATTTGAGTACTTCAACCTTTTTCAGAGGTTTTCCTTATGAAGATTTCTTTCCCAATTTGTTGCTTCCCTTCTAATTTTGGTTGCATTGGTTTTCTTTGTAGAAAAACTTTTTAATTTAATGGAATCAAAATTATTTATTTTATATTTTTTAATTATTTCTAATTCTTCCTTGGTCATAAAATCTATCCTTTCGCAAAGATCTGACCTTGGTCAAATCCTCTGATCTTAACTATAGTTTCAGTCTATGTGAAATGAAAGGAATGAAATAGATGCATTCCTGGAGGTTGTCATTTGAAGACTTATTGTAGAGGATGTTCTATGAACTCTTTCAATGTCTATTTTGCCCCATTGGTATAGAACATCAGGGTAGTTTTCTTGGATATTTATTGTAGTATGATGTCAAGATTTCTGTTTATTTATGGGTTTTCAAGTAGACCAATGATTCTCAAATTGTCTCCTTAAGACTGGTTTTCCTGATCTATCATCTTGTCAGTGAGATATTTTATGTTTTCTTCTATTTTGTCAGTCTTTTACCTTTGCTGCATTAATTCTTGCTGTTTTGCAAGATCATTGACTTCCAATTGCCTATTTCTGGTCTTTAAGGACTGGTTTTCTGCTATAATATTTTGATTTTCCTTTTTGGTTTGATCTATCATGCTTTTTTATGGCTTCTAGCTGTTTCTCCAATTGGGAGTTCTTGTCTTTTAAACTATTATTTTCTTTTTTGGTCTATTTCCTATTTTTCTTGCCAAAAACCTTCCATATTTTTGATACGTTCTGATATAAATTCTTCAAGAACTTGTGGCCAATTTCCATTTTTTTTGGAATATTTAGATGCATTTATTTTTATGTCCTCTTCTGCTATTTCCTCTGTAGTCTGAATTTTTCCTTCATAAAAATTATTCAGAGTCAATGCCTTCTTCTTGTTTTTCTTGTTGTTAGGAAGTTGTTTTTCCTGGGTGTTGTTTGCTATCACTATGGTAGTTTTTCCTTCCGTTTCTAGTCAGAAGTCTGAATGAGGAGGGCAGACTCTCTGTGTATGGAGCTAAGGAACAGCTTTTTACCTGAAGCCACATTTCCAGTCTGCAGCTTCTAGTGTTTACTGCCCTTCTCTGCACTATCTCCATGCGGGAGCCCAAGGTCTTTGCTCTTCAGGCTGCTGGTGTCTCAGGTCTAGCTGCTCTCAAGGATAGGTCTTTGGTGGTCTTATTCAGCTGCCAAGAACTTAGAGGTGCCCCTTGCTTGCTCTAGAGGTGCCATGGTGCCATTACCTCACTCACTGATTCTAGCATACTGGCTCTAGTGGGGTGGTGGATTGTTGATCGATTTGCCTTTTTGGTTGAAGCTATTTCACCTCCTTTTAGTGTGGAAATGCCCAAATCCCACATACCTTCAATGCTGCACCCTATTGTATAGTCCCTTTGTTTATATGAATTTGGTTATTTTGGCCTTTCAAGGTAGTCTATAATAGTAGGTGGTGAGGAGAGGAAGAGTCCTGGGTTTACATTGCCACCATGTTTACACAGAAGTCCTATTACTTATCTTTTTAGAGAAAACTGAACTTCATATATCCCACCAAAGACTCTCTTAAGATCTATCTCCCGGTCCTTCCAAAAATCCTATTTAGGGATACATTTCCTTCTCCATAACTGTCTAAGATTGACATGAAATATGCTCTGATATATTCTCAGAAATTTTCAAAATTGAAAAAAATAATTTTATACATTAAAAAATCAATTGCAGCATTGGTTTCCTATGCAATGTCACATGTATATTTTAAAGAAATTAAACCTTCCATCAATATTCACAGAGAATAATGGAGAAAGATTCTTTAAGCGAATTAAAGTTGTTCTTTTTGTTTGTTTCTTTGTTTGCTTTTAAATCTGGGGAAGAACAAGGCAAATTCAGAATGGGTAAATGACTTGAATACAAAGAAAGAAACTATAAGTAAATTATGTGAACACATAATAGTATATATGTCAGATCTTTGGGATAGGAAAGATTTTAAGACCAAGCAATAGTTAGATAAAGATCACAAAATATAAAATCAATAATTTGATTTGTAAACCTTAAAATTTCACAGACTTATGAATGTTAAAAATTTTACTCCACATTGAGGAATCCTCCAATTCCCTACTTGAAATAATTCCCTACCAGATAGTGAGAATTCTACTTGAATGTGAAAACTCCTTGCTATGGGAGTATCCCTACTCCACCCCTACTTAAGACTGCTTTAGGGCAAAAAACTCCTTGCTAAACAATGAAAGTACTTGAAAACCATACTTATAAAGGAAAGGAGTTCTTTGAGCCATGCCTGTTTTTGGAATTGATACAATGGGATGCTAGGTGCCTATAAAGGTGGGACAACTTGTAAACTACTTAGACCTAAAAGGTGAAAACTTACTCAGAGGTTTTCTCTTAATGAAATTAGTCGACACAGCAGCATTTTTTTCTGACTTACTAAAGAGATTAATCTATTCAGCTGTGAATTCAAAATGGTCTGTCTTTTGGAAAACATCTACAGTGATTGGTAGATGGAAGAACTTAGGGGAGGTGACATAGGAGATTTTTCCCTTAAAAATAAGAGCTCAGAGAAGAGCTGGAGGGCATTCTGAAACATTCAGATTGAGGAGGACTCATTCTGAAACATTCAGATTGAGGAAGGACTGATTCTGAAACATTCAGATGGAGGAGGGAGCTTGTGAAAGCAGCTGAGATAATGCTGGCCTGGTGTCACTAGAATCTTTGCTTAGGCAGACCTTGTGGTGAGTGTTAAAAGACTGACTGACTGATATCTCTCTCTTAAGACTCAGGTCTAGGCCATGTTGGCTTAAGGCCCTTCATACTTATTTCCTTTTTCTCTCTTTCTCTCTTTTCTTTAATTCTACATTTGTATTAATTAAAAATCTCTATAAAACCCAATTGACTTGGGTATTTGAATAATTTGGGAATATTTCCCTGGTGACCACCTTATATTTGATTTAAAAACCAAGACATGTACTGAAACATATTTTCTGTGGTCAAATTTACTCACCCTCTCTTATATCTATCACAATTTATATCTTCCACCATTTTAACTCACTACAGTTTACAACATCACTCTTTTAACTGTTACAGTTTAAGGCCTTCAACCATTTTAAATCTAATAGATTACATTTTGCATAAACAAAACCAATGCAACTGAAATTAGAAGGGAAGCATCATACTGGGAAAAATCTTCACAACAAAAACCTCTGACAAAGGTCTAATTACCCAAATTTATAAAGAATTCAATCAATTATATAAAAAAATCAAGCCATTCTCAAATTGAAAAATGGGCAAAGGACATGAATAGGCAATTTTCAGATAAAAAAATCAAAACTATTACTAAGAACATGAAAAATGTGTTCTAAGTCTCTTATAATCAGAGAGATGAAAATCAAAAAAACTCTGAGGTATCTCCTCACACCTAGCAGATTGGCTAACATGACAGCAATGGAAAATAATAAATGTTGGAGGGGATGTGGCAAAGTTGGGATATTAATGCACTGATGGTGGAGTTGTGAATTGATCCAACCATTCTAGAGGGCAATATGGAACTATGCCCAAAGGGTGATTAAAGACTGTCTGCCCTTTGATCTAGTCATAGCACTGCTGGGTTTATACCCCAAAGAGATAAAAAGGAAAAAGTCCTGTACAAGAGTATTCATAGCTGTGATCTTTGTGGTGGCAAAAATTTGGAAAATGAGAGGATGCCTTCTATTTGGGAAATGTCTGAACAAATTGTGGTATATGTTGGTGATAGAATACTATCATGCTCAAAGTAATAATGAACTGGAATGATCTCCAGGAATTGGTGCAAAGTGAGAGGATCATAACCAGAACATTATGCACAGAGAATGATACACTGGTACAATCAAATGTGATGCACTTCTCCATTATTGACAACGCAGTGAGCCTGAACAGCTCAGAGGAATCTATGAGAAAGAACACTATCCACATTTAGAGGAAAAACTATGAGAGCAGAATCACCCAAGAAAAACAACTGCTTGATTAAATGGGTTGAGGGGGATATGACTGGGTATGTAGACTCTAAATAATCATCATAGTGCAAACATCAACAACATGGAAATAGGTTCTGATCAAGGACACATGTAAAACCCAGTGTAATTGTGTGTTGGCTATGGGAAGGGGTAGGGTAAGGGGAGGGAGGGAAAGAAAAATGAATCTTGTAACCGAGGAATAATGTTCCAAATTGACTAAATAAAGTTTTCAAAAAAAGTTGTTCCAAAACAACAAAATATCAACCCAAATAATTGAAATATTGTATGTTTTAAAAAATAAGAAAAAATAAAAAGATACATTATATCATCTTTTACTCTTTAATCTCTGCCCATATGGGCAAATAACAAATCCTACTGATTACCTCAAGAGTTAAACTAGCATTTATTTCATTTTCCTCTACTTTTGATTTTACTCTAGACTTCATTATCTCTAGCCTGAACTGCTGCCATAGTCTCCTGGTTGATTTCCCAATCTTCAGATTTTTATTAATCTGATTCTTACAAATAGTTCTAATCATGTCACTCTTACACCCTTGCCTTTCAATTATTCCCTATTTTTAGTGAAAAATTTGCCTGCCAAAATCTATAGACAGTTGGATTCTCTGTGAAAATCTCTCATCTTTATAGCATTATATCACAGTTTTCTTATCTGAAAAGCTCTGTTATAGTTCTGGATTATTTTATATAACTAAAGAGATGTCAATATTTCTTGCTTCTTTGTCTTTTACTGTTTGTCAACACATGGAATGTTTCTCTCACCATCACTCTCTATATCTATATTTTGACAACCTAGTCATCTTTGACAATCTGGTTCTAATAGAATTTCAACTAAACTAATGGGAAATAGCCTTTACTTTATTGGAACTCTTATGTATTTTTTTAAAAATAAACCCTTACCTTCCATCTTAGAATCAATACTGTGTATTGTTTCCAAGGCAGAAGAATGGTAAGGGCTAGGCAATAGTGGGTAAGTGACTTGCCCAGGGTCACACAGCTGGGAAATGTCTGAGGCCAGATTTGAACTTAGGACTTCCTCTCTAGGCCTGGCTCTCAATACACTGAGCTACCCAACTGCCCCTGGGAACTCTTATGTATTTTAATTCTGAAGTGTATTTTTATTTGTCCATATTTAATATTCTCTGGTTAGATTGGTCTCTTTCTCCCTATTAGAGGGAGGACAAATGGATTTATAATTAAATGGTTTGAATGACTTGGTATGATTGCAGAGTGCTAAGTATAGCCACTTATCCCAAAGAAATTATTCCCAATTCTTTCATTCATCCTTTTCTGCATTCCAATTGACTAAGAATCAGTCTTGTAAAATTCCCAGAAAATACCCCTCTGTTTAGAGGGCTGCATTTGAAAGAAGACAATCAGATCTAAGAAATTACAATCCCAATATAATCTCCTTACTCCAAGTGTCTTTAAACTCAGGGTTATAATTTGGTAGTCTTTTTTTTAGTTGACAATAGTAATTTTTAATATGTTCCAGCTCTCTTTTCCCTCTTGAGTAGCTAATCGGTGCAGTGGACAGAGGGTCAGGACTGGAACAAGAAAAAATTATCTTCCTAAGTTTAAACCTGGCTCTAAACACAAATTCTGTTACCATAGGGAAATCATTTAGCCTTGATTGCCTCAGTTTCTGCATCTGTAAAATGAGCTGGAGAAGGAAATGGCATATGTTGGTGATGGAATACTATTGTGCTAAAAGGAATAATAAAGTGGAGGAGTTCCATGAAGACTGGAACAACCTCCAGGAAGTGATGCAGAGCGAGAGGAGCAGAACCAGGAGAACATTGTACACAGAGACTAATACACTGTGGTATAATCGAACGTAATGGACTTCTCCATTAGTGGCGGTGTAATGTCCCTGAACAATTTGCAGGGATCTAGGAGAAAAAAACACCATTCATAAGCAGAGGATAAACTGTGGAAGTAGAAACACCGAGGAAAAGCAAGTGCCTGAATAGAGCGGTTGAGGGGACATGACAGAGGAGAGACTCTAAATGAAAACTCTATTGCAAATATTATCAACATAGCAATGGGTTCAAATCAAGAAAACATGTAATGCCCAGTGGATTTACGCATTGGCTATGGGGGGTGGGGAGGAGGAAAAGAAAATGATCTATGTCTTTAATGAATAATGCTTGGAAATGATCAAATAAAATATACAAAAATAAAAAATAATAAAAAAAGAAGGAAATGGCAAAACACTCCAATATCTTTGGTAAAAAAACTTCAAATTGAGTCACAAAATGTTGGAGTCTACTTAAAATGATTAAACTGAATCACAAGTGCCCATCCCTGAGATAACATAAGTCTGACACTCAGTAAAATTCAGCTGTTTTAAGACATTGATGTATATGACCTAGTGAGATATTTACTCTCCTAGAAGTAGAAACAATTCAAAGACATAGATGTGACTGACATTTTTCAAGTCACTGCTTCCTCATACTCTATCCACCAAATTGGCTTATATTATATTTTTTTTTCATTTTTACATTTTTATTTCATTATATAATTTGATCCTAGCAACAATCCTATAAATTAGGCAGGACAAATACTGTCCCTATTTTTTTTTTAATTTTTAAACATTATTTAATTTAGTTGTTTTCATAAATTATTCACTGGGAACAAAGATCATTTTCTTTTCCTCCCCTCCCCGCCGCCTTTCCCTCTCCCATAGCCGAAGCATGATTCCACTGGTTATCACATGTGTTCTTGACTCGAACCCATTTCCCTGTTGTTGGAATTTGCATTATAGTGTTCATTTAGAGTCTCACCTCAGTCTTATCTCCTCCAACCCTGTAGTCAAGCAGTTGCTTTTCATTGGTGTTTTTACTCCCACAGTTTATCCTCTGCTTGTGGGTAGTATTTTTTAGATCCCTACAGATTGTTCAGGGACATTGCATTGATACTAATGGAGACGTCCATCACCTTCGATTGTACCACAATGTATCAGTCTCTGTGTACAATGTTTTCCTGGTTCTGGTCCTTTCCCTCTGCATCATTTCCTGGAGGTTGTTCCAGTCTCCATGGTATTCCTCCACTTTATTATTCCTTTTGGCACAATAGTATTCCATCACCAACATATACCACAATTTGCCCTTTGGGCATAGTTCCAAATTGCCCTCCAGAATGGTTGGATCAATTCACAACTCCACCAGCAATGAATTAGTGTGCCCACTTTGCCACATCCCCTCCAGCATTCATTACTTTCCATAGCTGTCATGTTAGCCAATCTGCTAGGTGTGAGGTGATACCTCAGAGTTGTTTTGATTTGCATCTCTCTGATTATAAGAGATGTAGAGCACTTTTTCATGTGCTTATTAACAGTTTTGATTTCTTTGGCTGCGAACTGCCTGTTCATATCCCTTGCCCATTTGTCAATTGGAGAATGGCTTGATTTTTTTTTACAATTGATTTAGTTCTTTATAAATTTGAGTAATTAAACCTTTGTCAGAGGTTTTTATGAAGATTGTTTCCCAATTTGTTGCTACCCTTCTGATTCTGGTTACATTGGTTTTGTTTATATAAAAACTTTTTAATTTGATGTAATCCAGATTATTTATTTTTCATTTTGTAACTCTTTCTAATTCTTGCTTGGTTTTGAAGTATTTCCCTTCCCAAAGGTCTGACATGTATACTATTCTGTGTTCGCCTAATTTTATTATAGTTTCCTTCTTTATGTTCAAGTCATTCACCCATTTTGAATTTATCTTGGTGTGGGGTGTGAGGTGTTGATCTAAGCCTAATCTTTCCCATACTGTCCTCCAATTTTCCCAGCAGTTTTTATGAAATAGTGGATTTTTGTCCCAAAAGGTGGGATCTTTGGGTTTGTCATATACTCTCTTGCTGAGGTTGCTTGCCCCCAGTCTATTCCACTGATCCTCCTTTCTGTCTCTTAGCCAGTACCAAATTGTTTTGATGACCGCTGCTTTGTAATATAGTCTGAGATCTGGGACTGCAAGACCCCCTTCCTTTGTATTTTTTTTTTCATTATTTCCCTGGATATCCTTGATCTTTTGTTCTTCCAAATGAACTTTGTTATGGTTTTTTTCTAAATCAGTAAAAAAAAATTTTTGGAAGTTCCATGGGTATGGCACTAAATAGATGAGTTTGGGTAGGATGGTCATTTTTATTATATTGGCTCTTCCTACCCATGAGCAGTTAATGTTCTTCCAATTGTTCAAGTCTATTTTTAGTTGTGTGGAAAGTGTTTTGTAGTTGTGTTCATATAGATCCTGTGTTTGTCTCAGGAGATAGATTCCTAAGTATTTTATTTTGTCTAAGGTAATTTTGAATGGGATTTCTCTTTCTAGTTCTTGCTGCTGAGCTGTGATGGAATTATATAGAAATGCTGATGACATATGTGGGTTTATTTTGTATCCTGCAACTTTGCTAAAGTTGTTGATTATTTCGATTAGCTTTTTGGTTGAATCTCTAGGATTATTTAAGTAGACCATCATGTCATCTGCAAAGAGCAATAATTTGGTCTCCTCCTTGCCTATTTTAATGCCTTCAATTTCTTTTTCTTCTCTAATTGCTACTGCTAGTGTTTCTAATACAATGCCAAATAATAGAGGTGATAATGGGCATCCTTGTTTCACTCCTGATCTTAATAGGAATGGATTTAGTTTATCCCCATTGCAGATGATATTAGCTGATGGTTTTAGATATATACTGTTTATTATTTTTAGGAATGACCCTTCTATTCCTATGCTTTCTAGTGTTTTTAATAGGAATGGGTGTTATATTTTATCAAATGCTTTTTCTGTGTCTATTGAGATAATCATGTGGTTCCTGCTGGTTTGCTTGTTGATGTGGTCAATTATGTGGATGGTTTTCCTAATATTGAACCAGCCCTGCATCCCTGGTATAAATCCAACTTGATCATGGTGAATGATCCTTCTGATCACTTGCTGGAGTCTTTTTGCTAGTATCCTATTTAAGATTTTTGCATCTATATTCATTAGGGAGATTGGTCTATAGTTTTCTTTCTCTGTTTTTGACCTGCCTGGTTTTGGAATCAGTACCATGTTTGTGTCATAAAAGGAGTTTGGTAGAACTCCCTCTTTGCTTATTATGTCAAATACTTTGTATAGTCTTGGGATTAACTGTTCTCTGAATGTTTGATAGAATTCACTGGTGAATCCATCAGGCCCTGGGGATTTTTTCTTAGGAAGTTCTTTGATGGCCTGTTGGATTTCTTTTTCTGATATGGGATTATTTAAGAAAACTATTTCTTCTTCTGTTAGTCTAGGCAATTTATATTTTTGTAAATATTCATCCATATCACCTAGGTTGGTATATTTATTGCCAAATAGTTGGGCAAAGTAGTTTTTAATGATTGCCTTAATTTCCTCTTCATTGGAGGTGAGATTCCCCTTTTCATCCTTGATGCTGTTAATTTACCTTTCTTCTTTCCTTTTTTAAATTAGATTAACCAGTACTTTGTCTATTTTGTCTGTTTTTTCAAAGTACCAGCTTCTAGTCTTGTTTATTAGCTTAATAGTTCTGTCACTCTCAATTTTATTAATTTCTCCCTTAATTTTTCTTCTGGGGGTTTTTAATTTGTTCATTCTCAAGTTTTTTGATTTGCATTTCCAATTCCTTGATCTCTGTCCTCCCTAATTTGTTAATATATGCACTCAGGGATATGAATTTTCCTCTATGTACTGCCTTGGCTGCATCCCTTAAGGTTTGAAAGGATGTTTCGCCGTTGTCATTTTCTTCAACGAAATTGTTAATTGTTTCTATGATTTCTTCTCTAACTATCAGATTTTGGAGTATCATGTTATTTAATTTCCAATTAATTTTGGATTTGGCTCTCCATCTACCCTTGCCGATCAATATTTTTATTGCCTTGTGATCTGAAAAGGCTGCATTTGTTATTTCTGCTTTTCTGCATTTGAGTGCCATGTTTCTATGACCTAGTGTATGATCTATTTTTTGAATGTGACATGTGATGCTGAAAAGAAGGTATATTCTTTTTTGTCCCTATTTATTTTTCTCCATATGTCTATTAACTCTAATTTTTCTAAGATTTCATTCACCTCTTTTACCTCTTTCTTGTTTATTTTTTGGTTTGATTTATCTAAATTTGATAGTGGTTGGTTCAAGTCTCCCACTAATATGGTTTTACTGTCTATTTCCTCCTTCAGTTCTCCTAGTTTCTCTATTAAAAATTTGGATGCTATACCATTTGGTGCATACATGTTGATTAGTGATATTTCCTCATTGTCTATACTCCCTTTTAGCAGAATATATTTACCTTCCCTATCCCTTTTGATCAGGTCTATTTGTGCTTTGGCTTTGTCAGATATCATGATTGCAACTCCTGCCTTTTTTCTATCAGTTGAGGCCCAAAAGGTCTTACTCCAACCTTTAATTCTAACCTTGTGAGTTTCAACCAGTCTCATATGTGTTTCTTGAAGACAACATATGGTAGGGTTTTGGGTTCTAATCCAATCTGCTATTTGTCTACGTTTTATGGGTGAGTTCATCCCATTCACGTTCAAAGTTATGATTGTCATTTGTGGATTCGCTGGCATTTTGATATCTTCCCCTAGTTCTGACCTTTCTTCTTTAGCTTTCTCCTTTTAAACCAGTGATTTACTTTAGGTCAGTCCCCCTAGTCCCCTCCCTTGAGATGCTTCCCTTTCTAGCCCCTCCCTTTTTATGCTCCCTTCCTCTCTCCCCTCTCCTTCCCTCCCTTTTTATACTCCCTCCCTCTCTCCCTCCTTAATTTTCCTTTCTTTCTTGTCCAAATGGATAAGATACAATTCAGGATCCCACTGGATCTAGATGTTCTTCCTTCTCAGATTTGCTTTCATTGAGAGTAAGGTTTAAGTAATTCCACTTCACGCTCTCTTCCTCTCCTTCTCATATGAGAGTTCTTCCCCTCCCCTTCCCATGTGTATCTTTATATGGGAAAGATTATTCTATTGAGTCCCCCCCTATTTCTTGAAGTTAATCTTAGTATTATTGATGGTTCCCCCCTCCCTTTTCCTTTCTTTTCCCCCACTTTCCCCAATATTCTTAATGCCCCAATCTTTCCCTATGCATGTTTCATCTAACTACTCTTATGATGATACAATTTATGAGAGTTACACAAAACATTTTCCCCACATATTAATATATATAATTTGATGTAAATGTAGTCCTTATAGGAGAGTTTTACTTAAAGAAAAAGATAAGATTTATCTCCTTTTCCCTTTCTTTCATATTTACCTTTTCATGTTTCTCTTGCTTTCTGTGCTTGGATATCGAACTTTCCACAGAGCTCTGGTCTTTTCTTAGCAAATGCTTGGAAATCTTCTATTTTGTTGAATGCCCATACTTTCCCCTGGAAGTATATAGTCAGTTTTGCTGGGTAGTTGATTCTTGGTTGGAGACCCAGCTCTCTTGCCTTTCTAAATATCGTGTTCCATGCTTTGCGGTCTTTTAGTGTGTTAGCCTCTAAGTCGTGTGTGATCCTTATGGGAGCCCCCTTATATCTGAAGCTCCTCTTCTTGGCTTCTTGTAGGATTTTCTCCTTTTCTTGGAAGCTCTTGAATTTGGCAATTACATTCCTAGGGGTTGTCTTTTGGGGATTTAGTATAGAAGGTGTTCTATGAATCCTTTCTATTTCTATTTTGCCCCCTTGCTCCAGAATGTGAGGGCAATTTTCTTTTATAATCTCCTGTAGAATAATATAGAGTTTATTGTTTATCTCTGGTTTTTCTGGGAGACTGATAATTCGGAGGTTTTCTCTTCTCCCTCTATTTTCGAGATCTGTGACCTTCTCAGTTAGATATTTTATGTTTTCTTCTAATTCATTAATTTTTTGGGTTTGCTTTATTGATTCTTGCTGTTTTATCATCTCGCTTTCTTCGAGGTGCTTAATTCTGGTCGTTAGGGACTGGTTTTGCTTTTCAGCCTTGTCTGCCCTTCTATTGGATGCTTTGAGTTCTTTTTCCAATTGAGCAGTCTTATCTGTCAGACTGCTGATCTCTTTCTCCCATTTTTCTTTCCAGAAGGTTTCCATCTTTTGGATAAGTTCCAGTTTGAGATCTTCTAGAGCTTGTTGATAGTTTCCATTTTGGGAAGCATGTTCTGATTATTTTTGGATTTCCTCCTCATTCTCCTCTTTTCCTTGGGTACTTCCACCATAAAAGTTTTCAATAGTCACTTTTTTCCCTTTCTTCCTGGAGGCTTGATTTTGGGCCATGTGAGCCATCCCTTTGGTGGTTTTATTCCCCTTTCCTTTTTGGTCTGGGGTCTGGGTTATATGGGAGGTTTTTCTGTGAATTTAGGTTGCTTCAGTCTAGTTCTTCCCAGCCTCCGAGGTTTCTTAGAGCGCTGGGTCCCTGATCACAGCCACAATTGCCCAGGTGTTCAGCTCCGCCCAGATAATCAACCTGTGGTCTTCCCCTGGTGTTTAGCTCCGCGGAGATGTTCGGCGCAGCCGCCCCAAGTACAGCTCTGCTGACCGCTGTAATCAGCGCCGGATTCTCCAGTGAAACCGCCCTGAGACATTTTTTCCTGGCAGTCCCCAGATCCCAAGGACCCTGGAGTGCCCCCCCACCCCAGACAGAGATGTTCCCCACTCACTCGCTGTCCCGGTGAGCGCTCAGGTAGCTCACTCTGATTTGGTGAGGGAGGTGGGGTGGGGGAAGGGTGGCTCAGTTCACTTTTGTGTGCAATCTTTTCCTCCTTATTATAGTGTGGAAATGTTCAAGCCCCATGTACCTTCGCCTCTGTGGAGTACTGGGAGTACTGGGGAGTCCTTCTGTTCCTCCAAAGGTGATTTTTATGCTCCTTTGATGTAGTCTATTTCGTTCGGTGCCGGGGAGAGGAAGTGTGTGGCATCTAGATTGCAGCCATGATTACTCGGAAGTCCTTATATTATATTTTTAAAATCACAAATAATTAAATTTAGACACCTTTTCCTGTCTTTAAATCTGAGACAGGATTAGGAAAGTGTTTGCATACAGCATACTTGACTTTTTGATTTATACTTTTGATCAAGGACCTTGTCTTACATATCTTATATCTCCCTACATGCCTAGCAGAATATAAGAAATATCTGTCATCAAGAATTTGACATTAAATTATAGTTTCTTCTCACAGAAGACGAAAGGCAAAAACATCTGTAATAAGTATAGCTCCTCATTCCTTTATAGAGCCAGATTTCTATTCCATTTTTTTCCCATTTCACTCAGGAAGATGACTGATTTTGCCTAGTATATAATATTAGAAATTGTTGAATTAATATAATTTGATAGATGATTTATAGAGAGCTAGATCACATATATAGAAACTATTACACACATATGTGCACACACAAATATACTTTAATGTATGGTAATATATGCTGAAAAAGTGAGTGATCATGTTTTTGCAAAATGTTTTTAAAGATGCTTTTAAAAAATGTAACACTTAAAATAAACTGAAAGTAATTGTGTGAATGGATTATTAAAGTTCATATCACAACCAAAACAAATAAAATTAGGTCATTTTTATGAAAATTAACTAACAAAGTAAAAGTAGACATAATCATCAATTCTAAATAAATAATTTCAATATCATGGAATTGAAAAGCTATGTACAAGAAAATGATTTCAACTAGGAAAAAGAGGGAAGATATATACTATCAAATGGAAATGATCATTTGGTTATAGTTCCTAAACTTTCTTTTATCTTATTTTACTTTTAAAAAATGTTTTCTGTTGCAAGGAATGTCTTGGTAAATACAAGATGAGGAAGAAAATATTTGGAAAAAAAACATAATAAAAACAAAAACTTCTAAAATAATTTTAAATAAAATGTTAAGTATATATACTGATAACTTCTCATAAACCTACCTATAAACATATAAAACCTCAATACTCTTTAATAAAATAGCTTCCTCCAAACTCTAAAATTCTTTCAAATACCTCAACCATACTGAATAATACACTATAGCTTTCACAAAAATATCCAAAATGCCCCCATTAGTAGTAAAATATCTTAATCCAAAAAAACTCTGGACAAATAGTAATGTCAAATTGTTTCTCACGGTGACCAGTGTAAACCAGTGGTGTTGTCTCCTTAGTTTTAAACTTAATGGGGAAGATGAAGCTTTTTTGAGAATATTTAATGATTTTGCTTAAAAGAAGTTTTACTCTATTAATGCACGGAGAGCATGATCACATCTTGGGAAGCCTTGCTTCAGAGTTTCATCATGGTGTGACATCATTCTGCAGGCACAACTGACTAAGAAAATATATCTTTGAATATAGACTCTGTAATGGAACCTATGTCCATTATCCAAAAAAATAAAATAACATTCAAGAGGATTTTTTATAGAGCTAACCAGAGGGTTGATCATTCACATGAGATATTAGGGACAGGAGTTGTATCCAGGGTGTACCAACCAATCACTCATCTACTAAGGTGCACAAGGCTTGTTATCTGTATTGATGAGGGAACTTCATCAGTAAAATGGTGAATACTTCAAGTTGAAGTACTTACCATAAACCAGGTAACATCTATGAATTATCAATATATTTGTAAATTGTGCCAGTATTTGCATTTTGTTCCAAAGGCCAATATTTCTTTTTCTTTTTATCATCTTATAGGTCTCTAATGATAATAGGAAAACTGAAACAATAATTCAAGTGAGACTAGATCAAGCAAGCAAAATTTGTCAATGATATATTAACACTCTTTAAATGGAGCTAGTATGTATCAAGTAAAGAAACCAAACAATAAAAGTCTTGCAATATTAATATCTTGTTTTTTTTTTTTAAACCCTTACCTTCCGTCTTGGAGTCAATACTATGTATTGGCTCCAAGGCAGAAGAGTGGTAAGGGCTAGGCAATGGGGGTCAAGTGACTTGCCCAGGATCACACAGCTGGGAAGTGTCTGAGGCCAGATTTGAACCTAGGACCTCCCGTCTCTAGGGCTAGCTCTCAATCCACTGAGCTACCCAGCTGCCCCCTAATATCTTGGTTTTAAGTAAAATATTAATTGTTTGAGTAAATAAAGGCAAGACTCAAATCTTAGGAAACCAAATTTTATAGCCAAAGAATGAACTTTAGAGTCAGGAGCCTTTATAAGTAGTTCTCTCCATTGTTTCCTATATAGCCTTTACACACTCTGTCAGAGCTTACTGTTTCCTAGAAGAGAATGCTTTCTTGACTCCTTTCTCAGGGTTTTCATGAGATGTGTTGTAAAAAAGTTTAAAAAATATTTTTTTCTGAAAAAAAGTCATAAGTACATTTCCTTAAAACATCTTTTATAAATCTTATTTGGCATAAATGATGAAATCAACTAAATTCTCACAATTTTAAAGCACACTTTTAATAAAGTATCATACATACACGGAAGCATAGAAGTTCATATACCAAGCCAAAGAAATGCCTAGTTTTAAAGACAAAAAATGGTTTCTAATTGTATTTTATTTTGCTTTATATAGGAAATGGAATAGCTACTTTTAATAACAAAATAAAAAATACTTATGACTGAGCACATGTCAAAATATGAAACCATAATATATCTCTTTTGATAAAGGTCAGAATTGAAGCTGTGTCTTCTGACTCAAAACAGTACTTTTTATGATCATACCATGACACCTACTAATTATTATATATAACAATAAATCATAAAAAAGAGTCATTTGGTGCCTTAAATATCATCTTGTCCCATATTTCACTAAATAAAAAAATTATTATTTGATAGATGGTATTTAGGTAAGCTTACTAAAAGTTATGAATAGAGTTAGTCAATCTAGCTGTCTAACTCCAAGTCCTATTACTAATACTTTATGGGTAAATTACAGAAAATACTAAACATTTCCAGATTTCTTCTTCTCTCTTCTATTCCTTTTTTGGTCATTCCATTCCTTTCCTAACTCCAACCTTCTTGAAGAGCTTGGTATTCTCACAATCTATCTAAATTATTTCCATTACCCTGAATCTAAAAATTTTCCCAATAAGAATCCAACAAATCCTTTCACATATAGGCACAAATGGAAAAAAATAATACTTTGTAAACTCCCTCTCCAGAGAAAAAAAACTTTAAGCTGATGAACTAGGGGAGTATTTGTAGAATTTTTGGAATCAATAAGTATATGTTAGATATTTATAGAGCAAAAAATATGATATCCTGAAACTTCATAAATCATATAAACTTTATTTTTGTCAATACTTCCTAAGAGGAAAATGTAACTATCATGGGATGAAAAGTGTCTTGCTCTAGAGTGCTGACATCAAATTGTTTCATGGGTCCCCTCTGGAGTAGAAGGATATACTTACTCTGGATTGTAAAAGCCATACCTTGGCTTTCCACCTCATGGTCTTTTGCTGGACTGGGCTGCTGTTCAGCAGAATTATACACTTCTCTCATCTTATCAATATAGGGTTGTAAAGGACTTCCTTTCCCTCCCTCTTAATCCTTTGGTGGGTCACAGTGACTCATTCAATACACAGCCACTTTATTAAGTTCTTAGTTTGTAGCATAGTGTTTGGAATAAAAAGGAAGGCATAAATATTTGCAAAGGCAAAAATTTGTAGACAGGAGTTAAATGTAAGAAACTTGGTAAGGGACAAAGTTGTGAAGTTCACTAATAGTCAAATTTTAAAAGAGAGAATTTATATTTTTTCCCAAAGGAATAAGAAAACATTGCTGTGTATTAGGTCAAGATGTGATATGATCAGTTCTGTATTTTAGGGGAAAAAACACTTTGACAGCTGAGTGAAGGATAACTTGAAGTGAGAAAAGACTTCAGGCAGTGAAATAAACTGCAAGGCTATTGCAAAAGTATAGGTAATAGGTATTTAAAATCTAAACAAGTCTCATGAGTAGAGAGAAGGGGGCATAAATGGGAGATATTATAGATGTCAATATAATGATTTGTGTCAAGGGTAAGTGGGGTAAATATGAGTAAGGATTCAAGGATTTCACCAACACAATTGTCTTATCATTAACCATTGATTGACTGAAGACAAATAATAAGTTCTCTTTTGGATATTTTCTCCCAGTATGATTGCATTCACAGCATCAAACTCTTCTTTGCTGTAACTAGCAATTCCTATCCTTAACTGCTTTTTATCCCTGATTACAGCTCTGCTAAGGTGTAAGGCTAGTTTTTCTATCTACTTCATCTGGTACCCAGGCCCAAAGCCACATTGTTTAGAGAATTCTTTAAAGCCTCTCTTCACAGTAACTACTTTTATCCCTTATCTTTTGCAAGAACCTAAGCCACTTTGTAGTTTGAATACTGCCTTGTTTCTTTGTTGTTATGCTGTCTCAATTATGACTTCACCATTGGAAATGTTGTCTTCTTACATGATGGTTAGTAGATTCATAAGCAGCATGAATTAAACTACTTAAAATGTCAGAAATGAGACCCATGATTGATTCAGGCCTCAGAGTTTACTTACTTTCAGTTAGATTTAGAGTATATCACAACATCACCTATCATTCTCTGAAAATTAGAAATTCTTCCCTACAATTGAAAATAGTCTTCCTTAGACCGCTCTTTTCATTTTGCCTACCTTCAATATAGACTGGAAATATAATTTCCCTCATAACATTAGTAGTTCTAAGAGAATTGAAATAGTAGAAGAAGCAATGTCTCAGGAAATATCTTAGGCAGAATTCTAATTACTCCTTTACCATTTACTTGTAGGACCTAAGACACCTTGGGGAATCTGGGTATCTAATGCCTCATTTGTAAAATATATTTCCACAGCACTAAAGCCTTTTAGAGAAAAGATGTTGAAACAATCATCTCAACTCACCTTCAAACTCTTAAAACAATATCTATGAACATTTAATTAAGAAATAAGATTCTAAGGAGAAATAAGAGAAAACATTAAAAGGATTAACTCTCAGATTCAGTAATAACAAATGGAATCATAGTATAAAAATATTATCCATATGGTTTATGAAGGCAGAAAAAGAACTTTTAGATACAATTTTCATAGGAAAATAAGGCTAAAGGTGTAAAGAATGTTGGAGGACATTTAGTTAAATTCTCTTATTTTATAAATAAGGAAACTAAGGACAAAGGTGCTTGAATATATTAGGTCATAAAGGAAAATACTGGAGACAGGATTTGAATCTGAGTCTGACTCAATAACTAATGTTCTTTACACTGTACATATTGTAATTCAATGTTATATAGTGTAAAAATGGACTTGAATCCAGGACTTCAATCCCCAGAAATGCTTGCTCCACTTCCCCAAAATGCCTTGTAATCTCACCTGGGCCGAGAGCAAGATGGAGTATTTAACCTGGTTGTGAATAGGCTCTGCCCTTTTTTCTACTTCTGCTTCGGAGCACATGCGGCTCTCCACCAAGCAGGCAAGATGTGAGTGGTCCTGAATAGGCTCTCTGGGCCTAGACATGTGCTTTTCTTACTTGTATTTTTCTTAAATTCTCAACCTTTAATAAACCTCTAAAAATATAATACTCCTTGCAGAAAGAAACTAATTGCTACCTGCCTCAGCTTCCCATAAATTTTAATGTTAACAATAGGCGTTAACTACATGAAAAATCTTCCTCCAAGGGTTCTTAAAATGATGTTTGTAGACTTGAAGTTGGAGGACAAGGATAGCAGAATAACTAAATAATAAATATTTATTCAAGATATATGTTTAAACAATAGATGAAAGATAGATTGGTTTATCAACATCAAAACAGACATCGATAAAATCATCCTAGAGAATATAAAATATTTAGGAATCTACTTGCCAAAAAAAAACACGGGAATTATATGAACACAACTACAAAACACTTTACACACAATTAAAACTAGATCTAAATTGGAAAAACATTAATTGCTCATAGGTAAGAAAAGCTAACATAATAAAAATGACAACCATACCCAAATTAATTTACTTATTCAGCTCCATACCTAACAAACTACCAAGAAACTTTTTTATTGAATTAGAAGAAAAATTATAACAAAGTTTATTTGGAAGAACAAAAGGTCAAGAATATCAAGGGAAATAATGAAAATAAAAATGTGAAGGATTGGGGCCTACCAGTACCAGATCTGAAACCGTTCTCTAAAGCAGTGGTCATCAAAACAATATGGTAGTCACTATGAGCCAGAAGGGAATATCAATGGAATAGAGTAGGAGTAAATGTCCTCAGCACGATAGTATCAAAGAAACCTCAAAGATCCCAGCTTTGGGGACAAAACCCCACTATTTGACAAAAACTACTGGGAAAATTGGAAAACCGTATGGGAAAGATTAGGTCTAGATCAACATCTCACATCATATACCAAGATAAATTCAGAATGGGTTAATGACTTAAATATAAAGAAGGAAAATATAAGTAAATTAGGTGAACATAAAATAGTATACTTGTCAGATCTCTGGGAAAGAAAATAATTTAAGATCAGGCTAGAAGAGAATATCACAAAATGTAAAATGAATAATTTTGATTACATTCAATTAAAAGGTTTTTGTACAAACAAAACCAATGCATCCAAAATTAGAAGGGAAGAAAAGTAAAAAATTGTGAAAGTACCTTTATAACAAAAATCTCCTACAAAGTTCTAATTTCTCAGATATATAAGGAAATAAACCAATTGTACAAAATAATCAAGCCTTTCCCCAACTGATAAATGGATAAAGGACATGAATAAGCAGTTTCCACATGAGGAAATCAAAATTATAAATAAGCACATGAAAAAAAGTATTCTAAAGAGAAATGCAAATCAAAACAACTCTGAGGTAGCACCTCATACTTAGCAGGTTGACTAATATGACAGCAAAGGAAAGTAATAATTTTGGAGAGGATGTGGCAAAATTGGGACACTAATGCATGGCTTGTGGAATTGTGAATTGATCCACCCATTCTGGAAGGCAATTTGGAACTATGCCCAAAGAGATTTAAATAATTGCCTTCCTTTGGACTCAGTCATACCACTACTATAACCCAAAGAGATAATGAGGAAAAATGCTTGTACAAAAATATTTTAAGTCATGCTCTTTGTGGTGGCAAAAAAAAAAATTGGAAAATGAGGGGATATCCTTCGATTGAGGGAATGGATGAACAAATTGTAGTATCTGTTGGTGATGGAATACTATTATGCTCAAAAGAATAATAAACAGGAGGAATTCCAAGTAATCTGCAACAATCTCCAGGAATTGATGCAATGTGAAAGGAGCAGAACCAGACTGATATCACTGTGGCACAATAGAATGTAATGAACTTTGCTAGCAGCAATGCAATGATCCAGGACAATTTTGAGGGATGTATGAGAAAGAACACTATCCACATTCAGAGAAAGAACTGTGGGAGCAGAAACACAGAAGAAAAATATTATCTTGATCACATGGTTGATGGGGATATAATTGGGGATGTAAGATAAATACAAATATTAGGTCTTGATCAATGATACATGTAAAACTCAGCTAAATTGCTTGTTGGCTACCAGAGGGTAAGAGGGAGGAAAAGATGGAAAGAATACGAATCATGTGACAATGGAAAAGTATTCCAAATTAATTATAATTACAAATAAGTTAAAATAAATAAATAGATATTGACATTTATATGTTTGACAAATGGCTAGATAGATGGGATAGATTGAATTTCAATATGAGGTTTCCTTGAAAAAACTAGATATTTTCCAGGGACATAAATAGTCAGGTATCAGATGAAGAGATCAAAACTATCAATAATCACATGAAAAGTGTTCTAAATCACTCCTGATTAGAGAAATGCAAATCAAAATTGCAGAGATACCACCTCATAACTAGCAGATTGGCTGATATGGCAGTAAAGGAAAATAGTAAATGCTGGAGGGAATGTGGCAAAACTGGGACACTAATATACTACTAGTGGAGCTGTGAATTGGGCCAACTGTTCTGGAAGGCAATTCAGAACTATGCCCCTTAGGGCTTTAAAAGAATGTGTGCCCTTTCATCCATCAATACCACTACTAGGTTTGTACCCAAAAAAGATAATAATGAAAATGTTTGTACAAAAATATTCATGGCCGTGCTCTTTGTGGTAGAAAAAAAATTGAAAAAATGATGAGGTGTCCCTTGATTGGGATATGGTTGAACAAATTGTGGTATCTGATAGTGATGGAATGCTATTGTGCTGAAAGAAATAATGAACTAGATTTCCATGTGAACCAGAAGAAGCTCCAGAAACTGATGCAGAATGAAATGAGCAGAACCCAGAGAATATTATACAAAGAAAGTGAAACATTATGTAACAATCCAATATAATAGACTTTGTTGCTACAAGGCACTCCCAAGGGACTTATAAGAAAGAATTCTGTTCACATTGTGAGGAAGAACTGTGGTAGTAGAAACACAGTAGAAAACAAATGACTTATCATTTGTTTATACAGCTATATGGGGGTTTTAGTTTTAAAAGATGGCTCTTTTGCAAAAATGAATAATATGGAAATACGTATAAGTGATAACATTTGTAAAATCCAGCAGAAGTGCTTATTGGATCCTGGAGGCAAGGGGAGGAAGAGAGGAAAAGAAAATGAAATATGTAAACAAGGAAAATATTTAAAAATAAGAATTTAAAAAACCTAGACATTTTGCTGTATTATTTTTCATCTTATACTCTCCCAGAAATAATGAATGCCTGCACATACTCCTTATAAAGCATTCATGTGCAATGTTAGTTGACATAAAATACAGTTAAGAAATATGATCAGAAAATAATTCACTGAGAGCAGTTCAAATACTTATTAAACACACACCATGTGCAAAGTCCTCACAGGGACAGAATTACATTGAATTTGAATGAACATTTCTTGGATTTGTTTAAATAAAAGAAAATAAGTAAAATTGAAAAAAAAAATAGTGAAAAGAAGGCTGACCAAGATAATCAAATCAATACATTATGAATTTAGGCGGTTAATGCATCAAGTTGTATTTGTCATTTGCATATATTTTATTGGATTTGGCGGGGGGTCTTTTTTGTAATCTCTTTGTGCTTGATGACCTCTCTGGAACACCTGTCTCTGTTGTTGAATGGCATGATTAATTTTATATAACAATTATGAGACTTTTATTTTGCAGGATTCAAAATGGTCAGTTTTAGAGCATGAAGTATTTGTCCAGTGCATCTCCTTAACTGAAATTGCCTTGTGTGAACAATAAGCAACACTTAGCTCATACTTGTGAGCCCTAAAATCTAATCCTGGATTACATTTACCTATTTCTAAATATTTATACCTTCTATGCTTTCATATACTTTTTCTGGATGTGGTATATTAGAGTTCAAGAACTGTAGTTCCAAAAGGGAATGAGGCAGCAGTTAGCTTCAGAATGATTTTTTTTTTCAATGGGATCAAAATTAAAAATGGGTCATGGGAAGAAATAAGCAAACTCGGGTTCAACAATTAACCATGGATTTTCCCAAAGACAGAGTTCAATGTTTCTTGATGTCTGATTTTCCTGATGAATGCAGAATTTTACCTGGAGCTACCCACAACATATATCTTCTATAGATCTAGGGACAAATCATATCTGTAGTTAATAATCAGGTGGCTTAGTTTAAGAATCATCCCAATGTTTAAATACAATTCCAATGAAGGTGAGACAAACTACTTCAATGATGGAATTACAACTTATTTTTATGATACTATATCTTAATAGGGACATATTGATATTTTAATTGTGGCTAAGACACTACTTTTCTCTAGGCCTCCATTTCCTCATCTATAAATTAGGGTGTTGGTTTCTGATTCCCCTTTCAGCTCTTTATGAGTGATTCTATAAATTTTTATCTGCTGCAAATGTTTGTTGGGAGTGCTAAACCCATGAATTGGCTTAGTAATTGTTTTTAAGGTGCAGATAGGCAACATTTCTGCAAATTAAAATCTTTTAGAGAGTTGAATGGAATCCAGAGAAGTTTTGGCACTTGTCATGGCCCCGAGGAAGCATGAATATGAAACAAAAACAGGGGGGAAAAACACTTTCTTCATACAGAATCTGGCTCTCCTTAATTCCTCAAATATATAACTTTCAATCACATTCAATATTGTTTTATTTTGAGACTATCATGGGCAATGTAAATTATCTTTCCTAATCTTAGACTTCTACATAGTTAGAATGAAACTGCATGATACAAACCAAACATTATACTCTTTGATTTTTCTGTTTCAGAGTTTGTAGAAGCCTCCCATTACACCTGTAGAACAAGATGGATCTGTATAATTATTTTGAATGTTCAGTGGTTTCCTTTATTTTGGAACATGGCAATGTTAAACTCAAATTTTGACTCTCAAAATTCTGAAACCAATTAAGATAGGCAAACTTCAATAGTTCTCAATTAATAAGACATGAGTGCAAACTTAAATTTGGCGTCTAGGAGTAACACCAAAATGTGAGTGATGTTTGGTATTGCTTCCCAAGGGTTCATTTTTATAAAATATTAAGAATAACTGTAATATTTCATATCTGCAAAGCAGTGCCTAGGATTTGGTATTCTATATTGGTATTTTGAGGCTTCTGAATGCAATATCATGTAAGAATTTGTTAGGGGAAACTGTTTGGATAGCCTGGGTTAGAAAAAGTTTGATTTTTGTGTTTTACTATCTTAATGCAAAAAAAATAAATTTTCTTGGCTTACCCCCAAAGGAAAATGGGAAGTAAGATATAAAAGTTGCAAGTAGGCGATTTTTAGGCTCAGTAAAGGGGAGGAGGCTAAAAATGATAGACCACAAAATAGATAGGTTTATTTTATGGTGTAAAGGTAACATTTCTGGATGGTTTTGGGTAGAGGTTTGATAATTACTTCTAAAGGATAGCATGAAAAAATGAATGTGTTCTTCAGACATAGGTTAAAGTAAATGATTTCGTTTCCTTCCAACTTTCATATTCTATGATCACTCCCTTGGGCATGACCTTGACTGAATTATACTTTCAAAAGTGCCCAGAACTGGCTGACCTAAATGGAAATGTTTTGGATTTCAATTCAGCAAGGGCTCTGAATTTAGTTATGAAACAACCTCATACCCTGGAGTCACAAAGTACCTTTCTCCCTTCTCTGACCTCATATAAACATAAGTTGTGTCTTTGATGCCAATTGGCAGTTTCTAGGAAAAAATGATACATTCTTTTTAAAAATAGTTATTCATATAATTTATTTCCAGGTATCTCAGCCCCTTCCTCCTCTCTCCACACCAAAGAAGGCATTATGCAGCAAACATATATGTGTTTATAAGTTAGATTGTTTGTGTTTCTATTTTTTCAGTTCCTTCTATGGAAGTAAACATCCACAAGTAAATTTTCAAATTTTTATTCTGTAGCTATATATATAATGTTCTCTTAGTTCTACCTATTTCACTCTTCATTATCTCGTGTAGTTCTTTCAAAGTTTTTTTTTTAATTATCCTGCTATTGTTTCTTACAGTGCAGTAGTATTCCAACACCATCAATTTTTTTTAGCTATTACCCAATGTATGGACATCCTCTCAGTTTCTAGTTCTTAGCACCACAGAGATCTGTTATAAATGTTTTGGAACATACAGTTGCTTTTCCTTTTTCTCTGATCTTCTTGGGAAACAGAGGCAGCAATAGTATCCCTGGGTTTAAGGGTATCCATAGTTTTATTTTTTTTATAAATTCTAATGGCCTTTCCAGACCTAATATCCCATGTTTTATGATGAATAAATTGAAAAACTACAAAGGTGAAAAAGGTAGTAGTTAGAAATATCAGACTTCTAATACATGGAAAATAGAATTTACAAAGGAGGAAATGAAATGAGAAATTATGAAGGAGAAAATCAATGACTCCAAAAGAAAGTCGTATAAGAAACAGCTGTACTTGGAGCTTGCTTTAATGTAAGGAAAGCTAAGTCAATAATAACAAAAACAATAATTATAATAATAGCCGGCATTTATATAGTACTTTAAGGTTTATAAAGCACTTCATAATATTATTTTATCCTCTTATATAGCTTTCATTAATATCACTATTTTGTACATGAGGAAACTAAAAGATAGAGGTTAAGTGACTGATCACATATGAAGTAGCTATTAAGTATCTAAGGTCAGCTATGAACTCAGGTTATCCTGTCTCTACATCCAGGGCTCTATCCACTGAAGAAACTATTTATCTAATAAAAATATAAGATAAAAATCAAGAAATGTCAATGCTAGAACTAAAATGTTCTTCTTACTGGAAAGATAATAGATACTTAGTAAATACTTATTGACCAAACAACCAGATGATACAGTTCTAAGCAGATGAGGCCCTCATTTTTCTAGAAATGATGAAAATAGATTAGAGTCTATGAACAGAGATATAGACCATGTACTATTCTGCATATATTTTTCTCCCTAGTTAGAATGCAGATTCTTGAGGTCAGGTAGACTTTGCTTTCCTTTATATATGGCATATTTAACACAGAATCTAGTGCATATTATGTGATTTAATTAATGCTTATAGCTTGACAGAATTGTCTTATGACTGATAATACAAGAAAAAGGGATACTTTCAATCTTATCTCTATCAAGCTCTAATGGTAAAAACCCACATTTATACAAAGCCTTCAGTTTAAGAGCTACTCTCCCAGTAACTCTGAGAGAAAGGTAGATTTATCAAATATTCTTACCCCCATAATATAGATAATAAAACAAGTGAAAAAAGAATTGAATTGTTTTGGGTCAGACAGCAACTATACAGTAGAATCCTAATTCATGTCCAGGCCTTTTACAAAGTCTTATTCTATGTCCATTTTACTATATTGTCTATCTTAACAATGGACTTTCTCAGTCATTAAACTATTCTAGAAATGATATATGCTCAAAAGATCTGGATACGTTGCAAAGTTTTGCTTGTCTATTAAGAAGCCATGAGGCAAAATGACTAGATGATTCATGAGATCCCTTCCAGATATAATAAAATCGTAGTCTCTGTGTTTTAAGAAAGTCACAAGAATCTATCATTAAAGAGAAATCTCTTTTAAAAAAACATCCCAAAGAAATAACCATCCAATTCCTTCTTCAAGCATTTCATTGATGGGGATCATCCACTAAGGTAGCTCTATTCTACCTAGCAGAGAATTCATAAGTCATCTAATCCTGCTTCTTCAATTGACACTTGATGAAATGGGACTAGCAAGGATAAATTACTTTCCCAAGGTTCTATAGGTATAGTAATAGGAGTTAATAATTTTGGATTGGAATACAGGCCCTTTAACTTCAGAGACATTTCCCTTTGCACAGTGTCATTCAACGATCTGTCTGGAAAGCTTTCATTGTTTAAAAGGGGGGAGGGTATATAAATCTGACATTAGGTTTTCTTAAAATATTCTGATTTGCTTCTACATTAATCCCTGTCCTAGGAGAAATAGCTTTATTGGACTTAGAAATTTAAAAACCTCTATTCCAAAGTCCTCATTTTCCAAATCAGAAAAGGGAAAGACAGATAAAAATAATAGTTTAATTTTACATGGTACAGACAATTTTCAGGGCATTTATCATTATTATCTCATGCAAGTCTTTTTAATTAGACAAAATAAATATTATTATAGTATTTCTTTTCATGTGAGAAAATTGAGGCTTAAATGAAATGGATGGATTAGTGACACAGAATTAGTTAACAGTTATAGGATTGGAATCCAGGTCTTCCTAACTGTAGGTATAGCAATCAATCTACTACAGTAAGCAAGATCATACAGGAAGTGGACCATGACTTTGAGCCCAATCATTCTGATTCTAAACCTAGGGTTCTTACCATTATATCACACAGTCCTTACTTAGAAAGCTCTAGAAAAGTTATCTTGTCATTGTCACCATAAGACTGGCTAACATAAAAAATGAAATGATTAATGTTGGAGACAGTGTAGAAAAGTTGGGTCACCAATGCACTGTTGGTAGATCTGTGACTGATAGAACAATTCTGAAGAGCAATCTGAAACCATGTCCAAAGAGCCATGAAACTGTATATACCCTTTGACCAGGCAATACCACCATTAAATCTATATCCCAAAGAGATTAAAGATATAGTATAATAACCTATATGTATAAGAATATTTATAGTGGTTCTTTTTTGTGGTGGCAAAGAAATGGAGCCTGAAGAGATTCCCACAATTGGGGAATGGATGGAGAAGTTGTGGTGTAACACAAAGGGCTTTAAAAGAATGCATACCCTTCGATCCAGCAATACCACCACTGAGTTTGTACCTCAAAGACATAATAAGAAAAAATACCTTTTAAAAATGTTCATAGCTACATTCTTTGTGGTGGCCAAAAATTGGAAAATGAGAATGTCCATTGATTGGGGAATGGCTGAACAAATTATGGTACCTGATGGTGATGGAATAATATTGTATTGTAAGGATTGATAATCTGGAGGCTTTCCATATGAACTGGGAAAACCTCATTGAACTGATGCAAAGTGAAATGAGCAGAACCAGAAGAACACTGTACACAGAAAGCAAAACATTGTGGAAAAATCCAGTGTAATAGACCTTGCAACCAGTAGTAATGCAACAAGCTAGGACACTCCTGAAGGATTATGTAAAAGAATGCTATCCACACTGAAAGAAAGAACTATGGGAGTAGAAATGCAAAAGCAAAACATATGACATAACTTCTCACATGTATATATGTGTATGTGACTTGGTGTTTAGACTTTTAAAAATCTCTCTATGGCAAAAATGAATAATATGGAAATAGGTATCAAGTGACAAGATGTGTATAACCCAGTGGAATTGCTTGTTCACTCTGGGAGCTAGGAGGAAAGAAGGTAGAGAAAGAAAACGAATCATGGAAACATGGAAAAATATTCTAAAATATAAATAAATAAAATAAAAAAGAAGGGATATAAGCTTATAATGAAATATTATCATGCCATTAGAAATGACAACAAAGATGATCACAAAAAAACCTGGAAAGACTTATATGAAGTAATACAGTGTGAAGAGAGGTGAACCATTTCATTTCTTCCATAAATGTTTTTTCTAGTGTAAGCAATATGGTAAGCAATATGTGTCTTGTTTTATAACATGATGAACATGAAAATATAATATGATAACATATATAAAACATATTTCATATTACTTGCCTTTGGGGGGAGAGAAGCAGAGAATATGGATTACAAAATGGCAAAAAATTAAGATGAAAAATTGTATTAAAATATAATCTAAAAATTAAAGTTTTAAGAAGTCATTTAATAATTTAGGAAAATACTTTATAAGAGGTTGATAGTAGGGAAGGATGGGAAGACAATGTCTTGAAAAAAAATCTTCAAGACGTTTTCCTTTATCTTAAATTTTAAGGACATATAGTTATCTTCACATAATTTTTGGACCTACATTCCTATCTGAAATGTATTCAATAACTAATGAATAAATGTATTCAATAACTAATAATGGAGTCCCAAAACCTACTTTATGAAGGAGATTTTTAACATTTGTTTCAAAGCATGAGGAATGAAAGGAAAATGGCAATGTGTTGAATATATTTTCTAAAGTTAGAGCTACTCATATAGGTGACAAATGATTAATAGCAGAGTGCCTTGTCTATATTCTCACTTCCATTTTACTTGACAAAATTTATCTCTTATATCTCCATCCTGAAAGGCTTACTATTAACTTCATAGTTGCACTACTAACATATATAGAAGTGGTCTCTATGGAAAAAAAATATTTAGAATTAAATGACTAAATGAAAGCAGGACATTCCTGTCCCTGGCCATGTGATTCATGTTTGTCATATTTCTGGTTTTGGAGTAGGCAAATATGACTTGTAGTTACCATAAGAAATTGAACCTTAACAAACTTTAAGATTAAGAAAAATGTGAGAGTAGTAAAAATAACTTTCTTTTCTTCACTTTTCTTCATTTTCTATCCTAAAATCTGATAAATATGGCTTTGTATTGAACCCAAAATCAATACTCTTGATGTAGTACAATAATATTAAAGTCAGATGCTATACATCTGGCTAGGGAGCATTCACAAATGTGAAGTCATTTTTGATTATGCACTCAGTTTTCCTTCTTTCTTTTTTGTTTATTTCTACCTAAAACTTCAGCAATTCTTATACACATAGATTTTCTGGGACATTCATTTCCTGGAATGGAATTTCTGAAAATAGAATATTAATTCATGAGCATTTCAAGAGGAAGCCTAAAATTTTTCTAAAAGAGAGAACATAGCATGCTAAACTCTAAATATTAAAATTTTGGAGTTATGACAAATGTGTTCCTGTCTTCTATAGTAAAGATAATTCAACTTTAAAAATTCCCCACATACATAATTTAAAATTTGGCTATGAATTGGTCATGGTAATTATCATGATCATTAAACTATCCATGATAAGAAAAGTAAGCAGATAAATGGACAACCAAAAAGTTGGGTATTATACTCAAATAATTTAAAGAAAAAAATCACATTTCCCCAAAATATTTTTGAATTTTATTTGACTGATTCAAATTTCATACAAAAAATCTATTAATTTAGAAAAAATATACTCAAATAAAATATGCTAGAGATAAAAATGAATCTAATTTTCATGACTAAGAAAGTTATTAACAGTATTATGTTCTCTATCACATTCTGGTGATTTGATATAATAGAATTTTTTGTACATAGCAATGTAATGTGTTAGTTTAATTACTATCATTTTTATTATTATACTTGTCTTAGAGAAGTGGTTCAGAAACCTGTGAACTTTTAACTTTTAAAAATATTTTGATTTTCCTATGTAATTTATTTTTAGATATATATATAATATATGTATATATAATATATGTAACTCTAAACATTTTTAATATATTTAAACATTTTCTTAGAGTTTCTCCATGATACCAAATGAACCACAACCAAAAAAAAAGTTTGAAAACCTTTCAGTAGAGTATGAATTTGTTTGGTACCATAATAATTCTCAATAACAAGCTAAAGAAAACAAATCTACCCAGGGGAAAACTAAGGAGTTATTCAGTATTCTTCATATCAGCAGTTGTTCTCTGTTCTCTACTACATGTTAGAGACAGAAAGCAAAATCTCTTAAAATGCTGCCTAAAATGAGTTATCATAGACTCATCCAAAGCTAGAGGAAATAATTCCTTTAGTTTAAAAACTCTCTTGCTAGGTTACTGGCTATTAAAATTAAATCACAGTAGAAAATAACAAAACATTATATAATGAAATGAGTAATGACAATAATTCCTAGAATGAAAAATCTAGATTCCTAGATTAACATTTCCAGGGGTGGAGACAAAGATTCAGTGATGAGAAAGCACTCTGCCAATCTCTATCAATATTTCCCTATACACTTTAAAATAATGCTTCAAAATTGAATTCTGGACTTTTAGAGTCAACATAAGTTCAGAGTAAGACATTTGTAAAGCCCAAGACAACATAGTAGATTGAAAATACATCTGTGAAAGGGAGATGAGGCTTATCCAGAGCTTACATGAATGAAACACCCATGGTGGGATTTGGTGGTGGTGACAGAGGCACCAGAAACTTGGTAGCTCTCAAGCCAGAGACAATGACAGTTCTGGCAACTGAGAAGAAAAAAAAATCATAATATATACCTGAGCTATCACTGGCCACAGCACTATATATTATTTGGCAACTCTCTTGCCTATACCTATTTCTGGTTCATAGATCAAAGATAGAAAGGATCACTTTTGGGCAAGAAGAAGTAGAAGCCGTAAGGTGCAGAGTCACTTCTGTGGCCAAGGGAGATGAAAATCTAGGGAACAATACTGATGTCAATTCCAAGGGAACAGGGGTCTTTCTTGGTAAAATACCAAAGTACTGGCGAAAACAGCATTAAGCACAACTCTACTCAGATCACACCATCTTGGAAGACCTGCCAATTTCCAAAATCTAGAACTAGCCCTGAAAATGGCAAAGTGAAAAAGTCATTTTTTTTTAAAGTTTGAAACATTGTGCCTTACCCTCACCACGAGATGTAACCCAACATTAACAAAAAATCTAAATCAAGAAACAGGGTGGAAAATTAAGCAAACAATAAAAAAGAACTTGGCCCTAAAAAGCTACTTTGGTGACAGGGAATATCAACATAAAAACTCAGAACATAATGAACTCACAAAGCTATGAGCAAAGCTACAAAAAATATGAATTGGACACATTCAGTGGGAATTCTTGGACAAAATGAAATGATGTTAAGGAACAAATAAGATTGGTAGAAGAAAAGTTATGTAAAGAAATGGAAGCAAAGGGACCAAATGTGAAAAGACTATTGATAGCCTAGTAAAATAGGCAGACATGATGAAGGAAATAATTTCCTAAAAAAGTTGAACTAATAAAAAGGCACAAAATTAATGAATTAAAATGACTTAGTAAATAGAACAATTTGCAAAATTGGAGGAAAATGGGTTAAAAAGTTTCACTGAATAAAATAAATCAATAAAAATTATAATTGGGCAACTGGAAGCTAATGACTTCATGAAATCTCAAGAAGCAATCAAATCAATTCAAAGAGTAAAAAAAAGAATAAAATGTAAAATACCTCATGATAAATAACAGACACCAAAAATAGATTGTTGAAAGATAATTTAAGAATTATTGGAAAATCTAAAAGCTATGATCAAATAATGAGTTTGGGTATATTTAAAGAAATAATAAGGTAGAAAAAGAAAAGAAAATAGAAATTGAAAGAATTCACAAATCATCATCTGAAGGAGATCTTAAAATGAAAAATTCCATGCATATTATAACCAAATTCCTGAATTCCCATGTCAAAGTGAAAATACTTTTAAGCAGACAGAAAGAAAATCATTCAAATACCAGAGAATCACAGTTAAGATCATACAAGATTTAGCAGCTGCCACATTAATAGGATGGAGGGCTTGGAATATGTTCCAGAAAATAAAAGAGCTAAGATTTCAAACAAGTATAATCTATTTAGCAAAAATAAGTAAAATCACTTATAGGGGGAAAGCAAATATTTAATGAGAGAATTTTCAAGCATTCTTGAAGAAAATACCAAAGCTAAATAGAAAATTTGACTTTCCAATATAACACTTGAGAGAAGCATAAAAAAAAACATAAATATGAAAGAGAAATCATAAAGGACTCAATAAGCTTAAGATGTTTGCTTTTCTATATATAAAGATGATACATGCATCTTCTAAAAATTTTATCATCATTAGGCCACATAGAAGGATTCTATACATTAAGAGGATGTAAGCGTAATTCAAGTATAGTGGGATGATGCAAATAAAATGGATGAGAAAGAATTCTCTGATAAAAAGGGAGAATGGAGAGGGAGAATGGTATAAATTATCTCCCATAAAAGAGTTATGAAATAAAGAGGTTTTATAGTAGAGGGAAAATGTATGAGGACAAATCTTGAACCTCCCAAATCTAAATTGGTTCAAAAAGGAATACTTACACTCATACATAAACATACACATACACTCAATTGTTAACAGCAATCTATTTGGTTCCACAAGGAAGGAGAAAGAGAAGGTATAAGAAAAAAGCAAGGGTAATAAAAGAAAGAGCTGATAAAAGAAGAACATGGATGGAAGCAAAACAGACTTCCATTACCAGCATTCTTTGGGTTAATAATATCAATGTGTTAATATTATCAAAGAGAATAAGAAAAATAATACTTGAAATGAACATGATCATCAAAGGAATACTAACTTTCATTTTTAAATACTGTTCTGGAATATATGACTCATAAGGATATTCTATGTTCTTGGAATTTCATTTCTTTATTCTAATTATCACTATAATTTATACGTAATTATATGTATATTTATATATTTAACAATACATACACACCTTTATACCATTGTGTATGTACTTATACATAAGTAGAGGATGTTATAATATCTTGAAAAGCTGTACTTGGAGCCAGGAATACCTAAATTCAAGTTCGTCCTCTAACATATCCTGCCTGTATAATCCTAGACAAGTAACATTTCAATATTTCAAGAAATCATATACCCAATCATATATAAAATATATATGTCTAAATCTTGATAATTTTAATATATATTGCTTTGTAACCCTATGTACTTTATAGTTTAAGAACATTATTCTTGGGAATGGATTATTTTTACTATATTACCAAAAAGCCCAGGACACAAAACACTTTCAAGAACCTCTACCTTAAACTAAAAGTTATACAGAGGAGATATTTATCTACACTGGAGAGAGTTTCCAAAGAGAGTGAAATTCATTGTGGTATAGTTGATAGACTGATGTTCTTGGAGTTAGCACAACCTAGGTTCAATTCCAATTGTAACTTACTGCCCATGACCTCTAGCATAATATGAAACCATCCCAAACCTTAGTTTCTTCATCTATAAAATGAGGGCATTGGAGGAGTTGACACTGACAGTCCCTTTCAGTTCTGTACTCTGACTCTATCCTTTTCTTCATATCTCAGAATACATATTTGCGATGATTTATCTGCTATAGCTTACCCTGAGTGAGGAAATTCCCTCTACCAATGAATGTTGGCATCTATTCTGAAATTTACAGTCTCTGAGATTTGCCTAATAGTACTCAAAATTTAAGCAATTTACTCAGGATCTCAATATTTTCCAAAAACTGAAATTAAAGCTATAACTTCATGACTTGTGAACCACCCCCTCCATGTTCTGTATTCCTTAGATGTACCTCTGAGGAAATATTTCCTTTAATCTCAATCTGAATGTCTCTCTCATATACATACTCATATTTACATATATGTAGATGTCTACATATATGTATTGGCATGCCCTAGTACTAAATTCCACTCCTGATCTTTATTAGTGTATTGCCTTTATCTCTATTTCCAGGAGTGTCCTTGTAGAAGTTCTTGACTTTGGAGATCTACATAAGGGGAGGAAACTCCTAAGCAAATCATATGTTGGTATACTAAAAATTAATCAATAAAATTAGCTTTTACTGAGTGCTTTCAACACTTTGTTCATAATTATAATAATATGTGTTCAAGTCTATAAATGTGCTGAACTCAATCTATTCATTATAGAACACAAACTTGAATTTGAAGCTACAAGAAACCTCAGAGGCCATGTAGCCCCAAATTTTTATTTGACCACGAAGAACCTATTTTGAGTAACTTATCCAAAGTCACAAAGAATTGAATTGCATGTCTTTTGACTCCAAACCCAATATTGCTTCTATAATGCCATGGTCATTAAATACTATTTCTTCTCCCTCTGAAGAAAAACAATCCAAAGACCTTCCTCTGTGAATATGACTGAAAGATATTAAAATTAGACTGATGTTGAATTAGCCTTTCAAGCTTGCCCCGATCTTTCAGAATTTCAACTTCACTAACCTCAAACTCCATGATATAATGGAGAAATGGAAAAAGAATATACATACACACCTACACATGTTTATGATTACATATAGATATATGTATATTTGAGTTTAAATATGTTCTCTCTATCCTATGAATTCTATGTACATGATAGTTATAAAGATAGCTTCTTTTTTAATTTGATGAGAAACAACTTAAAGATATAAACTTTTATCTTTTCTTCAGAGAAGAAAATATATTTAAATTTTGCTTTTTTTAACTACAAACTTTAAAAATGCTTCTGAACTAATGTTTATTAATGCAATTATTGCCCTTAATATATTTTCTAAGTTTTGCTCCTTAAAGTATGAAATCTAATGTTTTAATGTTAAGGAATAAAGAAAGAATGCAAATAATGAACTTTTAAAACAGCATTTTTGAACCAAACAGACACAATAACCCTAACAGTGCCAGTATGTGCAATTAATTAGGTGAATATATGAGTCTGGCAGAAATAAGAATTCCAAAGACCTCCATATTTATTAGGGTTTTGTCCTAAATATCACCAAATCATGATGCTATTTATACACCATTTTTTATCTGCTTTTATGGAACAGGTTGAATGTCTCAGAATGTTAATGCTGATTAGAATTTTTTTCCTCTAAACCTGAAAAAAGTAACTTTCCTCAAACAGGGAGCTATATAGATCTTTTTTTTTTTTAAATGGTTCTGTCCAGTGACTTTTGAATGGTCAGAAAATGTTTGGAGATTTTTCCTTTCTGCATTGTGATCACTAAAAGCTATTTTCTAGGATATTAGTATGATGTTTAAAAGTAGCCTGCCAAGTGCCATTTTTGTACTACTCATAAGAAAGGAAAATTAATTTTATAAGATTTCATGGAGCCAAGCTTTACGAATTTTAATGGAGTTTGGTAGACCTCAACTGACATAAAATTAGCCTGTATTTTTTACTCTTTTTCTAAGTAGATGGGTAATATTTTACATTTATTTTAAAATATAAAAAAGCATTAAGTATTTTATAGAAAATGAATGGTAGCACAGCAAAGTACATTAGATGCCTTAGTCGAGAAGAGACAAATCCAGAGGTCATTTCTTTTGGAAAGTGTTAGACGACCACTGAGATGTTTTCTATAATTATCACTTTATTGATTACCAGGTACCAAGTAGACTGTACTCATTGGGTAAAATAAAATGTTTGTCACAAGAAAAAACAAGTATATATTTTGTTTGCCATTGCATCAATGCAAGTCAGTAGGATATAATGGTAGATAGCTGGACTCAGAGGCAGGAAGACCTGTATTCAATTCCCACAAGCCTTACTTCTTGGCTGTGTAACCCTGGGCAAGTCAGGTAACGTCTCTGTGTGGAAAGTCTGTAGGACTCATCTGCTTTGATACAAGGGATATCCTTAACCAGGAGAACCCTATGCCAATAAAATCACAGATTCAATCTCTGTCCTGATTGCTTTAATGGCTCAAATATTTGCTTCAAATAAAAAGACTCATGTTAAGAATTATAATAAATATTTTCCTTTACCTTAAAAGAATAACCCAAAAGGTATGTTATACAAAGTCAGCCTCAGTTTAATAAAGACTTATATGGGATTCCTGCCACTAATATATATCCTAGGTACCTCACTACAGTAAAACTTTTAACCTTTATAGTTTCTCAGGCAACTTTCTTCATCTAACATATGTTGTTACAAATAGTTTTGATCAACATCAATAGATGAGATTTATCCATCACACATTCATCACCCTTCCTCAATAATAATTATATAGGAAATATGGACCCTGAGTATCAGAATCTAACCAGAAAACCACTGACAACAAATAACCATGAACAATGAATACTTAGAAATAACCTTGATGAAAAGTTAATTATTCAGTTCTACACAAAGTCATTTAATATCTCTATGCCTTAATTTCCTCCATATGTAAAATGTTCTATAACTATAATATGTGAATACAACTTATTATCATGCTTTGAAAAATCTGTGATTTCATCTTTGTGGGTACTTTTTATACCATTAATTATTGGCCAGCCAACTGCTGATCCACATTTAACTAGATTGATTATCAGAAGATAGATATACAGTCAACAGCCCTGCCCTAGAAGCAGCTGATGTTATATAGGGATTGCCCAAATTTTCTGCTCAGCTAGCATAACAAGGAGTGGCCAGGGTCACTTGTATCTCATAATGATGCACCAGAAGAGAATGTTAGTGGAAATTATTATTCATATTTTTATAATCATAAGTAGCATCATTTGAAAACATTTCTATCCATTGCTTTCAGTATAAGACTGCCACTTGGTGGAAATACGGGAAAACAGTGACACCATCAACTTAGAAATTTTTTTTCTATCCTTCAAAATAAGTTTAATGAATAAACATATGTCCTGAGGGATCATTTACTTCTTACAATGTTCAATCTGAGTATGAACTACATCTTAAAATATATTTTATTTAAAAAATATACTTTTTACAAATGGCTTGTTAACTTTAAATTCCTTTAAGTCATTTCATAGACTAGAATATGAGTTGCAATACTATGAGATTGATGTTAAATTGATAATCATTAAAGCAAAGTTATACTTTGTCTTAATCCTCAATTTCCTTGTCTTTGAAGTGGGATATTTTTTTATGACAAGTTATATTGATCTAACTTAAAGAGTTAGATATAAAGCAGTTTTCAAATAAGAAGTGTTATTTAAATGGTAAATATTTATACAATCAATGGAGTTAGCAAAGAAAATTTATTTAAATGATGAAAATTTACAGTGACTCAGAATTTTAACTAATTTGAATGAGCAGATTACATATGACATTCTTGTCACAGTAGTTGCCCTGGAGCACCTCTGATCATGATTACAGCACCTACTTACCACCAGACATTTACAAATGAGTGAAAATTGAGAGGTTGAGACCTCTAAAGAGCTCCAGTAATGATAACAAACATTTTTCACGAGTCCAGAGCTATTTTATCTAGGAAAGAAAAACACCATGTCTATGGTAATGTGACTTAAGTAAAAGGAGGTACTTTGTAGCATTCGGACATCTTGATTTTTAGAATTCAAAAATATCTCTATTTTGGAAAGCAAAAGATCTTTTTTGGCAACATTTAAGAGAATCTAATTTATTCTAACTCAATATTTAGTGAATTATCAATGGAGCATGCCTCTCAGGTTCAAAACTATTTAAAAGGACAATTCTTTTAAAGGAAAACTATATTGTTTTTAAATCTCTGAAATTGTTTACAAAGGAGAAATTAGAATGATTTAAAATGAATACTTATAAAATTTATATTCACTACTGATTTTTTGAGTTTTGAACTGTGACAAATCCAGAGTTGGGCCTAGAGTGACTATAATAATATATATCCTTATAACTTCCAGAGATCATCAATTATTCATCCTAATTATATGTAAAAATAATTTAATTTAATTTCACTTTTTGATTTTATGATAAGACCACATTACATTTACTTTATTTGGAATACTTGGAAGGGCCTGCTACATGACACTAAATGGTATTCTGAAGAGTATATTTTTAAGATCTATCTAACCTTTTCAAATTCCAAAATGTTTTAACACATAAACAAACAACCATTCTCTATCTCTCTTTCTCTCATGTGTCTCTCTGTCTTTTTCTCTCTCACACACACACACACATTTGCACAACACACTAAATTTTGGAAATAGTAATAGGAATTAAATCAGTTTTTTTTTTTGCCAGAATCAGTTTCAAAAATAAATATTCATATTTAGGAAAAGCACTGGTCACAAAAATACACAGAGGCATGGAATGCATATCTGTGCCTCAATATATATTAGTAGTAAATTATAAATGCAACTCCTGTATCTATAAATGGATCATGCATTTGCCAGTATATACAGAGTATCCAGATTATTAACATTATCTGCAGATTTTGTAGCTATCTTCCACTTGGTTTTCTGTCCACCTCCAACATAATTGAAAATTTTGCAGCACCCAAAGTAACCAGCTGGTGTCACAGGTTAGTGAGCAGAAATTTCATGTGGTGAATCTCACCTGACTAATCATTCTTGGTGGTACTATCATTCCAGGAGCAACTGAGAGAAGCATGGAACCTTGTTAATGAAATTTAGGGTGCTGTCAGACTGAAAGGGAATTTTCAAACTATGCCTCTTTCTTGACAAATCATATTTTAGATAGATGCTAACTAGTTGCTCTTCAAAGAACAAAGGGGTGTGGGGAAGGATATTTTTCATCTTTTAAGTTTAACCCTGAAAAGGGCAAATACTTTCAAAGATCTTTCCAAAACAGAACAAACTACTGCATAAACTGCATCACATAGTAGTACAAACCCAGGCAAGCTTTTAGCAAATGCTAATAGTTACCACCTGTGAGACAGAAACCTGTGAAGGCAATGTGGAGAAGGTGATCTAGTTGTGATAATCAGAAAAGACACTAGGATGCTTAACAGTCCCACTTTTTCTCATCTCCATCTCGACAGCTCTCTTTACACTTTATACTTAAGGGCTCAGAAAAGCTGAATAACTAAGCCACAGCTTGTGATTCCAGTTCATCTTATTTGTTTTACACCCACTACCAGATATCAGCTGGGAAAGTGTCTACCCAGGAAGGCATTATAGCCGGTTCTGCAGTGTATCTTGGGCGTAGAGCACCATCTCTGGTAGGTAACATAGGAGGCTCCTTTCTAGAGTGCCATAATTATCCAATGACCTAATAGCTGACAGTGTCTACCTAGAGTTCCTAATTGATATAAACATGACAGATCTATGAAAGGGCTAATAATGATTGTCTTTCCTTCCTTTCACCTCCTCACTTCCAACTCCAAACTCTCCCACCCTTTCTCCTCTTCTTTCAACTTAAGAGTAGAACAACAACCCAAACTCCAAAACCATTCTAATCTGGGAAAATGAAAAATGATCCACCCTTAACGTTATTTCACTGGGCAGCACAGAAACCAAAAATCAATAGGGAGAAGAGATGTTAGGAAGCTCACAAAGAGCAAGAGTATTAATGCCCATCTCAGCTAAGGTGGGCTCATCAACTGTGTATAAAAGCACCACACAGCAGAAACTAAAAACATCTGGATTTAGGAAACCAACAAACCTCCCTCTGTCTAATCACATCCCTTGCCCAATCCTCAAACTGGCATAGCCACAGATACTGACCAACTCCAAATCAAGAAACTGTAAAACCATTTGAATAAAGGTCGTCACCTATATTAAGATCCCTGTCTCTTTCAAAGCTACAGCCATGCCAGGCTGCCAGATGACTCGACTATGTCTCTTAGTAAAGTGTACTTTTCTTCAGGCAGCTGTTTCTCACTGAAGCCAAGGGAACTACCCGGGCCAACAGCTCCCTACAGTTACCTTCCAACAAGCATGAATGGGGGATTGAAAATCCTTCCTTTTCTTCGCTCTGATGAGCCATTCAATCGGGCTGGGTAGCTTTTAACAGAAACAGTAGCAGCTACAGCAGTAGTGGTCCCCATAGCCACTACTACCCCATCCCGCCTGCCGCCAATCTTCCTGGGCTTTTCTCCTCACCTTTCCTCCCTCTCTTCCCCCATATATTCAGGTAGTGGTTCTTTACCTCTTTCCCGCCCTCCCCATGTCTCTCCACCTTTCGCATCTTTTCCCTGGCTCTAGAGCGTACTCAAATGCTCCAACTTCCAGCAGAGTCCATGAGGAAGAATCGGAGAACAACCAAATTGGCGAGGTGAAGCGGGGTGGTGGGGTGGTGGGGTGGTGGAGAGGGTCGGGCATAAAGAGGAGGAGGGTAAAAAGGGGGTGGAGTGGGAGAAGGCAAATTGGGTGGGCAGAAGTGAAAATGGTGGGGGTAGGGATCAGGGAAAGGCGGTGAGTGGAAGGGGGGAACTGGGAGGAAAGATGCTTGAAGCCCTTCTTAGCATCCCTAAGGAGGGTTACTTGCTGCAAACTCTTACCTGATCTTGCTGCTGCGCCTGGCTTCCCCTGGCCCCCGGATTGGACTGCTGCTGCTCCTGCTTCATGGCTGTCATTGTGGGGTTTGATTTGGCTTTCACTTCCTCACGGGCACTTCAGACTCGGGCACCTTCACTTGGCACCAATTGCATGACACAGGCTTCCGTCTCTCTCCGAATTGGCGAAGAGCAAAGCAGTAGCAGCAGTGGTAGTGGCGAGGGGGGTGGGGGGTGGGGGGGCGGCGGGTACCCAGTGATGGGGGGAGAGTGGAGATGTGGGGGAGAAGAAGAGAAATACCAGGCAGACTCCTTTTCGGAATCTCTCCTTAAGCTACCGCAATCCTCCCCCAAAAAACTCCCCCCTCCCCCCACCACCCCAATACCAAAAGAAGCACCAGAGAAGCGAAGAAGCGAAGTGTCAAGTTACTGGGGGGGTCGGAGACAGATGCAGAGCACCTGAATAGGGCGCTGGGGTTCCAGTAGCAGCTTGCTCCTCCAGAGGAGATGGGCTCGCATTATACTGCAGTATGCGCTCCCCCCATCTCACACACCCCAGCTGCCTTCAGCAGCAGCCGCCACTCTCCCCAATCCCCCACCCCTGCCTCAGCGCGGCAGGTGAAAAAACCCAGCGCTCTGCTTGAGCATCTCGGAGCAACAGCCAACAGCACAGTCCTGAGCAGAGAAGAATCTAGCTACTTGCAAAGCTAATTCTGCCCTGGCTCCGGGTTGCCACCTCCTGCCCCCAGCACACACACACATATACACACCCCCCTTTGAACCCCTTCAAAACAGGCTGCTGATAAAACCCGGAGAAGCGGAATGCACGCGTGGAAACTCCTCAGTGACTCCAGCAACCACACTGAGCATGCTCAAGAGCTCAGCGCCCACTTGGGGGTGGGTACAGAGAGTAAGGGGGCATGAGCGCGGGAAGGTCTCTGATATGCACCTGCCACGGTAGGCAGGGGTCCCCTAAGAGAGGGGTTCAGATATATTTGGAATCCTTGATTAGAGGAACCTGGACTCCCTCTGATTCCAACCTAAGCTCCCGAAGTCACTGATTAATTAAATTAGGAAGGGGCTCCCAGTTAAATTTAGAACTGATATAATAATTTTTATTATTGTTTCCTTCAAATATATCAAGGTTAAACAATCTATCTCAGTTTACATGGAGCAGAAAATTGAAGATCATTTTTTTTTCTTTTACCCTCCATCTTCTATAATAATTTCACACAGGCTTACCATGGCACCATACTATTTCCCCCCTTCACCATTGTTAACTAATTTTCCAAAGTGGATCCCTGTAACTTGCTATAAATCCAAGTCCAAAAACTTTATCGATCTCCAGCCTCATTTACTTTTCAAAAAGCTCCTAGCAGGTTCTTGCCGGATGGGGGTTTGGGCTTAATCAATTGGAACAGAAAATAGGGATATGGTTTCTGTCCTCTAGGGGCTCACATCTAGGATCACTATGAGAAGATGCAGAAGCTTCAATAACACAGGAAAGATAAAGAAAGAATAATGCAGGACTGGACTTCACTTTTACAGTGACTGCTTCCTCTGAATAATCATGAGAAGCAGTGAATAAAAGAAAGGAATGAATTCAAGTGGCTTCATTGGAGATACATTTTCAGGTAGTCTTTAGTAGTTAACAATCACCATAGAGATACTTTATCTATAAAACGATGATGAGGCAGTATTTTTCTGACTCTTTCTTGTACTAAACTTCAGTGTTGAAATGAAATGTGTGTATGTATGTGTGCTTAAAGCAGGGAATGTTCATATTTTTTTTTGTCCCCTTATCCCCCACTCTACTCTAGTAGAGTATCTGATACATAGTTTCCAATAAATAAGTGTTCCTAAATTTTAAATGCAATATGTACTTATTTTAGAGCTTAAAGGGACTAGATGCTAAAGTTTTAAAATACCAGTCAAACCAACATGACAAATATTTGACTAAACATGAAATTCATTACTTTCATGATATATGTAGAATGGTGGTATTTAAAGTTTCTTTTAAAATTATGATTTCTTAATATTTTAAGGTGTAGGGTCCTTACATGCATTTATTGTTTATTGTTCTGTCTCTATTTAAAAAAAAAGAGTAGTGTGTCTACTCTGAAAGGCATCAATGTACATATAAAATCATGTAAAGACAAAATAAAGAAGAATGCTGAATTTTTCCTTAGGAAATTTTTGGTTATTTTAATTCCTTTTCCAGATAGCTTCATTCTTCCTTTTTCACTGTATAATTGCTTTTTCAATTTATTTAGTTTACCCTAGCCTAAGCAGGTGATTGGCTAAAGTTATCTTTATAGACATCTAGACTTCAGTGGATTTAAAACAAACTGTATTTATAGGGTGCTTCCATTTTCTGTTCAATTTTAATTGAATGCAAAAATTTCAGAATGGTTATGGATCTCAGGATGGGTTTGAAGGACAACTACTCAACTATATAAGGGAGAAACCTTTCTCTTTAATCATGCTAAAGATCTTCAGAGATGGGGATCCATTACCTTCAAGGTGATCTATTACACTTTTTTAAACCCTTACCTCATTTGTATTGGTTACAAGATCAATTAGGGTTAGTATAACACTTGCCCAGTGTCATAGAGCTAGGAAGCTTCTAAAGACCCATTTGAACCCAGGATCTCCTCTCTCTATACTTAATGCTTAATCCACTGAGACACCTAGCTGCCCACTATTCTATTTTTTAACATATACAATTATTAGAAAGCTATTGTTTTTATACAATCTAAATCTCCCCCATTTGTGATAAATTTCACATCTCACCCATCATTCTTCCCTAAAATTCCCCAATTCCTTCAAACTATCTTTATAATGAATGTGTTCTAGAATCCTCATATCCCTAAGCATGTACTTCTAAAAACATGGCTATTATAACTAAGCACAATGCTTCAATTTTGCCTGACCAGAATTACAGGATTATCACTTTCATAATTCTGAATAGTGTGCCATTCTCCATAGCTTCAGATCACAACTTCCTGTTAAATTGATGTGACCATATCACATCTTCATCTTGTACTTCGATAAAACACATCGTTTTTCACATGAAGAGCTCATACCTTCACCAATATTTTCTAATATGATATATTTAAATTTCCAGCACATCACTGATTATTTTGTCAAAAAGCCAAAGCACAGATTTAGTTTCTTTTCTCTAGGTCTGTTTCCTCACTTTAAAATGAAGGAGTTGAATTAAATAACAACCCCATCTAGGTTTAAATCTATGATCCTACTATGCATATGAATAATCATATGTGTGCATATTTTATGTATGTGATGACATTATATATGTATGTGTATGGGTTTTACATATATATATCATATTACAAATTTGGGGGAGCAGGTAATGCAGATGGATATTATGCTTTTGGTGGAAGTTTAAAAAATTCACTTTAGTTTCTTTCCAGGGCTGAAGAATTTCTTTTTATTGACAAATATGACAAAGGATTCTGTCAGTCCCATTATATTTAGTTTTAGTTGTAAAGATCTAGGTTCAATGGTGTTAATTAAAGATTAATTACATATATGATGATTTTCCCCAGTTTAATCACTCTGTTTAATGTTCAGTGTCACATTTTTTAAAATCCATGCACTTTAATTACATTGAATTTTCTTCTTCATTTTCATTTCCCCCACCCAGAAAAAAATAATAACTTTGGATTGAAAGAATGACTTACCCCAAATAGAAAAGTTTTGTCTTTAGTTTTTATTTTTTTTCAGAACATTTTTTCACTATTTATACTAATATTTCCATAAGTATCAGAAAGAAACCTAATCAGAATTAAATGAAATGTTGGTTTTGAGAACCAAGAGGTTTCCATCTCTTAATAAAAAATTATATTACTATTCACAATATTTCATTATTCATAGTAATAGTTAATTATAAAATATTACAATAACTATGATATAGCTCATACAAATTATGTGTGCAATATATATCACATATATACACATATAGAGAGAATATAAAACACTCTGAGATACAAAAATTCTATATAACTTATGGAATATGCACATATTAAAAGTAGTTTGTTTAGGCTTTTGTGCAAAGTTCTTTTTTTTCCTTTTACAGATGGAGACATAGAAGCTAAAAAAAACCTCATGTATCTTTCCCAAGATGACAAAGCTAGGAGAGAATAAATGCACCAGATTTCAAACAAACAAGTCTCATGCTCTAATCACTATTCTACCACCATGCTGACTCTCATTCTACAGTTTTTCCCTCAAATTGAAGCTCCCTTAAACCTTTAGTGTCTTCTTGTCTAAATATAATTCTTTAACAATAGTCACTGATTTGATAAATGATCTCTATAATTTAAAAGACTGAAGTTTTATTGCCAAATATAATTTCTTGGTTATGAAGGAAAAAAGCTCTTTGAAAAGCAACTTTAAATATTGAATAAAATCTTATACATTCAGAAGTTCTTTTCTTTTAAGATTCAGATTATGGCCAAAACAGTCTATAAAATGTTATTTTGGCAGTTTTGATTGCATAAGATCTTTGAGGCCCAAATGAGTTCTACCCTTTCTACTCATTCATTATAGAAAATGCTAATTAATATGCAAAGGTAAATAAGTTTCCTAAAGAAAGCATCTTCAAGCTGACAAAGACCTCAATAGCCCATCTGGTGTGTTCCTCTTCTTCCACTGATATAATTTAGCTATTCTTTAGATTCCCCATCAAAAAATGATGAGTGGGACCAAATAACCTGAATTTCACCTCCAGTTCTAATGTTGTGTTTTTTTTTTATTTTAAATGTTAAAACCACACAGGTTGTAGTTATTTCTTGACTTTGTGTGACAAAGTGCCACATTTAGAATCAAAGACATCTAGGTTTAAAGTTTGAGACATTTGCTAACTAAATGACTGTGGACTTAATATAAAGTTTTCTTAGCCTTAATCTTCTCAACAGGAAAATAGAGTAGATGACATCAATATTTCTGTTCTCAAGGTTGTTCAGAGACTCAACTGACCTGACATATATAAAGTATTTTGTAAAACTAAAGTATTATGTAAATGTCAACTTATTTTTAATAAATATGTCTGAGAATGAATCTTCCAAAATCACCATTAGTAGGTTTTTAATTGCTTCTATTCTCTCTTCCAATGTACTTCCAGATATTCATTTGACAAACTTTTTAATTGAATTTCTATTTTATACAAGTCAGTAAGGCCTAGAGGGAGGTGAAGACAAAGTACACACCTTCATGAAGCTTGATATGTGTGCACTGGAAGTAAGGTTTGGATGAAAGTCATAATAGGATCATAGATGTAGAATTAGTAGGGGGAAAAAGATTTATAGATGTCTTTGGGAAATTGTGATCTTTATACACAAATAGTAAACTTTGGAGTGTGGTATAAACATGAGGGCTGTAAGAAATGCTGTGATAGTTCAAAAAAGGAAGCAATGTGCTATAGAAATGCATTGTCATTCCAACTCTAGGATGTATTTCTGTGACCTTGGGCAAGTCAGTTAACATTAATGAGCATCATTTGCCTTATCTGGAAAGTAAGAAAGGTTGAATTACATGATTCATAGTTTCTCAAAGGCTCTGAAATTGAGTTGAGATGTGAAATTCAAGAGACCACAAAAGAATGGGTATGATTTCACAGAATTAAATATATTAAAATTCTGAATGGTTCAGTGCATTGAGGCTTAGTATCAAAGTCCCTCATAGGGTTAGATTGTCTTCTCAGGTGAAATAATATATCCCATTCCATACTATTGGATTCAGTAGAAGAAAAGTATGACTTTTTATAATCTCACTTGTTAAAGAATATGAACCAATAATATTAGCAATTCTAAAAATTATTTTTATTTTAACCCCAGTGCCTAATGTGGTGCTTGGCAACATATTAAGTACTAAATTAGTATCAAATTATTGACAGAATGATGTTTTTTAAATGTTGAAAACATTACCAATTTCAGAGGGTTACAAAACTTTTCTAATAAGCCTTGATAAAAATCATAAAATGCCTTAAAATAACATAATATACACTTCAGAGTAATCCAATAACTTATTGTTTTAAAGAATTGATTCATGTAATACAGAATGGATTCTTCATTTCCTTAAGTCATTATGGGATTATTCAGGTTAGAAAAGAAAGAAGAAGGAAGATTTTGAAAATTCTCTCAAAAATCTATATTTAATAATTCCTTAACTATTCAATGAATGAACCTAATTATCTCGTTGTCTATAAGGATATATAATAAAATCATACCAAAAGCCTTCCACAAGGTCAGTTCTAGAGGAAAAATATTTTGTATTTTGAGGTAAACATTTATAAACTGAAGGTCAATGATCTATCTTTCATTTTAAGTCCTATCTGCAAAAGTTCTTTATTCCCTGTAACCTCTTCCTCTTTACAGTTCCCCTTCTCCCTTCTATCCCTTTGCCCTTTTTTCTTTATATTTTTCCTTTCTTATTCATTCCTTTTTTCCTTGCCTCTCCTTTCCTTTCTAAATATGTTTCTTCTACAAGGAAATGCAGCAGTGCCACAAAGAAGCAGGTTAGATAGTAAACTGTCACTTTGCTAGTTCTTGAAAGAGTGCTTGAAATATGAACATCATTAAAGGGTCAGAATTCCTAAACTTTCTCTTCAAATACCTGACCTAAGTTTATTCAATTAGCTCTCAACAGATCACATAATGCTATGGTTTATACCTTTGCTTTTACTTGGTTTTGAATCAAAAATCACCTCTTCTAAACTAAAAGCATTTCTATAGTTGTTCAAAATGTATTAATAGAATTTAACAGAATACCATCTCACTGAAGATTACTCAGAAAAGAATTATTATTTTTGGATGTAAAAGTGCATTAAACTTATAAAATATTTTATCATTTCAACTAGAGAATAACAGCAGTAACAAGAGAAAATGTGTTAGATGTTTTGCTTTGTGTGTAAATCTATATGCCCAGAAAAAAATGTATATTTTTCAATATTGTTTGTAGGATCTTCAGGTTTAGTGTATCAGTGTAACTAAAATTTTTCCAGTCTCTATCCTTTTCTCTTACACTAAGACTTGCCTGTTGTGAAATCATAGCCCAATTATGATCTCTGGTGGAAGCAGACAGAGTTGCAATATTCTGTGATCCAGTCTTGTTTCTTGCTAAAAGTCATTTTTAGCAAAATTTTCATCTTGACTTATTATAACTTTTCTGTAATGACTCTCATGTCTCCTTAGTAACCCATGCCTCTCTTTCTCCTTCATCTCAGTTAGGATCACTGTATATAGGAGGATGTTCAGATACAATGAAGAAGCAGTGCCCTCTCAATCCTGATGCTTTTTTGGCATATATAGTTATAGCAGCCTAATGCCAAAGAAAACTGGTTAAAATAGAAAAAAAAAATCAGGTAATTAGTCAAGTGTTTTCAACTAAATGCTCAGTTGAGCTTATTTGTTTATTTGTTTATTTTGTTTTACTTTTGCTGAGTCTTAAAATTATTGCTATTGGACTAACAAGTTGTTGTGGACTTGTGAAATCAGGGATTATGACTTATTTCAGAAGTGGCATTTCATTCATCTCTGCTCTGCCCCTTTCAGGAAAGAAAACAAAATAATCTAAATAATTATCAATCTAGACAGAGAAGAAGTGATGTTAAATATGGAGAACCATCTGGTAGCAGTAGCACAGGATATCCTTCTTTACTTGGGAAAATGTTTATTTTTTTGCTACAAAGATTAAATATATATTGAAACTCCTATATTTGCAACAAAGACTGGACTGCCAGATGTCAATACTACAGATGATATTTTTCTCTTTGTCTTTAGAAAAGCAATTTCTGGGTTTCCTTTCAAAGTGGATAGAGCATTGACTCTGGAGTCAGGAAATCCTAAATTGGAATCCTTCCTCAAAAACTTAATAGCTAGGTGACTGAGACAAATCAATTAATCTTTGCCTCAGTTTCCCAATCTATAAAATGGGGAGTAATATCTATAAAGTGAAGGAAATTGAGAATATTTATAAAATGCTTTGCAAAACAGAACACATCACTATCCTCATCATCATACTTAACTCACAATCCCAGCAAAATGGACTTCTGGCTCCCTAAGTCTAGTTCTCTTGAAGATTTTGGAAAATAGAAAATAGTGCTCATTTATTTAAAGGCATTGAACAGATAGTTATATCTGTGTCCCTATGCTCTACCTTAATGAATGAAAAAAAAAAAGGTACAAAAGTATTATAATACAAGGTATTTTATTGAGTTTATTTAGTTCTAAAGATTAAAGAAACTCTTAAAGCTTTTGGATGTTTTGCAAATGGCTGTGATTTACAGAAGTTATTAGTGACAAGAGATTCATTTTGCTATGGCTTTCTAGTAATTTTATTAATGCCAAGAGTATTGCAGGATTGACCTCACAAGTCAAGTAAAATTATTTTTTTATGTTCTTAATGATAACGCTAATGCTAATTGCCCTTAAAGCAGGATTTTGTCAAATTTTCATCTTAAATATCAGTTCATGCCATATTTTATTCTTCTTCTGGGAATTTACACAAATAATGGAAGATTAAAGGAGCCAGCTATATCTATATCTATATGTATAGATAGATAGATAGATAGATAGATAGATAGATAGATAGATATACACACACATTCTGTAAACCTTAAAATTTCTTAGACTTATGAATGTTGGAAATTTCCCCATTGGGAAATTTCATACTTGAAAAAATTTCCTACTGATAGTAAGAACTCTATTGGAATATGAAACTCCTTGGCATGGGAGGATCCTTCTCCTCCCTACTTAAGACTACTTTAGGACAGAAACCTTTTGCTAAACAATGGAAAGGGCTTTGACCTATGCTTAAGCATAGAACAGGAAGTTCTTTGAGTCATGATTGATTTTAGAATTGATACAATAGAGATATTTGGAATGACAGAACCAGGTCTTGGAAACTACAATCTCCACCCTACTCAGAGTAACAGGATTTAGGAAGGGCTGCAGCAAAGATCAGGATTTAACTATTTGAGAATATGACCTTTAACAGACATGTGCAAAGGGGACAGACCTCTGGGAGGTCCTGGGTTAAGCTAGAGCCACCATTGGCACAGGGGAGACATCGACAGTGATTGGTAGATGTGAGAACTGAGGGGAGGAAACATAGATTGTTTGCTTAAAGATAGTGGGGTCTGAGGACTGAGAAGAGTTTTTTGCTCTGACGGAGATCTGAGAGGAGAGAGGTCCTGGAGGGAGAGCTCCTGGAGAGGTCTTGAAGGAGGCAGTGGAAGGAGAACTCAGGAGGAGTCAGGAGGAGAATTCTCTGGGAACATTTCTTGAAAGGAGGCTCTCTTGAAGGTGGAGCCTGAGGTTGGCATGAGAAGCCTTACCTAGAGAGATCTTGGGTGAGTGATAAAACCAACTGACTGATTTATCTCTTAGGACTGAGGTCTAGGCCTTATTGGCTTGAGGCCCTTCATTCTTATTCCTTTCTTACTTTCTCTCCTTTTCTATTGATTAATCAGTGTATTATAAATTAAATTTCTCTATAAAACCCAGTTGGCTTGGGCATATTCATAAATTGGGAATATATTCCCTGGCAACCATCTTATATTTATATAAACCCAAGACACAGTAGAAAACATATTTCAGCGGTCATAATTGATATATATATTTCCCTTGCTCCCAAACATTTTAATTATCACAGTTTATGGCTCCCACTCTCTTATCTACAACTATTTAATGCTCAAAACTAATTGAAATCTAACAATTCATACATATATGCAAATACAACTATACACACTATGTCTATAAGATATATAAATACATACAAATATTGAAAGTAAGGAATAACAAATAAGAAGAAACCTCTTAAAATGAGTCAAACCTATATATACATATATATGTATATATAATTTCATCTAATCTTTCTTATAATAAAATGAGTCAGGCACTATTATTGTTTTCCTTTTATATGTGAGGAAACAGCCCCAGAGAGGTTAGTGACCTTTCCAGGTTTATACAACTAAGATATGTTTGAGGAACTATGCAAATTTAAGCCTCTAGCTGAGGCCAGAACTCTATTTTATTTCTATTCCACTGTGCTGCCTCTTATGTTAGGTAAAAGAATAGGGGTAACATTGAATACTGAAAAGCATACTCAGTTGGAGTAAATTCAGCAACCAAAATGGAGAAGTATGGACGAGTTCATTTAAGCACATTCTGGATCATATCAAAGGAGGCAGAAACAGAATTGATATTGTTATCAGAATGTAATACAACCTCTGAAGACAAAGAAAGAAAGAAAAATAGAAGGTCTTAGAAAGGAAATAAATCATTTTATGATGGCACAATATGGGAGTAATTACTGAACTGTCTGACAACACAGAGCACATCATAATTTCCAGGTTTGCTGTAATTAAAAGTGGAGAGACCAATTAACAGTATTATTACTCTTTTCCATGTTCTCCTCTACAATAAAAATTAGATGATGAAGGTGAAAATAACATGATACTTGGAATAAAGAAAAATGAGAAATTGTGATAAAGAAGGAAAAAATGCTAGAAATAATCTGAAATGGATGCTAAATATTTGGAAAACAAATCTTAAAGTGTTCATTAAAATCATCACTAGAACACAAATTCTACAGAGCAAGTTGATCTAGAAAAGATGCAAAGACCCCATGATTTCAACTCTGAATTCATAAAAAGAAAACAATGTCAATAAGAAGAAAAAGGAATAGTTCTTACAAGATTTTAATGTAGTTCATGGAGGATTTTTTCATCTGTCATGGAACTACTTAAAGTTCTGTACAAAAATGAAAACAAAGGTATATGGCAAGAGACGATTATGAAAGCATGATATTGCCCTGGAAAAATACTTCTAAATTATCGAAGTTCAGAATGAGATAAAACTGGCAGAAAACACTAATGTAAAAGTGGCTGTTTTGGTTGTTCTTCGTGTTTGCATTCTACACACACACACACACACACACACACACACACACACACACTATTTCAAGAAAAGAGAATCAGAGAAGCAATAAATTTACTACTTGAGAAAAGATGGATAATGATAACAAACTATGGAGAGACTTAAGAGTACCTCATTTTGCTTCTGCCTTCTTTATTAAGGAGATTGATCTTCAAAATGGAAAATGCATGAACAAATTAGCTCTAAAGAAGTAGAAATCCAAGATAATTAGGGAAAAAGCAAGAGTACATAGTTGACTTTCTTGCTAGTCCAAATGAAGTTTCCAAGGTAAGGAAAGACCTGACAGATATGGTCACTGGTCCATTATGGAAAGATTATGAAAATGACAGAAGTCTATCAAGACTGGAGAAAGACAAATGATAGTTAAATTATTAGTCAGAAATTTGGGTCTGAGGTATATAAAGTAATAAGTTTGCCTTTGCTTCTTGATAACATTCAAAAAATATTAATGAAATGGTTAATCAACCACATGAAAATGAAGCAATGAACCAAAAAGAATATGTATTGTTTCATCAAAAATAAATCATTCTAGACTAACTCACTTCCCTTTCAGACAGAGTTATTAGAATGGATGATTAAGAGTATAAATTGGGAAATATTTAAGTCACTATTATGTGCCAGGTGCTCAGACTCATGCCCCACATATTGACCATGATCTTTTTTTATTTCTTTTGCTTATTTTATTTAACCACCTTCACCCAAGGTCATGGTTTTAATACATGTTTATAGTAGTAAATTCAGAATAAAAGAAGAATCACAAACTTAACTTGGGATGTACATTTCATTCCTTCCCAGTTCCAGAGTCCACCAAGGCAAAAACTACTATAGGCCAGTATTTGTCTCCTTTTTCTCCACACCATAGTTTTAAAATAGGCAACATGGAAATTCGGTGTCTTGTTGTAGACTTCCTTTCTCTTTCTAGTAAAGGAGGTGAGTTGAAAATTTAATTCATTACTAGTTTAGCAAGTGCTTTAGAAACTTTGATAAGTCTACTGCTTGTGTATGCATGTCAAAACAGAAATAGAAGAGATTAACAAGCATTTATTAAGTCTTTAATATATGCAGACACCTTTTTGGATTAATCTTACAGGTTCTCAGGCTCTCCACTAAATCCTACAGCCCCAAACTCTGCTCTAGAATCTGATTCTAACATCTCTCTGCTCTCACCTGGGAAATAAGGAGCAGGATAAATAAGTGAGAGATTAATTCTAATGCAACTATCACAAATATTACTCCAAAAGCTATAGGGTAAGACATTTGCTTCAGCTTTCATTGTGTACCTTCCATCCCTAATGATGTCACACACAATTTTTCTGCATATAGTCCCTTTTCCTGAACCTAGTTCTCTCTTTCTTTCATTTAGGTCTATTTGGAAAGCCAAAAAATGTCAAAGGAAACTATGTCAGAATATCAGAATCCTGGCAGAAGTTTACAATACTCCTGTTATACTGAGGCATTGTTGCAAAATGGGGGAAGTGGTAGACACTTCACTGCTCAGGGCACATTTAGAGTACAGTGGAAACATAATAGTTTAGGGAAGATATTGGTTACTGCAGTTCTACATAGAGGAGATAAACTAGTAAAGTGAAACAACTGAAAGTCCACCTGAATGAAGATTGATCAAGGTAGGCTTATTTAACTTAAAAGAGAATGCTTGAGGAAGAAAGAATAATTTGAAGGTCTAGCAGGTAGGGGAAGGTTTTGAATTCTTTGGCTTTCTAACAACAGATCTAAGATTAGGAACAGAAGCAAGGAGCAGAAGTTGCAAAGATGTAAATTTTGGCTTTATGAAATTGAAAATATTCTAACAATTCAAATCATTCAAGAAGTGAAATGGTTTCCTTCAGATGTGATATTATGGTGCCACACTCTGTAGAGGTGTTCGATGAAAGACTAAATCACTACTTGTTAAGAATTGGAAATTGGATTCTTATTCAGGGACAGTTTAACTGGAAGTCTTTCTATGTTTGATATTTCTTGATTCACATATCCCAAGTATTTACACCAAAGGAAAAACCTGAAACTTTGAATCAACAGTGAAATGCAAAATGATAGCAAAAAAAAAAAAAATAGCTTCAGACACAAAAACAAAGTTTCCTTAGCATTTTTGCCCCTATTGTTTTCCTCCACTGGATAACAATTTCCAAGTGAAATGGAAACAGATTTTTCTCTCATAAACTGAGACCTTGTAATCATGGCCTTTTCCTTTCACTTATCTGCTATACCCTTTCCCCGGTAACTCTCCGGACCACAACACAGACACCCACCTGTTTTTAGCACAAAATTGTTTTCCTACAGTGTTCTGAGATCTAGAGGAATAAACTGTATCCAAATTAGGTAAATCACAGGTAGAACAGGTTGGCAGTCTCACATTATTGGTTCAGCTTGACTCAGCTTAACTCATTACAGGAATGCTTAGCAGGCTGTTGTTCCAAATTTCTCATCATGGTTATCTAGCAATTTTCTAAGTCTTACTTTTTGAAACCCCAAGTCCATTGTTCAGATCATGGAAAAATGATTCTGTATGCAGCCACTGAAAAATTATGACCAAGTGCTTCAATCTTCCATGAAGTCAAGAGAATGTAAGGTCTTGCTTTTCTTGCCTGCATTTTCCAAAGCTTATCCTCACACTCAGTATAGATGACTCTTTGGAGTATCTTGGCATACTAATTTATAGCATCCCTCTACTTTCTCATTCACAGAAATTCCTTAAACCAGACTCACTTCCCCTTTTGAAACTCAGACAAAAAGAGAATTCTCTCACCTCTCTTATCTAATTCCTTCTCTCTTCTACCTTTTATCTCTAAATACACACAGCATCCTTGCCTTTCTTTACCTATCCATAATGTTTGGTTCTTTCTCTCCACTCTGACTTTATTTCTCCATTATTCCCTTAAATCAGAGTTACTGTGTATGAATCCTTCCTCATCTCTCTGATATACAACTGTCTTGCTCCATTCCCAACCTTCATATACTAGGTACATATACCATGGCCTAATTTCCTTCTCTATACTAATTTTGGTTGAACCAGCAGCATATGTGAAGGGGGTTAGAGATATGGTTCATTTTCACATTAGTTCTGCTCAAATTAAATGTAGGTATTCTAAATTTATAAATTATTTGGGAGGGGTTGATTTTTACTTCAAGGTCATACAGAAAAAAAAAGCAAAGTTTTTACAAAGCATAAAAAAATTTGTCCATCACTAAAAAGGTGATTCTTGCACCACACTGATAGAAATGGTTGGAAATATGACATTTTGTACTTTCTTTTTATAATTGGATGTTTTGTAGGAATCTTCAGCTTTAAACATTTGGGAGCAAATATTTCATTCCCTTATTACTCTGTATCATTTATATTTTTATAACATGTCAACTTCAAATTTACCTTTCTTTACAATGTTTTGCCTTCCCCTGTTCCTACCAATTAGGTAGTCAGAACAGTGGAGGAGGAAGAAGGATTATTAGACTCTTTTATGACAAATATCATAGTTTATCTAAACGAATACCTGAAAAATGCTTCTTGAAATTTTTTAAAATAATTTTGACATAAAATGACCTTTTGTGAATGCTTCACAGAATTGCAGAATTTCAAAGTTGGAAAGAACTTCAAATGTCATCTGTTTCAACATATGACTGAAAAAAAATTATCCTATAGAATTCTCCCAAACCAATCACCCAGTCTTGTTTGAGGACCCTCAATAAATAGGGAACCTCTATATACAGTGGTAGCTCAAATTATTTTCACATAACTCTAATTATCAGACATTTTTGAAGATGTTACTAGGGGAGAATGAATACTCTTTCTCTTTGCTATCCTCACTATCACAAAAGCCCATTCATACTGCTTTCATCTAAACTTTATTTATGCTTTGAGAAGCTCATAATTTCTCTGAAGCCTTTTCTTTCATTTCTCATCCACTTTTTTTGCTTCCCCCCAACTCTTCATTTTTTCATAATCTGTACATATCCCTTATGCTTTTGCTCTTTACTATCATTCTGTTCTCTAATAACTTCATGTCATATTCTCACATGAACTATAGGCAACAAATCTGCATTATATTTTTTCTGAATTTTATATAGAGTCCGGTGTCCTGAACAGTGCTTAGAAAGCACTAAGTATCCCATTCTCATGCTTCTATCTGCCCCAACTATTTCTCAGCTTATAGAATATTCATGTAATCTACAGTTTCCCACCATAGTAGAGCATCCCAAACATTATATGTCGGGTTGTTAGTAAGTCCCCCTAGCTCAATGGATGCAATAAATTGTGATTAAGGTTTTTTGTTTGATTTATTTGTAGTTCAGTTTTTTCACTGCACATATACATCTTCAGGCATACTATGGTACCAGTTATTTTGATTTGCCTTGGGAAAATATTTTTTTATTTATTTATCTGATCACTTTACTACTGCTTCACTATTCTCTACACACACATCCAGGGGGGAAATGAGTAACATTCAGAGGAAATGTCTGGAAGATGGAATAGTTTGGCTAGGAAAGGATGAGCCAGAGCTTTTGACATTGATTGCCACAATGACAGGTTATGAAATCCGAGCTTTTCTTCCCCATGATATTTCTAGTATTGACTGTTGCTTTCAGTTGCTTCACTGGAAATGAATGCTTTTCATTATGAATATGATGATATTCCTAGACTTTTGAGACTGTTAGCCATTTTAAAATTATCTCTTCTATGTATTTATCTATATGCATGTATGTTTATATACACACATTATATATAAGGTGTGTGCATATATAGGCTTGGTTAAACTTGATATTGTCCTTTTATGTTTGTTTGTTTTTGTTTACTGAATTTTCACAGATAAATCTCCACATTTGATAATCCACCAAAATGTTCAATGACTTTCAATGAATGATAAAGTACTTATTAAGTTTTTACTATGTTGAGCATTATGCCAAAAATAGGGATATAAGTGAAAAAGGAGAGGAGAGTCATTGACCTCTAGACCTTACACTCAAATAAGGCAGATAATACAAAAAAAAGACCAGTTATACCTCATGAGGGGCATTTTGGTCTTAAAAGTGAATGAATCATTTTTATTATTTCTTGACTATAATTTTAATGAATTTAAAAGTGGATTCTGCCACTACTATTTCTTTCTTCTTATTTCTCATTGATATTACTGATAAATTGTTTTAATACTTCATGAATCATGTTGCTCTTTTAAATAAAATATTATCAGTGGCTTTCCACTGTCTATGAAATAAAGCATATGTCAGAATTTTATGGTCATATCTAAACTGGATTCAATCTTGTTTTCCATCCTCCTTTCTAAGACTTTCTTTCATAAGTCATATGCTTCAGCAAAAATGGACAATTTTGCTGGACAATATTATTTCAAAATATCTTTCAAATATAAATGTCAGCATCTTTGTTCATGCCACTACTTTTATCTTGAATGTATTATCTCAACATCACACCCATTTTGTCTACTCTTTGTGTGAATATCTAGCTGAAATGATTCATTAACATAAATAGCCTGGCATAACCTCCCAATATGAAAGTTATTTATCCTTACTCTGGATCCTGTTAGCATTTGTGATTCCTACTTTAATGTTACATACCTATTTTTGATAACATAAATTATATTTTAAATGTTTCTGGGAGCTAGTTTAGGTCTTGCATTAAATACATAATCAGTATGTAATTTCTGAATGAGGAAATTAGGAAAAGAATTTGTAATGCATGCAATACTTGATTGTATTAATGTTTAAGGAAATGAGAAAAGTAGAAATATTTAGAGTAGATCAACTCCTAACCAGAAGTTCAGTCATACCTTAAAAAATATGAAGAAATTTATTCTAGTCTTTCTGATTCTATTTCCCTGTCATGTGTGATTAAGATAATTTGATAATCTAATTTTGAAATAATATTAAATTATGAAGAACAAAAAAATATAGCTGCTTTATTGTTGTAAGAATTATTTGTTAACTGGTACTCTCAGGAGAAAAAAAGAAACTGTCAGAAAATAATAAAACTAATGTTTTTATTTTTTAATTGGCATGGCCAAAATAGGCTTTTCAAATGCTTTGAATGATTTCATGCATTTTACGCATTAAAGAATTACTTTACTTTTACTTCACACCTAGTTATATTGCTCTTTTTTTTAAATCTGTTTTTAAGTCTTAAACACCTCCAGAAAATTCAAAAGGAAAGCAATGAAAGCAGAAATACTGTAAGATACAAAAAGTGATACCTTACAACCTTTCAAAGAGTTAGGCAAGAAAAATAGTTATTTCCTTATTAATATCAAATATTAAAGCTCAACCAATTCAGTATAATGCTAATGAGAATTAAGTAAAAAATTTCATTTTTTATGAGAGTCAATCACATTTTTTTAAAAGAAAACTCTAGGATTGTTAAACAAACTAAACTCCTGGAAATTTAAGTATCCAGTGGTCTAAGTTGCTCTCTTTACAAAGAATGAGGGCTATAATCTTTATGACTTACTCAAAGTTACACAGAGAGTATGAAAAAAATGCTGATCTACTTATTTAAACTAATCCTTTTCCTTCTAGCCCTTGATCCAGATCTCTCTTACTTTAGCTAGTTGTAGTAGTCTTCTCCTCTCTATAGCTAATATCTGATCCTTCCCTGTTTGCTTTCCTTATATCTACAGGCATATTCATTACTCACCAATTCTAAAAGGAAAAAAAAAGTACTTCCTTTATGATTCATCTACTAAATCAAAACCATGCTAATTGCAGTGGGAAATGTAATGGATTTGTATACAGAAATATATAAGCTTGAATCCTGTCTCAGACACTTATATGAGTAGCCTTTAGCATATAATTTAATTCAGCTATTTGTTAATTTCCTTATTTGTAAAAAATGAGAATTACTGTATATACTTTGAAGAACTGTTGTGAAGATAATATGAGATAAGAGATAGTAGAAGCATGATAATCTTTCGTTATATTCTCTTATTCCTCTTTTTATTTTCTCTCTTAACAATATAATTCATTTTCGGAACTTCCGTTAAGATGGCGGCTTAGAGAAAGCTGAAGTTCAGATCTCCGGAAAACCCTTCCCGACCAATCTCAAACTAGAAGCTCCTAAGGCGCCGAAATTCAAAACGATCAACAGCACAGACCCTGGGAACCCTCCTCCTGGACCTGGACCCGGTTCAAAAGGTACGGCTCCCCTTAAAAGCCAGAACCCGAGATCCCTCGGACCTCAGGGGTAGGAGCGCAGAGTCCAAGGCTCCCGGAAGCGGCAGCCGCGCCGGGCTCAGAGAGCAGGGTCTGAGGAACAACAACCCTCAGGGTCTTCTACCCAAGTCCCAGTCCGGGTGAAAGTTACTGCCTGGGGCCTCCGCTGCAGAGAGCCGGTCGGTCCAGGTGAAAGTTACTGCCTGGGGCCTCCGCTGCAAAGAGCCAGTCAGTCCGGGTGAAAGTTACTGCCTGGGGCCTCCGCTGCAAAGAGCCAGTCAGTCCAGGTGAAAGTTACTGCCTGGGGCCTACGCTGCAGAGAGCTGGTCAAAACAACAGCAACCCTCAGGGCGGGCAAGACAGCCTCACGGGCTGGATCCTGCTATCCAAGTCTCAGTGAAAGTCTGTGCTCTCAGAGCTTGGGGAAGCGGCAGCCCATCCCCCCGCAGGCCGACGAAACAGCCTCAGGGCCAGGGATTCTGAAGGCAACTTCCGGAAATCGAGCCAGGGGGAGAGTGTGGCCTCGTGGTCCGACCCTTCCATTCCAGTTCCAGTGAGGCATATTCAGTTTAACCCAGGGAACGCTCATAGAACCAACATCTGCCCAGGACTAAAGCCTCTGATCACCAGACAAAGACAAGAAAAGCCAATCCTCCACGTTCAGAGATGACAAACTCCACAGAAGCACAGAAGCCCCAAAATACCAAGAAAAATAAGAAGAAAGGGGCGACTCTGGACACATTCTATGGAGCCAAAATACAAAATACAGAGCAGATAGAAGAAGATATACAAGAAAATTCTCCAAAATCTTCCAAAGGAAATAGAAACTCTCCACAAACCCATGAAGAATTTGAATCAGAAAGGACCAAAAAGATGGAAGCCCTCTGGGAGGAAAAGTGGGAAATGATGCAAAAGAAATTCACGCATCTACAAAACCAGTTTGACCAAACTGTAAAAGAAAACCAGGCTTTAAAGCAAGAACTAATAAAGCAAAGCCAAAACACCAAGAAATTAGAAGAGAACATAAAATATCTCACCGACAAGGTGATAGATCTGGAAAACAGGGGGAGAAGAGAAAATTTAAGAATAATTGGACTCCCAGAAAAGCCAGAAATAAACACCAAACTGGACATGGTGATACAAGATATAATCAAAGAAAATTGCCCAGAGATTCTAGAACAAGGGGGCAATACATCCACTGACAGAGCTCACAGAACACCTTCTACACTAAACCCCCAAAAGACAACTCCCAGGAATGTAATTGCCAAATTCCAAAGCTATCAAACAAAAGAAAAAATCCTACAGGAAGCCAGAAAAAGACAATTTAGATATAAAGGAATGCCAATCAGGATCACACAAGACCTTGCAAGTTCTACGCTGAATGATCGTAAGGCATGGAACATGATCTTCAGAAAGGCAAGAGAGCTGGGTCTCCAACCAAGAATCAGCTACCCAGCAAAACTGACTATATACTTCCAAGGGAAAGTATGGGCATTCAACAAAATAGAAGACTTCCAACTTTTTGCAAAGAAAAGACCAGAGCTCTGTGGAAAGTTTGATACCGAAAATCAAAGAGCAAGGAATACCTGAAAAGGTAAATATTAAGGAAAGGGGAAAAATGTTATCTTCTTTTACTCAAACTCTCTTCTATAAGGACTACATTTATATCAACCTATGTATACTAATATGTGGGGAAAATGTAATGTATAAATAGGGGGTAAAGAAAGACCAAATAGAATAATGGTTCTCACACAAAGATTCACAGGGGAAGGGGAGGGGAAGAAAACTCCTATAAGAAGGAGAGGAAGAGAGGGGGGGGGGTTTACTTAAACCTCAATCTCAGGGAAATCAACTCTGAGAGGGAAAAACATCCAGATCCATTGGGATCTTGAATTCTATCTTACCCAACAAGGGTAAGGAGAAGGGAAAACCAAGGGGGGGAGGGGGAGAGGGAGAACAAAAAGGGAGGGAAAGAGAGGGGGGAGGGGGAGGGAACAAAAAGGGAGGGACTAAAAAGGGAAACATCAAGGGAGGGGACAAGGGGGACTGATTCAAAGTAAATCACTGGACTAAAAGGTAGAGCCGAAGAAGAAAAGGTTAGAATTAGGGAAGGCAATCAAAATGCCAGGGAGTCCACAAATGACAATCATAACTTTGAACGTGAATGGGATGAACTCACCCATAAAACGTAGACGAATAGCTGAATGGATTAGAATCCAAAACCCTACCATATGTTGTCTTCAAGAAACACACATGAGGCGGGTTGACACCCACAAGGTCAGAATTAAAGGATGGAGTAAGACCTTCTGGGCCTCAACTGATAGAAAGAAGGCAGGAGTGGTAATCATGATATCTGATAAAGCCAATGCAAAAATAGACCTGATCAAAAGGGATAGGGAAGGTAATTATATTTTGTTAAAAGGGACTCTAGACAATGAGGAAATATCATTAATCAACATGTATGCACCAAATAATATAGCACCCAAATTTCTAATGGAGAAACTAGGAGAATTGAAGGAAGAAATAGACAATAAAACCATACTAGTGGGAGACTTAAACCAACCATTATCAAATTTAGATAAATCAAATCAAAAAATAAATAAGAAAGAGGTAAAAGAAGTGAATGAAATCTTAGAAAAATTAGAATTAATAGACATATGGAGAAAAATAAATAGGGATAAAAAGGAATACACCTTCTTCTCAGCACCACATGGCACATTCACAAAAATTGACCATACATTAGGTCACAGAAACATAGCACACAAATGCAAAAAAGCAGAAATAATGAATGCAGCCTTCTCAGATCACAAGGCAATAAAAATAATGATTAGTAATGGTACATGGAAAACCAAATCTAAAACCAATTGGAAATTAAACAATATGATACTCCAAAACCGTTTAGCTAAAGAAGAAATCATAGAAACAATTAATAATTTCATCAAGGAAAATGACAATGGCGAAACATCCTTTCAAACCTTTTGGGATGCAGCCAAAGCGGTAATCAGAGGCAAATTCATATCCCTGAAAGCTCATATTAACAAACAAGGGAGAGCAGAGATCAATCAATTGGAAATGCAATTGAAAAAACTCGAAAGCGATCAAATTAAAAACCCCCAGCAGAAAACCAAATTAGAAATCCTAAAAATTAAGGGAGAAATTAATAAAATCGAAAGTGATAGAACTATTGATTTAATAAATAAGACAAGAAGCTGGTACTTTGAAAAAACAAACAAAATAGACAAAGTACTGGTCAATCTAATTAAAAAAAGGAAGGAAGAAAAGCAAATTCACAGCATTAAAGATGAAAAGGGGGACAGCACCTCCAATGAGGAGGAAATTAAGGCAATCATTAGAAATTACTTTGCCCAATTATATGGCAATAAATACACCAATTTAGGAGAAATGGATGAATATATACAAAAATACAAACTGCCTAGACTAACAGAAGAGGAAATAGAATTCTTAAATAATCCCATATCAGAAATTGAAATCCATCAAGCCATCAAAGAACTTCCTAAGAAAAAATCCCCAGGGCCTGATGGATTCACCTGTGAATTCTATCAAACATTCAGAGAACAGTTAACCCCAATACTATACAAACTATTTGACATAATAAGCAAAGAGGGAGTTCTACCAAACTCCTTTTACGACACAAACATGGTACTGATTCCAAAACCAGGCAGGTCAAAAACAGAGAAAGAAAACTATAGACCAATCTCCCTAATGAATATAGATGCAAAAATTTTAAATAGGATACTAGCAAAAAGACTCCAGCAAGTGATCAGAAGGATCATTCACCATGATCAAGTAGGATTCATACCAGGGATGCAGGGCTGGTTCAACATTAGGAAAACCATCCACATAATTGACCACATCAACAAGCAAACTAGCAAGAACCACATGATTATCTCAATAGATGCAGAAAAAGCCTTTGATAAAATACAACACCCATTCCTATTAAAAACACTAGAAAGCATAGGAATAGAAGGGTCATTCCTAAAAATAATAAACAGTATATATCTAAAACCAACAGCTAATATCATCTGCAATGGGGATAAACTAGATGCATTCCCAATAAGATCAGGAGTGAAACAAGGATGCCCATTATCACCTCTACTATTTGACATTGTACTAGAAACACTAGCAGTAGCAATTAGAGAAGATAAAGAAATTGAAGGCATCAGAATAGGCAAGGAGGAGACCAAGTTATCACTCTTTGCGGATGACATGATGGTCTACTTAAAGAATCCTAGAGATTCAACCAAAAAGCTAATTGAAATAATCAACAACTTTAGCAAAGTTGTAGGATACAAAATAAACCCACATAAATCATCAGCTTTTCTATATATCTCCAACACAGCTCAGCAGCAAGAACTAGAAAGAGAAATCCCATTCAAAATCACCTTAGACAAAATAAAATACCTAGGAATCTATCTCCCAAGACAAACACAGGAACTATATGAACACAACTACAAAACACTCGCCACACAACTAAAACTAGACTTGAACAATTGGAAAAACATTAACTGCTCATGGATAGGACGAGCCAATATAATAAAAATGACCATCCTACCCAAACTTATTTATCTATTTAGTGCCATACCCATTGAACTACCAAAATACTTCTTCACTGATTTAGAAAAAACAATAACAAAGTTCATTTGGAAGAACAAAAGATCAAGGATATCCAGGGAAATAATGAAAAAAAACACATATGAGGGGGGCCTTGCAGTCCCAGACCTCAAACTATATTACAAAGCAGCAGTCATCAAAACAATTTGGTACTGGCTAAGAAACAGAAAGGAAGATCAGTGGAATAGACTGGGGGAAAACGACCTCAGCAAGACAGTATACGATAAACCCAAAGATCCCAGCTTTTGGGACAAAAATCCACTATTCGATAAAAACTGCTGGGAAAATTGGAAGACAGTGTGGGAGAGACTAGGAATAGATCAACACCTCACACCCTACACCAAGATAAATTCAAAATGGGTGAGTGACTTAAACATAAAGAAGGAAACCATAAGTAAATTGGGTAAACACAGAATAGTATACATGTCAGACCTTTGGGAGGGGAAAGGCTTTAAAACCAAGCAAGATATAGAAAGAATCACAAAATGTAAAATAAATAATTTTGACTACATCAAACTAAAAAGCTTTTGTACAAACAAAACCAATATAACTAAAATCAGAAGGGAAACAACAAATTGGGAAAAAATCTTCATAGAAACCTCTGACAAAGGTTTAATTACTCATATTTATAATGAGCTAAATCAATTGTACAAAAAATCAAGCCATTCTCCAATTGATAAATGGGCAAGGGAAATGGATAGGCAGTTCTCAGATAAAGAAATCAAAACTATTAACAAGCACATGAAGAAGTGTTCTACATCTCTTATAATCAGAGAGATGCAAATCAAAACAACTCTGAGGTATCACCTCACACCTAGCAGATTGGCTAACATAACAGCAAAGGAAAGTAATGAATGCTGGAGGGGATGTGGCAAAGTAGGGACATTAATTCATTGCTGGTGGAGTTGTGAACTGATCCAACCATTCTGGAGGGCAATTTGGAACTATGCCCAAAGGGCGACAAAAGAATATCTACCCTTTGACCCAGCCATAGCACTGCTGGGTCTGTACCCCAAAGAGATAATGGACACAAAGACTTGTACAAAAATATTCATAGCTGCGCTCTTTGTGGTGGCCCAAAACTGGAAAACGAGGGGATGCCCATCAATTGGGGAATGGCTGAACAAACTGTGGTATATGTTGGTGATGGAATACTATTGTGCTCAAAGGAATAATAAAGTGGAAAAGTTCCATGGAGACTGGAACAACCTCCAGGAAGTGATGCAGAGCGAGAGGAGCAGAACCAGGAGAACATTGTACACAGAGACTAATACACTGTGGTATAATCGAACGTAATGGACTTCTCCATTAGGGGCGGTGTAATGTCCCTGAACAACTTTCAGGGATCCAGGAGAAAAAAAACACCATTCATAAGCAAAGGATAAACTATGGGAGTGGAAACACCGAGAAAAAGCAACTGCCTGAATACAGAGGTTGAGGGGACATGACAGAGGATAGACTTTAAATGAACACTCTAATGCAAATACTATCAACAAAGCAATGGGTTCAAATCAAGAAAACATCTAATGCCCAGTGGACTTACGCGTCGGCTATGGGGGGAGGGGGGGAGGAAAAGAAAATGATCTGTCTTTAACGAATAATGCTTGGAAATGATCAAATAAAATATATTAAAAAAAAAAAGTATTTACTCAAACAATTATTAGCTTTATTAGCTGTGTGACCTCTGACAAGTCATTTAGGCTTCTTAGAGACTCAATTTCCTCATTTGTATAGTAAAAAAGATAATCCTTGTGTTGCAAACTCAAGATATTTGTGAATATAAAAAATCTAGTCAAATATTAAAGTGTATTGTAGCAAAATAGTGTAAATCTAATAATGTATGAAGCTCTTTTTAGAGTTTACAATTTGAGTTTTCTCAAAAAAATATAGTTTTCTTTTTGAGAGATTTTTTTAATATGCATATGACAGTCATGTTTATCTCCTGTGTAAGATATGGATATCATCACTACTAGTAAACTTTAGCATATATTTTCAGAGACTGTGAAGGAATTGATTATTCTTTAAATCAGGAAACACTATGTTGCTGTTAAATCATTTGTGCATTTTTCAAAATTAATTTACTCAATCTGCATTTTAAATTATCATATATAATAATATGTATATATGTACTTTCATACATAAATATATATATTAGAGATACAGATTTAATTAATTTGTTTTATTAAATAAATAATTGCAAACTATCTATCTGCCTATCTATTCATTTCAGTCAGTTTCAGTCATGTTTATTAGAATATTTGAGGTTTTATTGGTAAATAAACTTGAGTGGTGTTCCATTTCCTTCTCCAACTCATTTTATAAGGAAGGGCATATGTGTATATGTGTGTGCATGTGTGTATGAATATATATATATATATTTGTTTATATGTATATATATTTAACATAATCTAATAAGGAATATGTGCATCTCTTCCTCTACCCTTCCTTGTCAAAATTCATGACTCCATTATGTCATAAGAAATTGTGTGAAATTGCTGCCTAGAAAAATCTAAGCATGCACTATATCTCTCCCATGGATAAAATGACCTACCAGTTGGGAAAAATGTCCTAGCCACAACTTTCTGGCTTTTTGCTCTTAGTAGCAATGTATGCCTCATGCCTTCAAGGGTCAGTAGCATTTTTGTTCAAAAACAGGTATACAAGTGCTGCTTCCCATATCATACAGCTTATGTTGTATTACAATCTTCCAAACCTACTTTCAGATAATTGATTAGCATTTGAGACCATGCTATATAAATATGAGAAAATGGACATGCTTTTTTTTAAAGCAATGGCTTAGAAAAGTCATAACAACCTTTAAATACATGAAAGACTTTAGTGTAGAAGGGAGGATTAGATTTGCTCAGCTTGGTGCCAAAGGACATAACAAGGTTTAAGCGGTAAAAGGAACTAGAGTAGTTTCTCCTAAAGCACAAGAGTGATAATTTCTCTGCTCAAACATTCTCAGTGATAGCCTAACTCTAGGAAGGAAAATGCAAACTGCTCTGTTGCCTTTCATAATCTGGCTTCAGTCTACCTCTTCAGAAATATTTCAAATTACTGATCTTCATGCAGTTTACATCCTAATCTAACTAGCCTATGTGATCTTTTTACTTCCCCCTCTCTGTAAATTTCCCAAAGACTATATCTCAATTTCAGGTCTATCCTCTGCTCTACTTCATAGAATTCTTAACTTCCTTTAACAACACTCATTTTAGATGTTCTATCCTATAAGAAGCCTTTCATGATTTCCCCCTTTGCACCACTGAGATATTAGTACTCTTCTCCACCTCAAATTATCTTGGCTTTACATGTTTGTGTTCATATTATAATCCACATTACAATTTTAGTTCCAAACTATGAATATTGGAAGGTGAGAAGAAAGGCAGTTTAGTCATTCTAGGTAACATAGTCAAAGAACTGTTAGGGCAGTATATTGGAGGTATTGTTCATGTGATTTTTTTTAAATCAGCAAGGATTTTTGACTAGAGATGTAACTGATACTAGGAATTTAAATTAGGTCATCAAGAAAGGTGAAAACATATATTTGGCAGATATAAGGATGATTAGAGAGTGGCATTAATGGATGAGACAAGGTTCAAAAGCACTCATGAAACAGTGGAGGAAGTCATATAGAAGCTACACTGAAGACCAAGGAATATGCTAATCCTTCTGTTTGTCGCAGTGGATTAGGAAAATGGGAGAAGAAACATCTTCCATTGGAAAGGATTTTGAGGAAGTGAATGAAGCATGGGGAAAACAGATTTCAATTTGGTAGGGAGAAAACAGGAATATTGGCAGAGAAGTCAAGAGAATTTAGAGAGGTTTGCTTACAGTAGAGTAAGTTCTAAAGCACCAAGTGAAGTTGCCTAGTAGAAAGATGAAATATTCTAATTGACACTTAGACCTGAATCAGATGAGAAATATAGTGTATGAGGAGGCAGAAGGTGAAGAAACTGTTGCCTAGGAGTAGTGGTTGTATATATTATGGATGAAGCAGGCAATGTGTAAAATATATTTGGATAGTTTAGTTTTAGATGTAATACAGTACTTAATAGGATGAATGAAGAAATGGAAAGAATATCAAACTTGGAACATAGAACTATTGACCCAGAGCAGGAAAGGACTTCAGAATCCAACTAATTCAAAGGTCTCATTTTTAAAGTTTGAGATTCCATGGCCTGGTGAGTTCAGTGCTTTACCCAAAATCATGCAGTGGAAAAGCATCAGAGACAAAAGGATAACACAAGACCTGATTCCAAATCAAGTATTATTTCCATTATGCCAGCCTCTCTGGGCTGTTCTGAATGGTCCATATAAGCCTGACTGACTAGGTAGCTTGATATCAAAGGAAAAAAATATGATTGGAGTCATAAGAAATAGGTTCAGATCCTGACTGGCACTCACTGTATAAAAATGGGTAATATATTTAATCTCTCAAAGTTTCTATTTCCTTTTTTATAAAATGGAGATAGTAATATTTGTTCTTTCCTTCTCTTGGATTAATCATTTCTATCTGTTGTTTTTCTAAGTATAACTATATTGAAATGTGAGTTTTGACATGTATAACAGGAAGGGGGAAACTATATAATACGGCAATATGATGGTGCTTACAGAGTTTACCTTGGAGTGACAAAGACCTGAATTCAAGCCAGACCTCTTATACATACAACCATTTGATCACTGGCATATCATGAAATATCTCAGTGCTCTATTCATTCCCAAAGTTGTAGAACTGATGTATATCTGAATCTACAAGAGAATTTAATGACTGGGAATTTCCTTTGCCAATGAAATCACATATTTCCTCATGATGATGATAAATAACAATAATAAAATCTACTAAAATGACATTAAATATAAGATAAGATTTTGTAGACCCCTCTGCTATCCTCAAATTATAAACTGAATTAATGATGTTTAAATTTCTTACTAGCTCATATCTTTTGTTTCTTTGCTCCATTATCATTGACAATAATATGAGCCTCTGGCTGGAGGAAGAAGAGAAGTAAATTAATTTATTACTTTAAAAGATATTTGTTGAATGATCACTGTGTACAAATTCCTTTAAAATGAGGCAAAATTTTCTACCCATTTAGTGGATCCACTACTTCTTGAGTACTTTGCACTGATTTTAGATTTGTGCCAGTTAGCCCTAGGCATATGGAGTTTTAATGGTTCAAATATCAATATTTTTAGATTCATGAGTCACCTCATTGAGATGTGTCCTACACAAACTCCAAGGGATACTAAATATAGCTTATGCTACCACATGTGGTAAGGGATTCATTCTCTGAACTTCATGGATAACAAGCATGGATATGAGGAAGTTAGAGGATATAACCATTCTGCCTTATTTTTTTTTTACTGTAGAGGGCAACAAAACAGGAATATAGGAAGATTATTTCTGGAAGTGCCTGGAAGATAAGTCCCTTGGTCACAATAGCCAAATACAAATCTTTCTTCAGACAATTCACAGAAATTATGTCTTTAAGAAACATGTAATCGATATGAAGTGTTTAACAGTTTGGGCAACAAGAAACAAAAATATGATGTTTGTCACAAAAACCTCTTGTACCAAACTTCAATTGTACCTTTTTTCCCCTTTCAGTCCTTCCTTTTACCTATAGTACCAGCAGATTCATGTGATTCAATACTTTTCTCTTAGAGGAAAGGTTTTGGATTAAAAATAATTGCCACAAACTATGTTTGTGTTAATAATTACTGACATTTGCCTTAGGGATTTTCCTCAGTTTGTGAGAGATTGGATGACATATTTTGCCATTTACCAATATGTAGCAGAAAGAACTTAAACACAGGTTTTCCTGACTTCAAAGCTTACTATCCACTCATTATGCCTATTTCACATAGGTACTGGTCTCCATTGATAGGGTTTATTTCTTTAGTGGAGAAAACTCTACTAATGAAATCATATATGCAATCTGTAAACACTCTGCTGAAATCAACATGTTTTAGAGTTTGTAAAGGTGTTATTATTTTATGTCATTTTATTTCTACTTCAGCTGTGTGAAATAGATTTTACAGTTGTTATTATTATCTCTATCTTAAAGAAATTAGGCTTAGAGAGAGAGTGTCTGTCCATAGCACAGTATCAAAGGTGAGATTATAACCTAGTTCTCCCCTAAGTCCAGATTTGAGTCTCTTTCCACTATACCATGTGACCCTTGCCAGATTATTTGTATAAAAAAAAGTGGATCCTGTAAAGGCAAATGTTTAACCCCAAAAGAAAATTATTAATATTATACTTTTATGTAAAATTTGAAGACAATTTTATAGATAGGGATATATTTCTTGATGATCTTAGATAAACCACACAATATCTCCATTTTCAACTGCATGTTTCTCCTAACTGTAGACTTAATGTTTATTGCTATGATTCTGAAAGAGTAGCACTATGGTGGTTAAAATATGAAGTTGGGGGCAGCTGGGTGGATTGAGAGCCAGGCCCAGAGACAGGAAGTTCTAGGTTCAAATCTGGCCTCAGACACTTCCTAGCTGTGTAACCCTGGGCAACTCACTTAAACCCCATTGCCTAGCCCTTACCACTCACTTGTCTTAGAACCAATATTGGTTCTAAGATAGAAGGTAAGAGTTTAAAAATAAAAATAAAATATAAAGAAAAATGCACATGAACAAATGGGAAGGTGAATAAGAAGTATGAGTCTCAGTATTAGCAGAAAATAATCTTAGGGCCTGGATCTGTTGATTGAGAGACTATCCGGAGAGGAGACATGAAAAATCATGGAAAAATAGCTGATGTAACAATAAAACAATGTTACGTGTTGGAGAGTGAAAGAATACTGGCATATAGTGAATAGAGATTGGCCTCAGCAAGACAGGGATTAGAATTCTGCCTGTCACACTTGGTGGATATATGACTGGAGGCAAGTGATATGACCTCTTGTTGCTTCAATTAACTTTTCAAATCCGTAAGTTGCTAAGAAAATGTTCATCTTTATGAAAAGAGAAAATTCTTCACCAGAGATGCCCTGTAAAATATCATCATATCAATACCAAGTTTGGTCCAAAAAAATTAAACATTGAAGAGGTGAGTGAAAAGACCCTTACTTAGAGTCTTATATGAGGATTAGATTTTTAAATATTAGCAGTAGTATTGAATTAATCATAATTATCATTCTAAGATAGTTAAATAATGTTAGCATAAGTAATGATTTTAGTAGGCCTTTTGTAATTATTTTAGTATAAGTTTTTAAGTTTTTGAACCAATGTAAAGAACTCCTTGGGCATAGTTAGTTATCATTAGCATAGCCCTCCCTTTCAGCCTTAGCCTGTGACTTGCTATATCATATACTCTTAACAATTATGGTTTTGAACTTCTGACTGGGTCTTCATTAGCACAGAGATTATTGCCTTGGTTAGAAGCTTGATGACATCCCTTCACCTTTGTATACACCCTAGTATATATCATCATGCTTTTGCCCCACTTTAGGGTCTGGCATCTCCCCCTTACCCTGTTCATCTTAGTATACATCATCCGTGACATAGGCTTAGAAAGTAGGCTTCAGGCTCCCTTGATCCTCCCTTGCTTATCAGGTGACTTCTTCTACCAATGAGAATCCACACCTCTCTATTTTTAACACTGTCTTGGATTGTTTCTGAAATGGTATATAAATTGTGATATCCTTGGGATATAAGTCCTCTCACAAGGCTTGGCGTCTTTTGGTCTTGACCAGAAGTCTGGCTTTATTTTGAGACTGGTTCTCTCCCAATAAAGTTATTTCTTTGTGACTTGGAAACTTTGATTCTCTTATTTACATTCCTGTGCTTAGAAATTACGCAACAGGGAATAAAATTAGCATGAGGATGATTTTTATAAGATTATGTACAATGAAGACAGAGGAAGAGGAGAGGAGGGGAAAGGAGATAAAAGTTGAAACTAGATGGGGAAGAGCAGAGGAAGGTGAATTTATCATTCTTACATGTACTCCATGTATCACCATTCTCCCAAAATATTTATCGATATTAATATGAAAACATTCCTGTTGAGTCTTCACTTACAACCACTAATAAAGAGTAAGAACAAGTTTTTCAGGAAACTGTCAATACATTCACACCAAGTTTCAGAGCATAATAGGATTTATATTTAGAAGGAAATGTAGAGATAATCCAATTCAAAGCTACTCCTTTTACATATTAGGAACCTAAGACTCTAAGAGATAAAGATATTGATTCTAGTTCAGTCATCTGACAAAAGAATGGCAGCTCAAGAAAAGTGATGGTATAGCTCTAAAAGATATAGAAAATAGGACTCATCGTATCATTCCAAAAGCTTATAGAACCCTGGTTGGAGCATCAGTTTAATGAAGAACTGTGAATTAATCCAATACATTATGGTATGAGACTCTATTAACCTATACAAGATGAGCTACTACAGTCAACTACTATGGGTATTGAGTCTGGCATGTATTTGGACATTTAGGGAGGAAGAAACACAAATTTTTTCATCAATAGTTTTAGACTGCCCACAATAAGGGAATATTGTTTATTTGTTTGTTTTAGGAAAGTACTTTAGAACTGTTGAGACAGAAGTTTGAAAAGAATATTGCTATATTATTAGGATACTTGGGAATTTTACCAGGTAATAGTGGATATGTCTCTCTGTATGTTTCCCCCTAGCATAACAACATCTGGCAGAGTTGGCAGAGGAGTTAGAAGTTTGGGGAAATAATTTGAGAATTCAAAAATCAGAAGGCTAATCTACTAGTTATTCTTTTCTAAGTCCCAAGGCTCACTTTTCTTTGATTTTCTCTCCTTAAGCAATTGTGGCTTCACAATTGTAGCCAGTTTATAAGTTTTAGAAGCAAGGTCCATTTTTTCTTCCTTAAGTCTCATTATTTATGTAATTCTTATTTAATAACAGTATGAAGTTCAGAAATAAGTAGTTTGGCACTCTCCCTTTCCATAGCAATGGCTCAGTTCATATTATTCTCATGTAATGCTCTTATAGCTGAGACAAAAAAATATGGTAGGTCCAATAAAATATATCAGTTTATGATAAGTTGGAGAATACATAAAATTTAAACAAAAGACCATGATTTTGAGATATCAATTCTGACCTTTCACCTTTTATTTACTCTGATGCAAAATTAAATTAAATTAAAACTATTTTGAGGATTTAGGAGAGGGGAGACAATTTATTTCCTATATCTAGAAAAAATATTTAAAAGATAGCTATTACAGGTAAACTTATTGGTCATGTATTTCCTACATAATCTTGTATAAGTTACCTAACCTTCCTGAGCCTTAGTGTCCTCATCTATAAAATGGAGTTGAACATTGCATCTTAAGTTCCTTCTAGCTCTAGATTTAGGTCATATGATCCTTTAGTTCAGAAACTAGTTCACAAATTGTATTGACTCTAGTTATTAGAAATGATTCAAAATATTATTGGGAAAAAAAAAGCAATCTTATTGCAATATAATGTAGAAATTGTCTTCATTGCTTCTCAGCTCTTCCCACTCACCCAGCATGGAGATTATCCAATTGAGTCAATGACTGTTTAACAATAAAGTGCATTCAATTCAGTTATACTTACCCTCCACTCTAAAACTCAGAAACCACTCTTCATTGGATTGTCAAAGTTATTATTTATAGCCTTTGCTGCCTAGCCCAAGATGTCTGCTTTAGAACCAATCTATCTCAATGGTCATTGTTTGATTCATGATTAGGTGATTGCTATACATCTGACTATGTGCCATGTCCTTTGCCTTTCTTTTTAAACAACATAAGGCTTTTGGTTATTGGGTCTATTTTCAGGAACTTTTGAGGCACTAGAGCAACTAAATTCAAAAGTGGAAAAAAATTCTTATCAAAATACCCTGATACTTGGTCTCAAACATTGCATTAGAACCTCATTAGTTGAATGGTGCTAATTTTACTGCTTATTTGGGAAATACTAGTAAAGGACAAATCCATAAAATATCATGACAAAAAGAAGGAAGTATATCATAGCTATTATAAAATAATTGTTTCTGATGGGAGGGGCATATTTATCCTTTCTCTCTTTAGGTTATAATTAATTAGGACACTTGCTATTTGTCTTTCTTAAACTGATATCAGGAAAAAGATCCCCTTATGAAAATGGAACTTTCTAGAAAAATGAAAACTTTTAATCATAATAAGCTCAAATCTAAAAGGAAAAAGACAAGCCTAATTTTGAAAATGAACTTGTATGCATTCCACGATAGATTGCTTATGTAAAAGTTGTTTTAAGTCAATATGAAAGCCGTCCTTCTACTTAGGAAGTTATTGACATTTACTCATCTAAGAGCAACATGAATCTGCTACAGATTGTGCATCAAAGAACTATGTATAAATAAAAAATGACAAAGTGATGTAATTTCCCAGAAAAAATTTGCATTTCATAAATGGATTTTAGTTTGTATATCTTCAACTCCAAACAAAAAAAATTAAATAACTTTTTCTGAAGTACTTGAAAAAATGAATTCATATGGTGTTAATTGTGTGTGAACTAAGTAGATTTCACCTAGTACAATAAATCTGCTAATTAATAAGGAAGAACAATTGTCTCCAGTATTTATAACTACATTATATTGTAATCATTCTCAGGGGAGCTATCTTCCTTATGAGTAATTATAACCATGTTTTATTTTTCTCAGCTTTCAGGAAAACATGGAGTGCAAACATAGAGTTAACATAAATTAATCTAGTCCACTAGGAAAATCACTACAATTATTAAATGCATGTGCAATTCTTCTAGTATAAATGCAAATCCTATATTTTCAAAACCCCACTCTTTAACTGATAAGATGTACATTCAATTTTCATCACCAAAGATGACTCAAGATGCTGCTCCAAGGAAGATAGAGCTCCTCATTTTATTCCCAAAACACCTAAGTAAAATTACCCACTTTCTATGAATCCAGGAATTACTAGATCCCATTTTACTCCAACCCTGCTCAAGATTAAAATTTAGAAATCTAATCAATCAGAATATCAGAAGTTATTCATCATCTATTTCTCTACCTTTTTCAAATAGCTATAATACACTGATCCATGAAGATCACTCCCCTTGCTATTTTCTGTCTGTAGTGGTTTAAGGAACCAAGTTATCAATCTAGACTCATTTAAATTTTTAAAAAGGGTTCTGATTAAGAGATTTTGGGGACTAAAAAGACTTAAATGAAATGATGCAAAGTGAAGTGAGCAGAACCAGGAGAATTTTATACATAGTAATAGCAATAATGTATGATTATCAACTTTGAATTAACTTTTATCAGCAATTCAAGGGTCCAGGACAACTGCCAGGGACTCATGAGAAAAAAGAGTATCTACCACCACAAATGGAACTGATAGAGTGATGAAGCAGATTGAAGCGTTCTTCATTTTATTTCCTCAATTTTTCTCTAGCATAAATGATAGGTATTTTCTTTAACATTATGAATGCATAATTATGTATTATATAATATATGTATAATATATAATACTTGTCATCTTGGAGAGGAGGGAAGAATAAGAGGAAAGGAAGGAACACAGATAGCAAAATGTCAGAAAACTATTATTCAAAGTTCTATTGATATAAAAAAAGAAAAGAAAATGTCTTTTGGGGTTTTATTTAAACTATTGTGCACAAGCCAGTATTATATATATATAGGTTGGCAACTATTTTGCTTGTTTCATAGACATCTTTAAGTTTCCTTTCAGTTTTTCATGAGTTTCAGATAGGTAAAGCTTTTGAGTCAACACATACCTGATAAATATCACAGAATTATTTCTCAACCTTGAATACTACACAAGAACAATTTTGGCATCAAGAAAATGTCCATTATCTCTGAGTATTCATATCTTGTCCAACACATAATTAATTTTAATAATTATAATGGATGAAACAGATAGTTTACAAAATGATTAAAATTACACAGAGAGAGTAAATTCAAATATAAAACTCTAATGGAGATGAAAAAACTCAAAATGTGAACTTTTGCATTTGATAGAGATTATTTCATCTATGATGGACTATTTGATCTTAACTGTCACTGTGATATTACCCATTTCCACAGATAATTCCCTCCCCCACCAGTAGCTTGGATTCTGAAAAACTTGTCAATGTGGAAATTTCCTAAAGTCAATGCTGCTTCTTGGTTTGCTTTAGCAAAAAGAGATTATTTTTAATGTGTAACATAACCCATTGAGTTATGTTACATAACTTTCTTCCCTTCCCTTCCCAGGGAACTTTCTTCCCTGGAGTCCTTTCCATGACAGTATCTTTTGTCTTTTGTCAACCATTTCTTCTCTCTCTCTCTCTCTCTCTCTCTCTCTCTCTCTCTCTCTCTCTCTCTCTCTCTCTCTCTCTCTCTCTCTCTCTCTCTCTCTCTCTCTCTCTGCCTCTGTCTCTGTCTCTCTCTCTGTGTCTCTCTGTCTCTCTGTCTCTCTCTGTCTCTGTCTCTCTGCCTCTCTCTGTCTCTCTCTCTCGCTCTCTGTCTCTCTGTCTCTCTCTCTCCCCCACTTTTTTATTCAATGCTTACTCTTTTAAAGTAAAACTTTAAAGAAAAATTTCCTGGCATATGAGTTTTGCCTCTGTTAATAAGGTTATTCAGCTTGAAGAGTCTGAGTGACAGAAGGCGAGCTCTACCATCAGGCCTTACTGTTAAAGTTCAAGTTGGAAGTGAAGGTGTTTGGACAATTGCCCATAGGCACCCAGTGTTTTGAGTCAGGTCAGCTGCCTACTTGTTAGATATAATAACTGGAACAAATTCACTTCTTGACAGGTCGCCAAAAAGCCATTTCCTAAAGTACTTTGTAATTCTATTTCTTGAGATTTTAATTCCATGGCCTGGTACAACACCCAGGAATCATGAAACCCTTCAGAAAGCAGCAAGATTTTCATGCAATCCCTCATTTCCACACAAATAAGCTAAGAACTAACTGTTCATCAGATGAGTAGACCAAGTAAAATAATGTTATCTTTCAAAGTCAACCATATTCTATTTTAGTCATGTAGGCATTTTAAGATGAGTAATTCCAGTTAGTGTCTTCTTGGGCAGCCTTACTTCATTATCTAGGCCATGTCTACTATAGCCATTAGCTTGCCTTCTGCAAAGGTTGAAGAATAATGGTTAAGAAAAGTTTTTTTGAGTACTTGTTGAGTTTACAAGGTTAAAAACTACAACACCACAAGGTAGGGCAATTTTTCCAGTTAAATTGTCAACTATCTAAATGAGGGTTTTAGATAGTCAGCAACTCTTTCATCTCTTTTAGATAGAATAAGCTACAGCCCTAATTCCTCCATTAGTATTGACAGTAGAAAATGGTATATAACATGTTTTTTTTTTGGTTAGATAAACAGAGTTGGTAGGTGGTATGCTGAAAAAATCAGTCAATATTTATTCCCCAACTAACCAATGAAAAAGAGTAGTAGTTTGGAAAATCTTACAGGGTGCTTTATATCACAGAAAATAATGGTAGGGCCAGTGAGAATGACTGAATAGATTTTACTCACAATATTTTCTTTCTCTTTCCCCCTGTCTTAATTACTGGACTCACTCCAATCTACCCATGAGCAGGTAGGTGGCATAGTGAATGAAAGTATCCGGTATGGAGTAAAGAAGACATCTTCCTGAGTTCAAATCTGGCCACTGATGCCTCCTAGCCTTGTCTCCCTGTACAAGTCATTTAACCTTATTTGTATCTGTTTTCTCATCTGTAAAATGAACTGCAGAAGTAAATAGCAAACCACTATTGTATCTTTTCCAATAAAATCCCATATGGAGTCATGAATTGTCAGAGTTGATTAAAAAGTAACAACAATCTTCCAACCCCTCCCCTTATTTGGAAGAATAAACAAATAATGCCCCCCTTTCTATGTAATATTTATACTCTACCTTCCCTCATATGCAATCAGCATCAATGGTGCTGAAGAAAACTTGATAATAAAAATTGAAAATTAAAAAAAATGCTTTTAATCCTAGCTTACTATACAGATTTAGCACAATTTTTGGCTACTGGCTCTTATTGGTTCAACTGCCCCCATTAAGCCTGCTAACAGGATCAATACTACTGATGCTCAATTTGGATCCAGTATGGGGAAATATGGGTGCTATCAGTCCTGATTCTACCATGTCCCAATAGGATATCTTTGTGTAAATTAGATAGTACTTATGCTCATTCATAGAAACATTGTCATAATCCCTCTCTATCTGGGTAGGTTGCAATTAGTAGTCCAGTAGCCTTTCTCATGCATCCTCACATGAATTAATTATCTGAGTTACACATTTATAAAGCACACCTTTTGTTCAAGTCATGCTTTTAAGTGCAAAGGTTAAAATGACAAAAATATACACTTCACTCAAGAAGATGGAATTCTTGTAACTAAGCATATAGAAAACACACATTTTAAGATAGATACAATATAATATGATAATTGAAAATTATCAATTAGTTAATCAAGAAAGTTTTCATGGAGAAAGTGACACAGACAGAATTTTTAAGAAAATGAGAAATATTAATAAGTAGAGGTAAATTTAGAGAGGATTCCAGTTATGGGGAATAACTAATGAAAAGATATCAAGAAAAGAGGTGGAGTGTAATGTATAAAGAATAAGAAAGCCCGTTTGGTGAGGGAATAGAGTTCAGGAAGAGGAAAATAATATGTAACATATTTGGAAAGGTAAGTTGGGGAATATCATAAAATGCCTTGTATAGAGTATATATTCAATAAATATTTGTGAATTGAACTGAAAATATTTAATATTTTTGAATGATGTTAATGTAGAAGTGAATTTAAAAAGTCATTCATATTTTTCTTAGATCTATAATTAGAATTATATTGGATATTATCTAGTCATATGGAGACTTCAATATTCTGTCTAGTTAATTGTGTGCAGAAATCAATAGCATCAAATTCTGAGTTAAGTGAAACAATTAACATTTTCAGTAACTATTTTTCTTTTATATGTGAGTCTGTCATTCCATGAAACGTTAAATTACACCTTTCATATTTAACAAAAGTGGAAAAAAAGTATTTATAGGGAGTAACTTTCATTGTTTTGAATTTGGTCTCCATTGGAAAGAAGAAAAAACTGAATAAAAATCAACATTGATTGGTCACATTAATCAGGGATTTTTCAAATTTTAACAATGTAAAATAAATACTTAAAACATTTTCTGTTTAGAAAAATTAATACAGAGATTCTTTGATCCCTCTACCAGTTCACTAAAATAACAAAATTAAGAGATGGAAGAGATCTTAACAATCATCTAGTGCCATTCATATGTAAAAGTAATGACCTAATTGAATCATATCTAAGAACTGTTCATTTAGTCTTTGCTGAAGAACTCCACAACCCCTTGAGGTAGCCCCATCTAGTGAAAGAGGCTTTATTAATATCAAGCCAAAATTTGCTTCTTGGCAACACTAGCAACTCTGTTGACAAGAAAGTGTATAATTTTAATTATTCCATGCTTAACAACATTATATTTATGAATAATGACATCATAAATGTTTTTGATGTAAAACACAATGTTGTTGATTTTTTCCCAATGCACTAAAATTTATTATGGAAAAGGAATTACTTAAATATTATGATGGTCATCTATTAGGCCATTATATAAATTCAAATATGGGTGTTTTCCAGATATTAAGAAAAATAATTTAATAGTAAATCATTGAGTCATCTTTAAAACATATTAACATAATACTTGTTGGAAACATTGTCACAATTGCCATCAAAAGGCTAGTAAAATACAGAGCTATAAGTTTGAATAATTGATATATAGATATTAAAAAGTCATTCTTGAAGGAGTTGGTGGTTGTATAGCAATGAATGGGAATGACAATGGGAGTTCTATATCCACAGATGATGGAATTTTCATATGTTCAAACTCTGAAGTTTCTGTGGAATAAGTAGGGAACTTAGGAGATGATGGTATGATTATAACATGCTAAATTTAAAAAATCTTCCCAAATGAAGTCAAATTTCTGTCATTTCATCTTTAGAAGAAAAAATGAGAACTATATGTAATAAAACTAATCAAGATCAGAAGTTAACTAGATTTGTGAACCTTGGAAAGTCAAGTTAATGGCTCAACATTAATCTATTCATTTGTAACATGAGGATGATAATAACAGTATTTACTTCATAGAGTTAATTTGAATATTAAGTAAAATAACATATGCAAAGTGCTCTTCAAAGCTCTTAGTTTTTTACTGTTAGCTAACATTTTTGTTAAGGGAGTTCTCAGATCATGTGATGGACTTCAGAATAGGGAATTTCTGTGATTTTAACAATATCTTCCTAAGGATGATAAAGGCATGCCCTTTGCCACAACATGAAGAATAGATTTCAATTATACTAATCAAATATTTTGACTCAGACCTTTCTGGGTTAATCCCATCTGGAGGAAGCCTTTCTATCAGAGCCAATTCCCCTCCCTCAAGAGATCAGTCTACAGATTCTAGAGTCAAGTAATTTACTAAACTCTGGTGGGACTAATACTCCAGAAGCCCAGAAGAAGAAACAATCAACAACCCAAACTCCCCTATCCCATAGCTAAATGGTTTATAAAGTTAAAAAGGAATTTCTCTAATCAATCATTATATATATATATATATATATCAACAAATAGGTAGAGAAAGAAATAGTTATAGCTATAGAAAACACATCAATTGACTGATGAAATGGAGGAGTGCCCATAAATTAAGGTAGGTCAGCAAAATAAAGCATTTGAAAAGAGCCATAGAGAGAAGAATTTATATGCTATGTCTCTGTGCATGCTTCCCTATTGGTGGATATAAAGGTGGTAGTCTAGAAAATGGAAATAAAATGATGCATAAAAATTAAAATTAATTTAACTGGAATGGAAGTTTTCTGTGAGGGAATTTGCTGATTAGTGAGAAATAAGAACAAAAAAAAGTAGGTCTTAAAGGCTTCTTTTTGAAAGATACCTGTTTTAAAAGTCTATATCCACCTTCTTTCAAGGGACAAGTATAATGCTGGTTCAGATCATGCAGAAAAAGGAATAAACCAGAGATATTATGGCACTTATCCTGCCATTCCAAATATCTTCAGCCTTGGCTTGTTAGGTAATCCTATTGTCTTATGCTCTACAGTAGGCAATCTTTAAACTTTGGGGTACTTTTAATAGCCTTTTTTTTTCCTTCAAAGATGGGACACATGCATTATTTACATATACATTAACACATCTTGAACCTCTCATTTTGAAGTACACTCATTAAATATGGCTGTAACATTTTTAAAATATGCTTACTGTATGCAGATTTTGTTTCTTTGAATAGGTACATTAATCCACTGGAGGGAGATGTCTTCTTAAATGCTACTTAGTTGTTGTTTTGGGATATTTTTGCTTTTCTTTGTAAGTCAACTGAATGTTGATGCAGCTGTGCACACATAAGTAATGGGAACAAAGCAGGCTCTGTCATACCTTGGAATCTGAGTAAGCAATTAGCACAATGGCTGTAATCAAGAAAAGGTTAGGCTTAGCAGTAAAGGAATATAAATGTCTGTGACATGCCAAATGGAACATTAGAAAGATAATCTTTCCTTAAGAAAAAAAAAAGAATTTCTATTACCAAATGAATTACCCCCCCTTTTGTGATTTTTAACCTCAAACACAAAATTCCCACCTATGTGTATAGTGTATATCTAAACATTTTATTCACTTAATCTATTTTAGTGTTTTCTTAATTAAATATGCCTTAATTCCTCAGGATTAATCTATAGAAAATATATTTTAATTAGGATGATTTTTAAAATATGGAATATTGAGAGTATCCTGAAAAGTATATTAAATATTTTATTCATGATAATGAAAAACTGAAAATTACATAATTTGAGTAGGAATATTAAACATATTTTGTTATTTTAATAATATTATCTTTGGTTTTAGAAAAATTAAAAATATTAGGAACAGCCCAATTTAAGTGATACCTGGATTTTCAAATTAAACCTTATGTGAATTGTAGTGGAAAAGGTTGATATGTACTTAATATCTTGACTAGTGACTAAATATATTCTACTTAATGTGTTTTAGAAGGATTTTGGGAAGGGAGGTGATTTTTAAAAATTGAAACATGGCAATATTCATCTTACATCATTCAAGTTTTTAGTTTATTATCCATCTTCAAATTTTTACTTCTCACCCCTCAGCCTGTCTTCAATCCTAATAGAAACATTTGTCATCCTTTTTAACTATCCACATATTTATTTAACAATACTAAATATATAGCAAATAACTATTTGCAAATAAAATCAAGGATTGATTTTATATGTAAGTGGGATATTAAACAAATGATTTTATATGATTATAAGTGTACTAAAAATTGCATCTCTCTCCTTACCCCTATTTCTTAATTATGCCTGAAATGATAACAAACCAGCTTGAACTTTTATACTAGTTCATATAACACATCAATCTTATGTATCTTATTAATACATATTAACTTTTGAGATCACTGGCTAATTGATAAAAGATTTTATGATATTGTATGGAAAACTAAAAGACAGTATTTTGTAATCCCCTGATCTTTATAGGAAAAATATTATTTCTTATTAACTAATCAATTAACAATAATAAATTTTATATTTATAATTTTAATAAACAAACACTTATTAAGCACCTACTATATGCAAGTCAGTGTTCTTAAGACTTCAGATAACAACAAAAGGCAAAAGATAGTCTGACCTCAAAAATCTTAATCTAATAAGAGAAAAATATGTAAAAGCTATCATGTAAAAAGAGATAGACTGTGAAAGATGAATTGGTTTTTTCCATTTAAATAGGTTTGAATAGACAATTTACTCAAAATAAAAAGATAGAATTGAAAAACTAAGAGAATAGCCTGGGAGAAAGGGTCTAAAAGCCAAATTTATATAAACAGATATGTTTATCTATCTATACATCATATCATATATGTATATATACATATATATTACTATGTAAAGTACATATAATTATATCATACATAATATTACATAATTATATACTATATAATTTTATATTATATATAAATGTATAAGGATAAATATAGATCAAATGGTTACATCACTAGGTATATATATATTTTTTACATATACAAAAACATATATGTAGTCTTAGTTACTCAAACATTCAAACTGAAACTAGTCTGATAATAGATAAATCTATTACTTTGTATCTCAAAGTTTTGGCCTCAGTATGGTTGCTTGAATGATGACATTCCTATGCCTTCCAATTCATGTTCCTGTAACAGTTTTCCTCTCTGGCCAGGAAATTTGATTCTATTCCCCAATCAGTCAGGAATGACCTTTGAATTTATTTTACTCTGCTTACATTATTGTCCCTATGGGGGCATCCTCAATAAACATGCAACACAAGAACTAAAGAATGCTCTCAGATTAAATTCAAATAAGCTCCAAAAAGCCCACATAAAACCCAAAAACGTTGAGACTATTTAAAATACATATGTGTATATACCCAAAACATGTGTGCATGAACACACACACACACATACACACTCAAATCACAAAGATGCATCAACATCAAGTGATGATTTCACTAAAATCAACAGGAGGTTTACTTGTCTATCTGTTAAGTGTGAAAGCAATCAAAGTATATCCATAAGAAGAAGTAAAAACTACAATAACATTCACAGTTACTTATTTGTCAGAATAAGAAAAACTATTAGTTTCAATGGTAAAATTTTATAAAATAACTTTATATATTGATAATATACATAGAACCACAGATAGATATATCTCCCTTACTACATATGTGTTACATAGCTAATATTTTCATTCGCTATAGTAAATATGTATATATAAACATGACATTTATATTTATACATGCATCCACAAAATGCATAAATATGTTATTTAAATGTAATACTAAATATATGCTATTTAGATGAGCATTTACAACTAACAGTTGTGCATTACTGCCATTTGAAGAAAAAGCTGAAATCAATGTCTGATATCATTCCTAAATCTGTCTAATGCTCCACTTTTTGATAATTTTGAAGGAATTCATGTATTGAATAGAAGTATGGCCTGAATTACTTAGATATTTCTTTCACTGTTTTAAGTAGCTGATTTAATGGACTGACTGTACATCATAGAATGGTGTTCCAGTTCTTTTTTAGAAATAGTTCTTTCCATTCCATTCCATTTCAGTTCTGTGGGTGAAAATGACTCCCAGAATATCCTCCACAACTCTTGACTTCCTGTCATTCTGACTTTGCCTAAAGTGTGTTTTTGTTCATTTTACCTTATCTAATTATTATCCTTTCCATTTTGGTATACAGAAACTCTGAAGTTGGGCATTGGGATAAGAGAGCATTTAGAAGAGGAATATGCTTCATATAAGGATATGAGAAGTCATCTCAATATAGGTGTCTTGCCCAGATCTTCACTCCAAGTCTTACATAGTCAAATCACATTACCCTAGGATTTTTTACTTGTTTCTGATTTTGTTCTATTGCCTCCATCCATAGAAACAGCTTTTCATCTCATCTTGTTCTCAATATTAAATGAACACACTTTTATAAACCCATGTCAAATCAAATATTCAAGAGTTATGGTAAGTATAAATATTAAAATACAGACATTAGTAAACATTGTCATCTAATTCATGCCAAAACCCAGATTGTTGGCAATGAAATACTCTGAGAAAAAAACACTAACTGATCCAATGGCTATTTTGTCTTTCTACCTTAGTTGTAGCAGTCAGAACACTAAGAAGTGAAACATTTTCTTTAATTCTCCATTCTCTTTACACCCTGAATCCTCATGTTATTCACATCAGTGTTCCTTCAAGAAAGGGGGATATCAACCAGCTCTAAAGGAATAGATTATATTTGTCATCTATCAACATATTTATTAAGTGATTAATTTGTATAAGACCCTGTATTCAACACTGTGGAGAATCTATGAAAAGTATAAAAGAAGATCCTTAAAGTTTAGTAGCTTACAGTCCAATTGTGGAGCCAAAATAATATAGGAAATGAATAGCGATAGCAATACAAAAAAGAAGAGAAGGGAAAGGAAGGGAAAGGGAGGGGAGGGGAAGAGGGAGAAGGGTAGGGGAGGAGTGGGAAGGGAAGGAAAGGGAAGAAAAAGCCAGGGGAGGGGAGGGGAGAGAAGAGAATTGGAAAAGTGAGAGTATATGAATCTCAACCAGCCAAAGAAGGAAGCACTGAAATACATGTTCTTTATGTGACAGAACATGGTAGGTTCTTCAATTCTGAGCTGAAGAGGGGCCTTTGAAATCAAATTATCTAAATCCAAATCTAGTATACTTTTTGTCACTAAGAATATGTATAGCACTGAGAAAATAATTTCATCTCTCTGGACTCTAATTACTCCATCATTAATATTAGGATGTTGTGCCAGTTTGTAAGTTTCTTTCAGGGCACTTTTTGAGTCTATTTCCAGCTCTTATATTCTATAGTTGAATATTTACTATGCTAGGCCTCATTGTATAATGTATAGGAAGCCAGACCAAAAGTCAAGAAGACTTAAATTCAAATCCTGTTTCTGGTATAAACTGTTTATGTGATCCAGAAGAATCATTTAATTTTCTTGTGACCCAAGAAACTCTCTATGGCTATAAGATGAATAATTTTATTGGCATTAATAAAAACTTCATGCTGAAACAGTGATCAAGCTAGAGATGGTTTTTCATTATGATCTTAATTTTCATAGATTCATAAACATAAGGATCAAAATGTTTCGGATGAAATGTGGTCTTATAATTACAGGGTATTGATCAACCATAGGATCTAAACCTAAACCGTTATTTGTTTTAATCTGCCAATTAAAGCTAATATATCCCCACAGCTTCTTGGCCCCCAATGAAATTTTCAATTATTTCTAAGCAATAAATACATGGTTTACTTAGAGATCCTACTACATTGTTGCAAATACATTTTTTTCCATTGGCTGTGCTAATTAAGATCATAATGAATAACAGGCACAAGCCTCATCATTATCCCCTATGAAATATTTTTTATTATTTATGGATTATGAGGAGTACTACATGAAACACACTATCAGTCTTCATGCCAATAATATTTCATGTAACCTAGAAATAGCACATAGTCTATTTCAAGCATAAATGCAATTTATATATATGGAGTTCTAATTCATTTTGAAGTTTCATGTACCAAAGGATGGAAGGGCTTTTGGTAGTCAATGAATAATGGATAAGAATGATTAATGACTTTGTGAGATAAGAGATAATTAGATTTGGCATGCGTATCCACCATTTAAGCAAATTGGCTACATAAAATACTTGGTTGAAAAAGAAACAGACAAGTGGCATTCAACTTCAACAATTCAAATGGTTCTCCTGAGAATGGAAGCTCCCAGTCTTTTCTAATTTCATCTGAACCATTCAAAGGGCCCTCTAACATAACAACAGCTTGAGTTTTTAATTCTGATATTGGTTGCTGTAGCAACAGAGTGAAAAACAATGCAATGTGAATTGTCCTTTCCATACATTTACTGCCCTTATATTCTTCCTTTATCCCCAGTTAGTTACCATTTACACATGGCTTGAAGAATCTTCTACTCCTGTGTTAGACCAACTTGTTGAGTGTGTGAATAATCAATATTAGACATTAGGATTAGTTCTAGAAAAAAAAAATTACATCAGTTTCACTTGTCTTCAGTTCTTCAATTCCTCCTTTAGGGTAAACACACATGACCTGGTGGTTAATACTGTAATCCTATCTTCTACCTGCATCATTTCACCTTGAATGGATTTGCTTCCATTGGCAGGACTCTATGCTTGAACCCTTTTGTTGAAACCCTGACTAATATCAAAATTTAATTAATATATATCCTAAAGAAAAAAAATTTCAACTAAATTAAGAAATTAATAAATCATAATGGAATCTCATTCTTGGATTTTTTTATACAATTCAAATTCCAAACTGCATCTCCAGTACCCACAATATATTTCCACCTGTATATTCTACTTTTAAAAGGATATTTGAAGTGAAAAGAACCAAGAGAATGCTGTACACATCAACAACTATAAATTACAATGATAAACTGTGAATGACGTAACTATTATCAGCAATGCAAAGATCCAAGACAATGAAAAAATGCTATCCACAGACACAGAAGGAACTTTCAGAGTAGAAATTAAAATTGAATCATATAATTTCTCAACTTCCTTCTTGAGTTTATTTTTTCATCCTGTAAGTGTGACATATGTCATTTCACAACCTGAAGAAGAGCAAAATTCATATTGCATGATGACAATAGAGGAACCTATATCAGATTCTTTACTATATGGAGAAGTGAGCAGGGAGGGAGGTGGAAAGAGAATTTGGATTTTAAAAGGTCAAAATACAATTGTTAAAAAGTGTTTCTACATTTAGTTAAAAAATAAAACACGATTTCTGGAGATGCCATTTTACATAAAAATTATAAATGTGATTATGTGGTTTCAGATATTATGCTAACCTAGCAGTCTCTTAAAAAACTTAGCTTATTCTAAAGCAATATTAAAATAAATACAATGTAGAAGAAATGTTCATAATTCTCCTAATTGTCAGTTAAAACTTAATATATACTTACATGGCTTTTCTAAATTATATATGCACACATGTAAATGCATGTATCTATATATATAAATAAGTATTTTTATTTCAACAAACATAAATATATGTAAATAATAGATAAATACTTATTTATATATGCATGTGCATATATAGTTAGATATAATGGGCTCTCAAAAATACTTTTGAATGAATGGATGAACTAAAGAATGAATGATGCATATAAATAGGAATGTACACTATACATGTATGTTTGTATATTTATATGGATAAATTTGAATTTACACATAACATTCAATCACCAGTGCATACATGTATTCACTCAACAATATTTGTTAAGGGTCTATGATATTAAAGGCCTTTGTTATTTCCTTAGATCTTCATATGATATGTTGGGGCAGTCCTTATTATTGGCACATAACTGATGGAGAAAATTAGAAATAAAAATAAGTTAATTACTTTTTTAGGAATACTAGATGGCAAAAAGTTTTATATTATAAATCAACAAACAGTCAAGAGAATTTATTGGAATTTTTGTGTCATAGATGACATTAGTTTGGTGAAGTTTATGGAAGTTTTGCTACAATATTTTTCAGTACATCAAATAAAATTTATATTATATTGAAGAAATTTATTATGTTTAAATAATATAAGTGATATAAATACATGTAGATATATACACTATGTGCATATAAGAATAATATTTTCACAGAGTTTAGATTAAGAATCTTGAGCATCATTATAGTTTTAAAGGCAGTTTAATAGAAGTGCTGGCAAATGATTAACTATTACCTCTTTTCATTAAGTGTGTCCATGGCAACCCTTTATTTTTAATTACAATATAAACATTTTTTCTATCACTTTCATAAATCTAAAAAATCAAAGAAACAAATCCCTGATTTGTATTTTTTTTATTTCTCAAGGTATAAATGCTCACGCTAAAAAGTTTATAATAGGTTGGTACATTACAATGAGTAATGGTGATATATAAATAATCTGGTAATGCTAATGAAAACAAGAAGCATGTTCAACTTTCCTCCTGGCTTTTTTAATTATAAGTAATGGGACAAGAAGCTATCCCCAGTGCAGAGGTTTACAAGGAAATGGAGTTTCCTTAGGGGATCCTGTATAGAGCCAGAATTCAGTTAAAACATGAATGGTGAAGGAGAATTCATATATATAAGGAAGTTTATAAGCAATATAATCTCAAGGAATACATTGGAATTTTCTACACTAGACATTTCAAACATGCAACCTGTGGGCCACATAAGATCTCCATGCCCAAGATCACTAGAAAAAGATCAAATTAAAGGAAAATTTTAATATTAAAAGGGAAATAGTTATAAAATCCAAAAAAGTTCTATAAAACAGAGTTAATATGACATTTTAAAAATAAGTTAATATGTGTTACAGGGAGAATTATATGTGAACTAGTAGCTCCTGGTTATATTTGAGCTTGATAGCCCTGTGACAATTAGGCCTGGGGGTATAAGATTTAAATCAATATCCAATAACTCCAAGTATTATATTTTATAAAGTTTATTAATAATTACTTGAAGTAGAAAGAAAATAAGCTAAAATAAATAGAAGTTCAAACCTAATTATTTAAGAAAAAGTAAACCCATGGGTGTAGATTGTCCTGTCTGGCATAAAGCCCACTATCCTAGACATGATCAGATGAAAAGGGAAAGAGGGGCAGGGTCACCCAAAACTTATATCTTCTCTTAGCACATAATGTGAGAGGGAACATGGGAAGCTGGGATTTAGAGTTCTGGGTTGCAAATCCTAATTACACAGGGGGAACATATAAGGAGTAAAGGGTATTAGGTAAGGGATGAGGATTAAAAATATATGGTATGGAAATGGCAATTGTACTTTATTCAGTAATACTAATGATGTGGACTAGGAAGCCAACACAAGAGGAATCTATGACATGTAATTGTTATTATTAGAGTGGTTTTCTTTGTCCTTAAAGGGTAGATATGGTGAAAACTGACATTAGACTACAAAAGTTACAAGGAAAGATATTTAAATTCAATGTAAGGGAAATTCTTCTAACATTTATAACTATAGAAATCAGTTTCTTCACTTTAAACACCTCTCATTGATAGGATGGTGTTCCTTATATTATTTAATCTTGCACCTTATGATGCAACCAAAACCCACATCAACATACACATGATGGTCTCTCCACTGTAAAACACTACAATACTTTCTTTTTTTCCATTGATCCATCATTTATTAGTTAATCAACACACATTTATTAAGTCCTTACTTTATACAAGGCTTCTTTCAAGCCCCCAAAATACCACCTCATGCGAAAAGTCTATTCCAATCCTTTTTAATGTGAATGCTTCTTCTCTGTTAATTATCTCTAATTTATCTTGCATTTATTTTGTTTGTCAGTAATTCTTTTCATGCTGTCTTCCCTTTTAGACTCTTTTTAAAAAAAATATTTATTTATTTAGTCAATTTAGAACATTATTCCTTGGTTACAGGAATCATATTCTTTCCCTCCCTTCCCTCCCTTCACCATTCCCATAGCTGGGGTACAATTTTACTGGGTATTACATATATGCCTGATCAAAACCTAATTCCATGTTGTTGATGTTTGCACTAGGATGTCCATTTAGAGTCTACATCTCCAATCATAACCCCTCCACACATGTAATCAAGTAGTTGTTTTTCTTCTGTGTTTCTACTACCACAGTTTTTCCTCTGAACGTGGATAGTGTTCTTTCTAATAAATCCCTCCAAGTTTTTCAGGATCACACATTCAATTGTACCACAGTGTATCAGTCTCTTTGTACAATGTTCTCCTGGTTCTGCTCGTTTCACTCTGCATGAATTCCTGGAGGTCATTCCCTTTCACATGGAATTCTTCCAGTTTATTATTCCTTTGAGCACAATAGTATTACATCACCAACATATACCACAATTTGTTCAGCTATTCCCCAATTGGAGGGCATTCCCTCATTTTCCAATTTTTGGCCACCACAAAGAGTGCAGCTATGAATATTCTTGTACATGTCTTTTTCCTTATTATCTCTTTGGGGTACAAACTCAGCAGTGATATGACTGGATCAAAGGGCAGCCAGTGTTTTAGCACAAAGGGCAGAGTTCCAAATTGCCATCAAGAATGGTTGGATCAATTCACAACTCCATCAGCAATGCATTAATGTCTCCACTTTGCCAAAACCCCTTCTGCATTCATTACTTTCCTTTGCTGTCATGTTAGCCAATCTGCTAGGTGTGAGGTGATACCTCAGAGTTGTATTGTTTTGCATCTCTCTGATTATAAATCTTAAGAATACTTTCTCATGCACTTATTAATAGTTTTGATTTCTTTAATTGAATATTGCCTATTCATATCCCTTGCCTATTTATCAATTGGAGAATGGCTTGATTTTTTGTACAATTAATTTACATCTTTATAAATTTGAGTAATTAGACCTTTGTGAGAGGTTTATTTTATGAAGATTGTTTCCAAATTTGTTGCTTCCCTTCTAATTTTGGTTGCACTGGTTTTGTTTGTACAAAAACTTTTTAATTTGATGTAATCAAAATTATTGGTTTTACATTTTATAATTTTTTTCTACCTCTTGCTGGGTTTTAAAATCTCTCCTTTCCCAACAATCTGACATGTATACTATTCTGTGTTCACCTAATTTACTTATAGTTTCCTTCTTTATATTCAAGTCATTCACCCAATCCAAGTTTATTTTGGTGTAGGCTGTGGGTTGTTGATCTAAACCTCATCTCTCCATTTTTGTCTTCTAATTTTCCCAGCAGATTTTATCAAATAGTAGATTTTGGTCCCAAAATCCGGAATCTTTGGGCTTATCATAGACTGTGTACCTGAATCACTTACTACATGACTATTCCACTGGTCCTCCTTTCTATTATTTTGATGACTACTGATTTATAGTATAGTTTGGGATCTAGGACTACAAGGCCTTATTCCTTCAAATTTTTTTTTCATCCTTGATCTTTTCATCCAAATGAACTTTGTTATTTTTTTCTAATTGAGTAAAAAAGTGTTTTGGTAGTTCAATGAGTATGGCACTAAATAAATGAATTAAATTGGGTAGGATTGTCATTTTAATTATGTTAGCTTATCCTACCCATGAGCAATCAATGTTTTTCCAATTGTTTAGATCTAGTTTTAATTGTGTGGAGAGTGTTTTGTATTTGTGTTTGTATAGTTCCTGTGTTTCTCTTGGAAGATGGATTCCTATGGTTTTTATATTGTCTAGGGTTATTTTAAATGGAATTTCTCTTTCTAATTCTTGCTCTTGTGATGAGTTGGAGATATATAGAAATGACTTATGTGTGTTTATTTTGTATACTGAAACTTTGCTAAAGTTGTTGATTGTTTTGACTAGCTTTTTCGTTGATTCTCTAGGACTCTTTAAGTAGACCATCATATCATCTGCAAAGATTGATAGCTTGGTCTCCTCTTTGCCTATTTTAATACCTTAAATTTCTTTTTCTTCTCTAATCACTACAGCTAGTGTTTCTAGTACAATGTTAAATAATAGAAGTGAGAATGGGCATCCTTGTTTCACTCCTGATCTTATTGGGAAGGCTTCTAGTTTATCCCCATTGAAGATGATGTTTGCTGATGGTTTTAGATATATACTGCTTATTATTTTTAGGAAAGGCCCTTCTATTCCTATACTTTCTAATGTTTTCAATAGGAATGAGTGTTGTATTTTGTCAAAGGCTTTTTCTGCATCTATTGAGATAATCATGTGATTTTTGTCAGTTTGTTTGTTAATGTGGTCAATTCTGTGGATGGTTTTCCTAATATTGAACCATCCTTGCTTTCCTGATATGAATCCTACCTTGTCATAGTGAATAACCCTTGTGATGACTTGTTGGAGTCTTTTTGCTAGTATCCTATTTAAGATTTTTGTATCTATATTCATTAAGGAGATTGGTCTATAGTTTTCTTTCTGTTTTTGACCTGCCTGGCTTTGTTATCAGTACATAATTTGTATTGTAAAAGCAATTTGGTAGAACTCCCTTTTTGCTTATTATGGTAAATAGTTTATATAATACTGGAATTAGATGTTCTTTGAATGTTTGATAGAATTCACTTGTGAATCCATCAGGCCCTGTGGATTTTTTCTTAGGGAGTTCTTAAATGGCTTGTTCAATTTCTTTTTCTGATATGGGATTATTTAGGAATTCTATTTCTTCTTCTGTTAATCTAGGCAATATATATTTTTGTATATATTCATCCATATCACCTAGATTAACATATTTGTTGCCATATAATTGGGAAAAATAGTTTTTATTGATTTCCTTAATTTCCTCTTCAATGGAGGTGAGGTCTCCCTTTTTGTGTATGATACTATTAATTTGTTTTTTTCTTGCCTTTTTTTAAATTAGATTGGCAAGTACTTTGTCTATTTTGCTTGTTTTTTTTTTTCAAAATACCAGCTTCTAGACTTATTTATTAGTTGAATAGTTCTTTCACTTTTGATTTTATTAATTTCTCCTTTGATTTTTAGGCTCTCTAATTTAGTTTTCATCTGGGGATTTTTAATTTGTTTGCTTTCAAGTTTTTTTGATTTGCATGTCCAGTTCATTGACCTCTGTCCTCCCTAATTTGTTAATATGTAATCTCAAGGATATAAATTTCCCCCTGAGTACTGCTTTGGCTGCATCCTATAGATTTTGAAAAGATGTCTCATTATTATAATTTTCTTCAATGAAACTATTGTTTCTATAATTTGTTCTCTCACCAATTTTGGAGAATCATATTATTTAATTTCCAATTAATTTTGATTTACCTCTCCATGTACCCTTACTGATTATTATGTTTATTGCAATATGATCTGAAAAGTTGGCATTTATTATTTCTGCTTTTCTGTATTTTTTACCATGTTTTTATGCCCTAAAATATGGTCAATCTTTGTATCATGTGTTGCTGAAAAGAAGGTGTATTCCTTTTTGTCCCTATTTATTTTTCTCCATATATCTATTAACTCTAATTTTTCCAGGATTTCATTCACAACTCTTACCTCTTTCTTATTTATTAATTTATTTATCTATATTTGATAGTGGTAAGTTCATATTTCCCACTAGAATAGTTTTACTACCTATTTTCTCCTTCAGCTACACTAGTTCCCCCTTTAGAAATTTGGATGTTATACCATTTGGTACATACATCTTGACAGGCTGGTTAAACCTTGTGAGGGTAGCCATCAGGTTGTCATGGACCCCTGGTGAACTAGGGCTTTGCTCATCCAGCATGTGAAGACTGTTTCGGCGGAACAGGCTGAAGAAACCAACAAGAGGGTTCATCGGCTGAGATGGCAATGCAGCAAGGCACTGTGGAGTGCTTAGGGTGTGTTGGAGCACAAAAGACAACATGGCCATCCATTGCAGCTGAGGAAGTCTCCAGGTGTAACGACTTTTCATGCCACTGGACCCAGGCTTCCAATGCCAAGAGAGTGGAACTGTCTCTGTGCATCGACTTTTCCACTTAAATCTTCATACACAAGTGTCTTTGTGCATAAAAACACACAAAGACAATCGTCCTCCTCAGTTACCGAGAGACTACTACCACATACATGTTGATTACTAATATTTCCTCATTGTCTATATTGCCTTTTATCAGGATGTAGTTACCTTCCCTATCCCATTTAATCAGAATTATTTTTACTTTGGCTTTGTCAGATATCATGATTGCAACTCCTGCCTTCTTTCTATCAGTTGAGGCACAATAGGTTTTGCTAAAACCTTTATTTCTAACCTTCTGAGTGTCTACCTGCCTTAAGTGTGTTTCTTGTAGACAACATATGATAGGATTTTGATTTCTTTTTTTTTCACTTTAAACATTATTTTATTTGGTCATTTCCAAACATTATTTATTGAAAACAAAGATCATTTCCTTTTCCTCCACCCACCCCTTCCCACCACCTCTCCCATAGCTGATGCACGAATCCACTGGGTATCACATGTGTTCTTGGTTCGAACCCATTTCCATGTTGTTGGTATTTGAATTAGAGTGTTCATCTAGAGTCTCTCCTCAGTCTTATGCCCTCCTCCCCCACCCCTGTAGTCAAGCAGTTGCTTTTCCTCGGTGTTTTTACTCCCATAGTTTATCCTGTTCTTGTGGATAGTGTTTTTTAGATCCCTGCAGATTGTTCAGGGACATTGCAGTGACACTAATGGAGAAGTCCATTACCTTTGATTGTACCACAGTGTATCAGTCTCTGTGTATAATGTTTTCCTGGTTCTGCTCCTTTCGCTCTGCATCACTTCTTGGAGGTTGGGTCCAGTCTCCATGGAATTCCTCTACTTTATAACTCCTTTTAGCACAATAGTATTACATCACCAACATATACCACAATTTGTTCAGCTATTCCCCAATTGAAGGGCATCCCCTCATTTTCCAATTTTTGGCCACCAAAAAGAGTGCAGCTATGAATATTCTTGTACAAGTCTTTTTCCTTATTTTCTCTTTGGGGTACAAACCCAGCAGTGCTATAGCTGGATCAAAGGGCAGACAGTCTTTTATCACCCTTTGGGCATAGTTCCAAATTGCCCTCCAGAATGGTTGGATCAATTCACAACTCCACCAGCAATGATTAATGTCCCTACTTTGCCACATCCCCTCCAGCATTCATTACTTTCCTTTGCTGTCATGTTAGCCAATCTGCTAGGTGTGAAGTGATACCTCAGGGTTGTTTTGATTTGCATCTCTCTGATTATAAGAGATGTAGAACACTTTTTAATGTGCTTGTTAATAGTTTTGATTTCTTTGGGTGAGAACTGCCTGTTCATGTCCCTTGCCCATTTATCAATTGGAGAATGGCTTGATTTTTTGTACAATTGATGCAGCTCTTTTAAATTTGAGTAATTAAACCTTTGTCAGAGGTTTTTATGAAGATTGTTTCCCAATTTGTTGCTTCCCTTCTGATTTTACTTACATTGGTTTTGTTTGTACAAAAACTTTTTTATTTGATGTATTCCAGATTATTTATTTTGAGGATTTTGATTTCTAATCCCCTTTCCTATTTGTTTTCATTTTATGGGCGAGTTCATCCTATTCTTGTTCAATATTTTGATTGCCACTTTTTTATTCCCAAGCATTTTGATATCCTCTCATAGTTCTGTCCTTTCTTCTTTTGATATATCCTTTTAAGCCAATTGTTTGCTTTCATCAATCCCTTAATCCCCACCCATAATATACTTCCCTTTCTGCACCCACCCTTTTCCTTCCTTCTTATTTTTTTAGTGTCTGTTTAGTTCCCTCCCCTCTCTTTCCCTCCCTTTTTGTACACCCTGCTCCCCTACCCCCTTGTTTTCCCTTCTCATTCTCCCTGTAGGATAAGATAGAATTCAATACCCCAATGGATCTAGATGCTCTTCCCTCTCAGAATTGATTTCACTGACAATAAGCTATAAGTATTACCTATTAGCACTCTCTTCCACTGCTTCTTATAAGAGTATTCTTCCCCTCCCCTTCCATTGTGTATCTTTGTGTGGTAAAGATTCTCCTATTTATTTTATTTTTTCAAGTATCTCTTGGTGCCATCCTCTATGCCACCCTCCCTTTTTTCTTTTTTTTGCACATCATCTTATAGCATTTATTGCCCCAATGTCTTCCTGTGAATGATTCTTCTAATTACTATAATAGTGAATATAATTTTTGAGAGTGACAAATAATACATTCCCTATATAGTAATATAAATAATTTGATCTTATTGAAGCCCTTAAGGAAAAAAATTTGAATAAAAAACATTTCCCCTTTTTTCCTCTCTTTCTTATTTTCCTTTTCATGTTTCTCTTTATCTTTGTGTTTGGACATCAAACTTTCCACTTAGTTCTGAGTTTTTCTTTACAAATTCTTGGAAATGTTATATTTTGTTCAATGCCTATACTTCCCCTGGAAGTATATAGTCAGTTTTAATACACAGGTGATCCTTGGTTGAAGACCCAATTCTCTTGCCTTTCTGAATATCATATCCCAAGCCATGCAGTCCTTTAATGTGGAAGCTGCCAGATCTTGTGTAATCCAGATTGGTGTTCCTTAATATCTGAATTGTCTCTTTTTGGATTCTTGTAAAAATGTTCTCTTAAGATTAGAAGCTTTTGGTTTTGGCAATTACACTCCTGGGAGTTGCCTTTTGAGCATTTATTGTAGAGGGTCTTCTATGTACTCTTGCAATATCTATTTTTCCCCCTTGTTCAATAACATCAGGGCAGTTTTCTTGGATAATTTCTTGTAGTATGTCAAGATTTTTTTATTTCTGGGTTTTCAGGTAGAACAATGATTCTCAAATTGTCTTTTCATGAACTGTTTTCCTTATCCATCATCTTTTCAGTGAGATATTTTGTGTTTTCTTCTATTTTTGTCAGTATTTTGACTTTATTTTATTAATTCTTGCCATTTTGCAAGGTCATTGGCTTCCAATTGCCTAATTCTGGTCTTTAAGGACTGGATTTCCTTTTCAGTTTGTCTACCCTGCTTTTCATGGCTTCCATCTGTTTCTCCAATTGGGAATTATTGTCCTTTAAACTGCTATTTTCTTTTTGAACTATTTCCCACTTTTCTATCCAAAAGGCTTCCATATTTTTGATAAGCTTCAATTTACATTTTTCAAGAGTTTGTGGACAATTTCCATTTTTTAGAAGGTTTTGGTGTATTTGTATTTCCTCTTCTTTTTCCTCTGTAGTCTGGATTATTCCTCTGTAGAAATTATGCAGGGTCAACCCCTTCTGCTTGCTTTTCTTGGAATTGGGAAGTTGATGTTCTTGGGCTCTATTTGCCATCATTGTGGTGGTTTTTCTTTCTCTTTTCAGTCAGAAATCTGAGTGAGATGGACAGGTTTTCGGTGTATGGTGCTAAGGAGCAAGGATTTTGCCTGAGGCCAGCTCTCGAATCTCTGCAGCTTCTGCTGTTTGCTGCCTTTCTCTGTGCTTTTTCCCTGTGAGCTGCCCTTCTTTGTGCTTTTTCCCTGTGAGCTCCCATGGTCTGCACTCTTCAGCCTGCAGGGGTTTCAGGTCTAGCTGCTCTCAGGGGTAGGTCTTTGGTAGTCTTAGTCAGCTGCCAAGGACTTAGAAATGCCCCTCACTGATTCTAGAGATGTCACTCACTCACTCACTTATTCTAGTGTGTGCTGCCTCTGCCTCTGCCTACATAGGTGTTGTGTGGGAAGATAGATCAGCTTGCATTTTGGTAGGAGCTTTTTCACCCCATTATTGTGTGGAAATGCCCAAATTCCATGTACCTTCAATGCTGCACCCTCCTGTGGAGTTCCTTCATTCATATGAATTTCTTTTTTGGTCTTTTGAGATAATCTATATGAGTAGGTACTGAAGAGAGGAAGAGTCCTACATCTAGACTGCCACCATGTTTACCCAGATACATATCATTTTAACTTATTAGGTCTTTTAAAATAAAAGGGGGTTTTGTTTTGTTATTCTTTTTTCCCTCTTTCTTAATTACCTTTTACTAATTGTCTTGAGTTCTCTGTTTGGGCATCAAATTTTCTGTTCAGGTTTGGTCTTTTCTTTACAAATGCTTGGAATTATTCTATTTTGTTAAATGACTGTACTTTCCCCTGTAAGAATATAGTCAGTTTTGCTGTGTAGTTGATTCTTGGTTTTAGACCTTGTTCCCTTGCTTTCCTTTTCCTTTTTTTTCCTTTTCATATTCCATGCCTCTCAATTCTTCAGTGTAAATGCAACCAGATCCTGTGTTGTCCTAACTGTAGTTCCATGGTATCTGAATTACTTCTTCCTAACAGCTTGCAATATTTTTCCTTGTTCTGATAGTTCTTGAATTTGGCTATAACATTCCTGGGTGTTGTCAGTTGAGGTTAAAGTACAGGACGTGATCTGTGGATTCTTTCAATCACCACTTTTCCCTCTTGTTCTAGAATATTGGGGCAGTTTTCTTGAATAATTTCCTGTAGAATGATGTCCCGGCTTTTTCTTTTGTCATGGTCTTCTGGTAGACCCATGATTTTTAAGTTGTCTCTACTAGAACGATTTTCTAAATCTTCTGATTTGTGAATGAGATGCTTCATATTTTCCTCATTTTTTTCATTCTTTTGATTTTGTTTTATAATGTCCTTCTGCCTTGTGATGTCGCTTGCTTCTAATTGTTGCATTCAGGTTTTTAAAGACTAGATTTTATCCCTGACTTTTTGGTCATTCTCCTTTCGGTCTGATTTTCTTTGGAGGTCCTCTTTCATCTCTTTTTCTTCATTTTCAAGCTGATTAATTTTGGCTTTCAAGACACTGTTTTCTGTTTCCAGATGACTTATCTTGCTTTTTAAGTTCTTTTCCCAGTTGTCTTAAGCCTCTCTTAATTGTGTTTTGAATTGTATTTTGGGTTCTTCCAAAGCCTGTATCTAATTTGCTGGATTTTCTGTTTTTGTTTTTGTTTGTTTTTGTTTTGTTTTGTTTTGTTTTTGCTTGGCATTCCTTTGTCCTTCTCTGTTCCATTTGCTCTTTGTTCTGGATAGAAACTGTCAGTTGTAATTTCTTTTTTCTTTTTCCATTGTTTGCTCATATTTATCCCTTTTTTACTCCCTGTAGTTGCCTGTAGATTTTTTTCTTATGGATAATATTTAATTACCAGGATGAAATAAAAATTTGAAAATGTAACTATTGTTGATTTTTATAATTATATGGTATTTGGAGTAATTCATAATTTCATCTTTTTTTTTTCTGGGAACTACTCTAATTGCTAACTAATTGAAAGTCCTATCTCCAACTTCCTTACCAGTTTATCTTCCATACAGTTGTACATACAATGTTTCTAAATCTTTCGATGTACTCTTTGAAGTTATCTCATAGAGGCATCATGTTATAGCATATAGCAAAACAAAGAAGCCCTAATTTCAAGCCCTTCCTTTAAAATATACAGTATCATCCACATGATGCTAAGCATGCCATTTAACTTCTCAGTTTCTAGGCAAGATTTTGATACTATGAATTGTAAGCCACATACAAATAAGCCTTGATAGAGGGTGTTTCCTCACCTGGAGGTCCTTCTATTGATAAAATTACAGGTCCAGTTAAAAAAATGGAAAAAAATATCAGCACATCTCACCTTAATTCTTAAATATCCAGGGACTTCAAATGATTATTGAATTCAAGTCATTATCCTACAATTTAATGTATTCCACAATCAGGGACCAACCAACCTTTAAGCCTTATTTATCAATACTTCTCTTCAGGGGTCCATGTTGGATGTGAGCCATATTAATTAACATATTAATTAATTAATTCCTCCTTCCTGAAGTAGACTCTTTCTGTCATCTTTTACAACTTTTTCTTATTTTTAAGATCCAACCTGAGTGTCATTACTTCTATTAAGTCTTCTATTATCCTTACAACTAGAATTTTTTGATCCATTTTATATTCCTCATAGCACTAAATCTAGATGTCTACTTTGCCATTATTTTACTATCTCATACGATGATCATTTATTTACATACATAATCATCTTCTAATGAGATGTTATGCTTCTTGATGGCCAATACTATTATGACATATCCATCTATGTGTCCTCAGTGTTCTGCATATATTTGAACATTAAATGAATCCTCAATTTAATTTGGATAGTGCATATGCCATGGTATATCTCATTTTCTTCACACCTTTGGTGATTCTTTTTCTTATTTTTTCCTGTAAGTTCTCCATAAAGGTTATTATGTGGAATTTATAGTATAGCCACATTATACTACTTTCCCTCTGTTATTTCACATTTCTGCTATACTGTACTTTCCAATCTCATGTGTCCTTGATTATGTATTTTATGCCAACTCTCAACCCATAAAACAGATAAAAAAACAAAACAGCCCTGCATATAACCACCACTTTATAAGCCCTGGCTGAAATGAATTGAATCCAAATGCTTCACACACAACCTTAACCAGAGTCCCGATCAATGGGAACCCTTGTTCATAGCTCTCTGGCAGAATGTGAAGAATTAGTGGTCTCAACTAATTTTTATGCATTTGTCAGCAAAGAACACAATTGACATGTGGAATGCTTGCTTAAAATGACTGAAGAATTCCTGGCTGGAGTAGCAGACTATGAATGAGAAGGCTCTGTGACACAATTCACAGACTGAAGTCTTGCATGCCTCTTCACACAGATTTAGAATGACAGGGATTCAAAAGGAGCCAAGAGTCTGTGTAAAATTCCTCACAACAATTGCAAATTTTTTTTCTTGTTGATAGGGTTAGTAGGAGGTATAGAGAATTAGATACAACATCTCCTTCTCTATGACAAAATAGTCATGTTAAATTCAGGAAATAGAAATACACACCCATACACAAACACACACACATATCTCCACTAAGAACATATGGTCTTTACTGTGGGTTTTCTTCTGCTATAAATAGGCCAATGCTTCCCAGATGCTTCAGCAGATCAATAATTATCCCTGAACTAACAGAGATAAATCTATAATCCACTTCCTCATGGAATGGATATGGAGCATCAGGCAAATGGAAGTGGAAATTGCTCATTATTTTCTGTCCAAATTCATGTTCCCTTTTTTCTGGCATGAACAATGGGTAACTGAATGTATAGAGTTCAAATTCTATAAAAAAAAATCCATGGGGCCATCTAATTTCTTTCATTAGATTGGCATATCGCTTGAGATAACTGGTATGTCAGCTGTAACTTGGCAGTCATATAGCATTTTTCTCTATAATGATATTTGTTGTCACATCACTCAATCTGTGTGTGTTTATTTTAATATGCATTGTAACAGGATTCTGAGAACAAGCTGGGGTGGGGATATAATTCTAAAATAGATAGCCTTCCCTATTCTACAATTTTCTCACTAAGAGCTATTGAATAAGATATTGAACAACTTTTCTGTGCCTCAATCTATAAAATGGGGATAATTTATCCCACCCAAATCACATGAACTGGAGGGAAAAGTAGAATAATAAATATGAATGTACTTTTTCAGGAAAAAGAAGAAAGTAAGTTCCTAACATGTCTTAGATACAGTGCTAAATACTTTAAAGTGTCATTACATTATTTCATACTAACTTTATGAGGTAAGTGCTATTATTACACTCATTTTACATTTGAGGAACATGAGGTGAACAGAGACTGAGCAATTTATTCAGGGTCACAGAGCTACTTAGTATCTGAGACTAGATTTGAATTCAAGTCTTCCTGACTGCAGGCCCAGCATTTTATTCACTTTACCACCTAGCTACCTACCTAACTAGAGGAATTAACTAGAATTCACTTCCTTACCATTTTTGCAGAAATTGGGGGACAATGAATATGCAAAATGACATATCATCTAAGACTTGGTCACTATATTGACTAATTTTGCTGAAGTGCTTTTTAACCTCTTTTTTAATTGCCTGTTTGAAGAGATGGTTCTCTAGATGACAGAGAACAGAGAGATATTGGGAAATGAGGGTGATATAAAACATATATACATTTTAAATAAAATGTTTACAAGTATAAGATTATATTTGAAGAATTTTTTTGGAGAAGTGGCATAAAGGATATCAGAGAAATAAGTGATCATAAAATAGCAGCCCAGTCATCTAGTAAAGGAAAGAAATAATTCATGAAAATCCTGTATGTTCCTTTGTAACCATGTAATGTAAAAGGATCTAGTTAAAGGTCCCAAAATATTTGGGTAGACTTCCCAAATGGAGGACTTATAAAAGGAAATGGGAGAGTTCTACTTAAGATTGATAGTTGTGGATGGGCTGTGGGTTGCATCATTGATCTATGTCAATGAAATCCATCAATTTGAATATAGTTTAATTTAAATCAAATAGCTTAGCTAGTATTAAAAAAAGTTCTTTTTAAAAATCCTGAGCAAAGAATCTATATAATTAGACAACCATGAACTCTGGATTTGAGTATGCATAATCAAAACCTAATATCTTGATGAAAAGGGGTCAGTAAGATCAACAATCACCTGCTGAATGTGGAAATAGAAAAAGACATTTAAATTGGTATCAGAACATTTGGACTTTTTCTCTTAATTCTCCTACTCATTTTATATATATATATATATATATATATATATGGGGGAAATTCCTTCCTTATGATAGATAGGGAACTTGAATGAATCCATAGGGGTCATCCTTTTATGTTTAGATATTTTTCTTTTTGTCTGACTCTAATCTTTAATAATTGAGTTTGTGGATGAATTGCAACCCCAAAAAGGGTAGATAAAATTGTTCTCTTTTGTATATCCAATGAGTCATCCACTGTTTGAGCTTAGCAATTAGGGAACCCTTCATCATCCAACACTGCAAGCCTCTCAGTGATGAGTCAGGCAGATAGCCAACACCCTGAGTAGAGTGTTGGACTTTGAGTCAGGAAGACTTTAGGTAAAATCCTGCATGAGATACTTAACAGTTGTGTGATACTAGGAAATTTATTTTAAATCTCTTAGCTTTATTTTCCTAAGCTATAAAATTGTGATGATAACAATATCTACCTCACAGAGTTATAGTGAGAACCAAATAAATTAACATTTGTGAGGAATACTTGAAGGCTTTATATAAATGATACTAATTATTATGAGAATTTCCTGAAGCATCATTGTTCTCTGTCCCAAATGTCCACAAAGTCATCTGGAGTCAGGAATGGACAAACTCCAAAGGAGGCAGGAAGAGATTATTCTCTTGTACTCACTCTTCATCCCCTGGAATACAAAGATATCCCCTGACTGATTTCCATTCAACCATGTGGGAGTTCTAAGACTGTTCCAACATTCCCAAATGACATATTCAGACTTACTACTTTTAAAACAAAAGGATTGCATTAGATTATTTAATTCAATAAACAACTATTAAAACAGTTTTCATTCTCTGTAGTAACTTTATATAGATCTTACAATCTAGGAATGGAATGACTCCTTTCAATTTTAACATTTTTATTTTTTTTCCTTTTATACCATTTAAAATCCTGAAGCAAACTCTTTGGTCAGGTGAGACTGAGGCAAGAAATGTATAGAAGTAGAGATCTAAGTCTTATATTGGGCAATATACTAGAAAAGCTGAAACCTATAACCTATAGTAAAATTTTGGATTTGTGCTAGATACAGGATAGTTTTTGATCTGAAAGAAGCTTTAACAGCAGTTATCTCAACCTCCATAAGAAACTGAGGTCAAGAGCAACTTGTCTGTTTGAAGTCACACAGGAATTAATTGGAAGATCACAAACTCCAACCCATCCATTTTCAGCCTACAATTTTAGAAGTTTTTCAGAAGAATCAGATTAGCAACACAAACATACACATATGTATGTTTGTATGTATGGATTTATATATATATATGTATATATATATGTATATATATACCTAATTTTGTACATATGCAGACAGATAAATAATGTTGTGCCATAGATTTTGGTCAGATTTTTTTGTTAAAAGGAAGATTTAAGAGAAAATGGATATCCTAGGAAATTCAATGATTATTATTTTTAAAGAAATAAATACAAGTTCATAATTGATTAAAATAATATTAAATGAGGTGATCATTGTCAAAATAACAAGTAAAGATAATTAATACTATTTAAGATGCATGTACAATATATGTAAATGTCATACTGCATAAATAAAGTATAATTTGGACTAAAAACAACTATGTTGTGTCTTTTTTCTGTGTCTAAAAGAATAATAGAGCATATTAAAAAAAATTTCAAAGAACAAAATGCCACATATTTAATTTTGCATATTTGTTTTTTCCCTTAAGGAAGAATACTATAAATCTGTTGAAATTATCATAAGAAAGACAATTATGCCACAAATAATGAGTTCACAAATAATGTCTTATTTCCCCAAAATGAGCATTTTAAGGTATAATTTGAGTTAATAATAAAATTGTAATCAGAGCAACAGCTTTACTTAAACTGGAATGATATAAAAACTCTCTGCCTTTAAACTAAAATCCAACAAAATGCTGATGTTGAAAATTCAGCATTAGTTGAAATTTCAAAGGGAATGAAAGGTTTTTGTTGTCTTTTTTTAATAGATGGCAGCTTTTTAGCTCTAGGATATATCACCTACCTTCTGGCTAGTCCTAGAACTAAAATAAATAAAGCTATAAGCAATGTGAAACCCTTTCATTTCCTTATTTTTATTTTTCATTCCTACTGACTTCATCTTTCACTTCTCTTCTGTCACAGTGCATATGCTTATTTTTAAACTTTTATTCTAAGAAAGAAGTTCATGTTGATCAATATTTTTCATATTATCAAGAGACTTTGAAAGGAAGCCAATTTCAGTTCTTTTCAAGTACAAAAATTAATGTTTATAATTCAATGACAAATTATTAAGTAGTTACCATATGCAGAGCCCTTGGCAAAATTCTGGAGGTGATATAAAGTTGAGATTAGAAATGCTCTTTATTCTTATGCAGTTTTCAATCCACTAGGACTATCAGACAAATGGACAAATAAAACTCTTCCTTTACATTACAAAAAAGAGGTGGAAATATATATTATAAAAGAGCACAAGATTATAAATTCAGAGCTGGAAGTTATCTTAGCAACTTAGTCTAACTCCATATTTTATTATTGAGGAATCAAACTGTAGAAAATTAAATCATTAGCCTGGGTTCTCAAAGCTAAATGGAATTTAAACACAAGTCTTAGGATGACTGGAGAGATCAAAGAAGGGCTCCAGAAAGTTTTGGCATTTGAGTTGGGCTTTAGTGAATATGTAGAAATACTAGAGGTGGAGAACACATTCCAAGTTTGAAGAAAGATGAGAATAAAAGCATAGACACTGGAAAGAATGGTGTATATATGAAGCCTTTGGAATTATGCAACCTGGCCCTCAATCTGCTTTTTGCCAAAATGGCTCTAACAATGATTCTTTTACAGTAATTCACATCCCATCTATTTCTTTTTTTAAACACTTATCTTCCATCTTCAAATCAGTATTGTATTGGTTCCAAGTCAGAAGAGTAACAGGGTAGGCAATGGGAATTAAGTGACTTTCTGAGGGTCACACATCTAGGAAGTGTCTGAGGTCATATTTGAACATCTTTAGACCAGTCTCTCAATCTTATGAGTCATCTAACTGCTCCCCACCATCCCATTCATTTTTAATCTGTGTGCATAGTTTTCTGTTTAGGCAAAGTTCTTGCTTCAAATGGCAGGGGAAATATCTTTAAGAAAATCAGTTCCTGAGAGTTGGAGTCAAGATGGTGGCATAGAGGCAGTGAAAGTTCAGACCTCTGAAAACCCTTCCTTACAAACTAAATGCTCCAAGGGGACTAAAATCAAACCTAACAACAACAGAGCCAAGGAACCCTCCTGCTGGACTCAACTTAAAAGGTATGCTTGCCAAAATCCTGAATTTGAGAACACTTGGGTTTAAGGGGAAGAAAGAAGGAAGGTCCTGTGATCCCTCCCCCACATAGAGCACTAAGCCTCCAACAGTAGCTGGAACCTCTGGGCATGAAAAGGTGCTGGTCTGGAGGGAGTACCTTGTGGGAAAAGCTGTTCCAGGGCACATCCAACTCAACCAAACTGGAATTAACCCCATCAAAATCTTCAGAGTGCAGGGAGGCTCAAGCTTCAACACCCCCTAAGCTCCAAGGGTGAAGGCTGACAGAAAAGCCCAAAAGCACAAAAAATGAGAGGAGCAAGAGAATAGACAACTGCAGGGTGTAAAGAAGGGGTAAAAATAAGCAGACAACAGAAAAAGAAATTACAATTGACAGCTTCTATACAGGCAATGAACAAAGAGTAAATGGAACAGAGAAAGTTTAGAGAATACCAAGCAAAAAAACAGAAACCCCAGTGAATTGGATATAGGCTCTGGAAGAATTCAAAATACAATTCAAAACAAAATTAAGAGAGGCTGAAGACAACAGGGAAAAGAATTTAAAAAGTAAGATAAGTCATCTGGAAATATAGACACTTGAACTAAAACAAGAAAATAGTGTCTCAAAAGACAAAATTAACCATCTGGAAAATGAGGCAAAGGAGATGAAAGATGACCTCCAAAGAAAATCATACCAGAAGGAGAAGGATGACCAAAAAGTCCAGAATAAAATCTTGTCTTTAAAATCCAGAATAGAATAACTAGAAACAAGCAAATTCACAAGGCAGAAGGACACAATAAATGAAAATCAAAAGAATGAAAAAATTGAGGAAAATATGAAGCACCTCATTCACAAAATAGAAAATTTAGAAAATCATTCCAAGAGAGACAACTTAAGAATCATTGGTCTCCTGGAACACCATGACAAAAGAAAAAACCTGGACATTATACTACAGGAAAATATCCAAAAAAAATGCCCCGTTATTCTAGAACAAGAGGGAAAAGTAGAAATTGAAAGAATCCACAGATAACCTCCTGTACTTAATCCCCAACTGGCAATACCCAGAAATGTTATAGCCAAATTAAAGAACTATCAGACCAAGGAAAAAATGTCGCAAGCTGCTAAGAAAAAGTCACTCAAATACCATGGAACCACAGTGAGGATAACACAGGATCTGGCTGCATCTACACTGAAGGAACAAAAGGCATAGAATATGATATTCCAGAAAGCAAGGGAACTAAGTCTACAACTAAGAATCAATTACCCAGGAAAACTGACTATACTCTTACAGGGGAAAATACAGTAATTTAACAAAATAGAAGAATTCCTTGCAGTTGGAAAGAAAAGACCAGACCTGAGCAGAAAATTTGATGCCCAAACACAGAACTCAAGAATATCATCAAAAAGTAATTAAGAAAGAGGGAAAAAAAAGAAAACAAAAAAATCTTTTTTTAAGGGTCCCAATAAGTTAAAATGATATGAATGCCTATGAGAAAAGTGGTCAAATAAATTTTTAATTCCTTTTCTTCTTATAGTATGGCAAATTCTTGTAGTCTTCACTGCAAATGATTAAGTGGAATATTACTGCATTCTCTCCTACAGACTTGTGGGATAGAAATTACTTTAAATTGGACCTGTACAAGGTCCTATTATGAATTTATTCTTGCTTACTCAACATTTTATATACATAGATTTTGGTATTTTCATTCTGATTTTAATTTTTTTTCTTTCTCCCAAAAGTTTAACTTTCTCCCATTTTTTCTTTATATTTTTGTTGTTTTTTTCCCCCAATTCTTTTAATAATTGACTCATATACCCCCCTAACTCAACCATGCATCCTGAGCTGAACTGGTTGTTTTTTAATACCTACTTCAGAGGGAGATTGTATTTTAATAAAAATCCAAGATTTTGAAATTTTTTGTTCAAGAAAGATCTCCAAAGAAGAAGCTTGAACATGCTAAATCCAGATAATGAACTGTCGCAGAAAGATGCCAGAAAACCTACACTACATCAAGAAGATCAAGAATGAACTTTGGATGTGTTTGATTGAACTGAAGTTAGATTGAAGATTTATTGTAAATGTACACTTTTATGCCAAAGGGGACTGCCCCTAATTTGGCTTTTTGTCAATGTGCCTAGAAAAACATTGGGTTTGCTTTCTCTCTTTTCTATTCCTCCCTAATTCTTGTAATTTCCTTTTAGAAACTGAATATTGTATACATCTGTAGTTAGAATTGCTTTAGGACTACAAGATGATTATGTTAAATAATCAAGGGGGAAACTAGTCTCCCAAAGATCCTCAGGGGAGATTGTGAATTTTAAAACTACTCCACCCTATTGAGACCATACTTTAGAAGATCTGATTTAGATATTTCCTTATTTGTAATAAGGTGATACTTGGTCTAACAGAATCAGGTCTTGGGAACTCTACAATGCTACACCCTACTTAGTTTAGCGAGGTCAGGAATGTCTGCACCCATACTCAAGGATTAAGTATTTAAGAAGATGGCCTTCAACAGACATGTGCAGAAACAGCTGACAGACCCCTGGGGTGTCCTAAGTCAAGCTAAGCTAACATTGGTACAGATGAGATGCAGGAAAGTGATGTAAAACAATCTATATAGGGCACATCACTTCCTCTCTTAGGCTCTTTCCCCAGAGTGGTAGCTCTGACTGGCAGCATGCTAAGCATTCCTACATCTTGGCATGGTGGTAGCTATTTGTCTGGGTTTTGGCAGTGAGTTTGCCCTTGGGAAAATTCAGGTTCAGGCATCTTGGCTGAGCCCTCTTGGAGTTCAGGCTGATTCCTTCCTCCTTTACTCTCCAAACCTTACCTTCCTAGAGCTTCTAATCTTCCAACTAGCACAAGCCAGGCAGGAGAAATCCTACATCCTTTCCTTCTCCCTTCTTAATTTCTTTTCCAGTTGACTTGGGTATTTTTTTTTTAATTTGGGATATCCATGGCGACCAAATAATTTATATACTTTAGGTCACAATGCTAAAAATTGTCCATTACCATTGGTAACTCTTAAAAAATTTTATTATCACCTGGGCAGCTAGAAGAATTACACTTAGAGGGAACAGTATAGGATGAAATGACAAGACACACACACACACACACACACACACACACATATATATATATATATATATATATAAATGTATAAACACACACACAAACAGAGCTTTAAAAGAGGTTAATACTAAAAGCAATGAAAAAAGAAACAAAAGGGTGTAAATTTATATATCACAAAGAAACACATGGAGGGAAGGGGGAGAAGATCAATACACTGGAAGGGTAAAGAGGGTGGATATAGGAAATATTCAAGTCTTGTAGGCATTGAAATTGACTCAAAGCAGGAAAAACAGTTAAATACAATGGGGCAGAGAATTGATTTGTGTCCTATAAAGAAGTAGAAGGGTAAAAAACAGACTGGTGGGGAAGGTAGCAGTATAAGGGAGGGACAGGGAGGGGGCATCTTATAAAAAGATAGTAAAGAAAGTAAGAGGGGAATAAGAAGGGAGGGGTAGAAAGGGAAGTAAAATAAGGGTGGGAATTAGGGGCATTGATTAAAAACAAAACATTGGTGTAGAAGGAAATAGTGAAAGAAGAAAGAGCAGGGCTAAGAGTGGAAATCAAAGCCTTGGGAAGTACACAGCAGGTAATCATAACTCTGAATGTGAATGAAATGAACTCACCCATAAAATGCAAGGGAATAGCACAGTGGATTAAAAACCAAAACCCTACCATATGCTGTCTACATGAAACCCACATGAGGAAGGCAAACACATATAGAGTAGAAATAAGAGGATGGAGCCAAATCTATTAGGTATCAACTAATAAAAAGAAGGCAGGAGTAACAATCATGATATCTGACAAGGCCAAAGTAAAAAAATGATCTAGTTAAAAGAGATAGGGAAGGTAATTACATCTGGATAAAAGGCAGTATAGCCAATGAGGAAATTTCAATAGTCAACATGTATGCACTAAATGGCATAGCATCCAAATTTCTCAAGGAGAAACTAGTGAATCTCAAGGATGAAATAGATAGAAAAACTATACTCATGGAAGACCTGAACATTCCTCTATCAGAACTAGATAAATCAAACCAAAAATAAATAAGAAAGAAGTAAGAGAAGTGAATGAAATCTTAGAAAAATTAGAGTTAATAGATATGTGGAGAAAAATAAATAGGGACAAAAAGAAAGACACATTCTTTTCAGCACCACATGATATATTCACAAAGATTGACAATGTACTTGGGTATAAAAACATTGCAAACAAGTGCAAAAGAGGAAAAATAATAAATGCAACCTTCTCAGATCACAATGCAATGAAAAATAATAATTATTAAGGAAACATGGAAAGGCAAATCAAAAATTAATTTGAAATTAAACAATATGATTCTCCAAAACTAGTTAAAGAATAAATCATAAAAACAATAATTTCATTGAAGAAAATTACAATGATAAGACATATTTTCAGAATCTGTGTGATGCAGCCAAAGCAGTACTCAGGGAAAATTTATATCCTTATGTTGATATATTAACAAATTAGGGAGGACAGAGGTCAATGAATTGGACATGGAAATCAAAAAACGAGAAAACACACAAATTAAAAATCCTCAGATGAAGACTAAATTAGTGATCCTAAAAATCAAAGGAGATATTAATAAAATTGAAAGCGAAGAGCTATTGATTTAATAAATAAGACTAGAAGGTGGTACTTTGAAAAAACAAATAAAATAGACAAAGTACTTGTCAATCTAATTTAAAAAGGAAAGAGAAAAACCAAATTGACAGTATCCAAGATGAAAGGGAGACCTTACCCCTAATTAAGAGGAAATTAAGGCAATCATTAAAAATTATTATGCCAAATTATATAGCAATAATTATGGCAATCTAGGTGATATGGATGGATATGTACAAAAAATATTAATTGCCTAGACTAACAGAGAAAGAAATAGACCACCTAAACAACCCTATATCAAAAAAAGAAATTGAATAAGCTATCAAAGAACTCCCTAAGCAAAAAATCCCCAGGTCCAGCTGGATTCAGAAGTGAAATCTATCAAACATTCAAAGAACAACTAATCACAATATTATACAAACTATTTGACAGAATAAACAAAGAAAGAGTTCTACCAAATTCCTTTTATGACACAAATATTGTACTGATACCAAAGCCAGGCAGGTCAAAAATAGAGAATAGACCAATCTCCTTAATGAATACAGATGCAAAAATCTTAAATAGGATACTAGCAAAAAGACTCCAGCAAGTGATCACGAAGGTTATTCACTATGACTAGGTAGTATTCATACCAGGAATTCAAGCATGGTTCAACATTAGGAAAACCATTCACATAATTGACCATATTAACAAGAAAAATGACAAAAATCACATGATTATCTCAATAGATGCAGAAAAAGCCTTTGATAAAATACATGTAAACCTCAAAATTTCTTAGACTTATAAATGTTGGAAATTTCACCATTGGGAAATTTCATACTTGAAAAATGTCCTATTGATAGTGGGTCTTGACTATTGGAATGTGAACCCCATTGGCATGGGAGGTTCCTTCTCCTTCCTTCTTAAGATTACTTTAGGACAGAAACCTTTTGCTGAACAATGGAAAGGACTTTGACCTATGCTTAAGCATAGAACAGGAATTTCTTTGAGTCATGATTGATTTTAGAATTGATACAATGAAGATACTTGGAATCAATCTCCACCCTATTCAGTCCTAACAGGATTGAGTAAGGGCTGCAGCCTAGATCAAAATTTAATTATTTCAATCTCTACCCTACTCAGGTTAACAGGATTTAGAAAGGGCTGTAGCAAAGGATCAAAGATTTAATTATTTGAAAATATGACCTTCAACAGACATGTGCAAAGCCAGAAGACCTCTGCGCGGTCCTGGGTTAAGCTAGAGCCTCCATTGGCACAGGGAAATTGATGGACAGGTGATTGGTAGATGTGAGGACTGAGGGGAGGGAACTTGGATGGTTTCCTTAAGGATAGGGGGGTCTGAAGACTCGAGGTGGTGGTTGAGAAGTTGGTCGGTGTGGTTGGTGTGTGCTCTGAGAAGCTTGTGCTGAAGGAAGCTGAAGGTGGGGGCCCCGGAGACTGTTTCTCCATTTTGGTCACGTGAGTAATAGGGACTGATCTCTTTTCTTTGCCCCAGCTATCTAAGGGCTTGGGCCTTTTGGCCCAGCCTAAACAGAAGGGGTATTTAAGCCCTATTCCCTTCTCTCCCTTTTTCTCTCTCTCTATCTCGAATTCCTTTCTTCCTCCTATTGTAATTAAACTCCATAAAAGATTGACTGCTGACTTGAGTTTTCATTTAGGAATTACTTAGCTGAATTCCTTAGTGACCTTAAATTAATATATATCAGTCTTTTAAAGTGATTTCCTTGTCACACAACACCCATTCCTACTGAAAACACTAGAAAGTATAGGAAGAGAAGGGTCTTTCCTAAAAATTATAAACAGTATATATCTAAAACTATCAGCAAACAACATCTGCAATGGGGATAAACTAGAAGCATTTCCAATAAGATCAGGACTGAAATAAGGATGCCCATTATCACCTCTATTATTTAACATTGTACTAGAAACACTCATTATAGCAATTAGAGAAGAAAAATAAATTAATGTTATTAAAATAGGCAATGAGGAGACCAAGCTATCACTCTTTGCAGATGATATGATGATCTACTTAAAGAATCCCAGAGGATCAACCACAAAGCTAGTGGAAATAATCAATAACTTTAGCAAAGTTGCAGGATACAAATAAACCCACATAAATCATCAGCATTTCAACATATATCCAACACTTCTGAGCAGCAAGAATTAGAAAGTGTGAAGATTGGATTTAGCTATATCCTGATTTTAACAATGAAGCATCTTAGCTCTTCCTTTATAGTGAAGCTAGAATTATAAGATACAATCTATTTTAGATATTAACTACTAAAACGTGTTAAGTAACTACCATATGTGAACTTAACAAAAGAAGATTTAAGTAACCCAAAAAAATAAAATGTAACAAAAGAAGGTGAGAACTAATGAAGGGAAGGTCCTGGAGAATATCTAACCAAATAAGGTGAGAACTAAAGAATGGACAGTCCTGGAGAAAAGCATCTGCTAAGATTGGTAGATGTGAAAATTTAGAGGAGGTGACACAAGAGAAAAAGGTCTTTATATAGAGGTAAACAAGACTGAAGAGGGATTTGGATTCAGACATTTGGATGAATTTGGAGACAGTCAGTCCCCCTTACCCCACCTGAGCAAAGAATTCAGTCACTTGGAGCTGAAGGTAAGATGAACATTCGGACATACCCCATGCAGAGATTTGGGCACTGACTCAGAGGAGTGACTGGAAGACAGACTCAGAGGAGCAAATGGAAGACCAACACCCAAAATTCTTTTAGACTGTTACCTTTAGTGAGTGAAAAGCTGACTTGGTGACCCTGCCTTTCTGGAGGCCTGAAGCCTCCAGAAAAGGTCCAACTTCTTGAGATTCTCTTCCCCTGGCTGGGACTTAGAAATTCTAAACTGGTATCAGAAGGAGCCAGAATTTTCTCTCTCTCTCTCATTCCTTAATATCTTACTCCTATTGTAAATATTGTAAATAAACTACTATATAATTCCATTTACTTTAGTAATTCATTTTGGGATTTAGAATTAAATCTCTGGCAACCACCTAAATAATAAATTATAAGTCCAACCACAATTAATTTTAACAAAAGAAAAATTCCATTTAAAATCACCCTAGACAATATAAAATACTTAGGAATCTATCTGCCGAGATAAACATAGGAACTATATGAACACATCTATAATCCACTCTCCATACAATTAAAACTAGATGTAAATAATTGGAAAAATATTGATTGCTCATGGGTAGGATGAGCTAACATAATAAAAATGACAATCCTACTCAAATTAATTTACTTATTTAGTACCAAACCCATTGGACTACCAAACAAACCTTTTTATTTTTCTGAATTAGAAAAAAGCATAACAGAGTTCATTTGGAAGTATAAAAGATAAAGGATATCCAGGAAAATCATGAAAAAAAAATGTGAAGGAAAGAGGCTTTGCAGTCCCAGATCTCAAAAATATACTATAAAGCAGTGGTCATCAAAACAATTTGGTACTGGTTAAGAGACAGAAAGGAGGATCAGTGGAATAGACTTGGGGTAAGTGAGCTCAGCAAGACAGTCTATGATAATTCCCAAAATCCCAGCTTTTGGAACCAAAATCTACTATATGATGAAAACTTCTGGGAAAACTGGAAGACAGTGTGGGAGAGATTAGGTCTGGATCAACATCTTACACCCTATACCAAGATAAACTCAGAAGGGGTGAATGACTTCAATATAAAGAAGGAAATTATAAGCAAATTGGATAAACACAGAATAGTATACATGTCACATCTTTGGGAAAGGAAAGACTTTAAAAACAAGCAAGAACTAGAAAAAATTACAAAATAAAAAATCAATAATTTTGATTGCATCAAATTAAAAAGTTTTTGTACAAACAAAACTAATGCATCCAAAATTAGAAGAGAAGCTACTAATTGGGAAATAATCATCATTACAAAAACCTCTGATGAAGGTCTAATTACTTAGATTTATAAAGAGCTCAACCAATTGTACAAAAAATCAAGCCATTTTCAAATTGATAAATGGGCAAAGAACATGAATAGGCAATTTTAGTTAAATAAATCAAAATTATTAATAAGCACATGAAAAAGTGTTCGAAATCTCTTATAATCAGAGAAATGCAAATCAAAACAACTATGAGGTATCACCTCAAACCTAGCAGATTGGCTAACATGACAGCAACAGAAATTAATGAATGCAGGAGATGATGTGGAAAAACTGGGACATTCATGCTTTGCTGGTAAAATTTTAAATTGATCTAACCATTCTGGAAGGCAATTTGGAACTATACACAAAGGATGCTAAAAGATTGTCTGCCCTTTGATCCAGCCATAGCACTGCTGGGTTTGTACTCCAAAGAGATAATAAGGAAAAAGACTTGTACAAGAATATTCATAGCTGTGCTCTTTGAGGTGGCAAAAAAATGGAAAATGAGGGAATGCCCTTCAGTTGGGAAATGGCTGAATAAATTGTGGTATATGTTGGTCATGGAATATGATTTTGCTCAAAGGAATAATAAAGTGGAGTAATTCTATGGAGACTGGAGCAACCTCCAGGAAGTGATGCAGAGTGAAAGGAGCAGAACCAGGAGCATATTGTACACAGAGACTGATACATTGTGGTACAATCAGATGTAATCCACTTCTCCATTAATGACAATGCAGTGATCCTGAACAACTTGGAGGAATTGATGAGAAAAACCACTATCCATATCCAGAGGAAAAACTGTGGGAGTAAAATCACTGAAGAAAAACAACTGCTTGAACACATGTTTTGAGTGGATATGGTTGGGGATGTAGACTCTAAATGCACATCCCAATGCAAACACTAACAACATGGAAATAGGTTTTGATCAAAGACACATGTAATTCCCAGTGATATTGTGCATAAGCTATGGGAAGGGTGGGAGGAGGGGAGGAGGAAGATAATATGATTCTTGTAACCAAAGAATAATGTTCTAAATTGACTAAATAAATTAATTTAAAATAAAAAGTAAATAAAAATCATTTCAATGAAAAAAAATGAAAATCAGTGCCTATGCTAAAATATTGTCTGACCTTTGATCCTGCCATAGCACTGCTGGGTTTGTACCCCAAAGAGATAATATGGAAAAAGACTTGTATAAGAATATTCATAGCTGCACTGTTTGTGGTGGCAAAAAAATGGAAAATGAGGGGATGCTGAACAAATTGTGGTATTTGTTGGTGATGGAATACTACTGTGCTCAAAGAAACAATGAACTGGAGGAACTCCATGTGAACTGGAAGGATGTCCAGGAATTGATGCAGAGTAAGAGGAGCAGAACCAGGAGATCATTGTACACAGAGACTGATACACTGTGGTACAATCGAATGTAATGGACTTCTCTACTGAATGAACAATACCTATGTAATTGATCTATCACAGTATCTTATGCCTTCAAGATGGACTTTAAGGGTGAACATCACAGCTCTGCAGCTAAGTTACTTCTGGCAGCACAGAACCCATTGTCCCTGGCAGATCAGCCTCATCAGCTATATGCTAATGCACCACCCCTATTCTCTGCCCTAATCCTGTCATATCTTCTTTGAGTTCTGGGCTTCCTCCACCAAGTATGCCCCCACTAGGCTCAGTCCCACCTCCAGTGCCACTTCTGGGAGCCTTTCCTTCAAGAATACCACCAGAAATCCCCCCCCACTTAAACCTCCTGGAACTGGAGCCCATTGCTCTCCATCAGCAGGAAACCCTGGGGCTAGACATCCTGCATATGGACACTCACATCCCCATCAGGTGGGATGCTTCATCCCGGTATGTCTCAGATGCAGCTCGCCCACCATGTTCCACATGGCATGAGACATCCCCATGAAGGGCCACCAGGCTCAGGAGGAGAGCCTCCTTGACCACCAATAGGAATGCCACATCCTGGCCCCCCTACTATGGGAATGCCTCCCTGAGGACCCCATTTTGGATCGCCCATTGGTCACCCAGGCTCCATGCCCCATGAGATGCAAAGATCTCCTCTGTTAATGCCCCTCTCCACATGAATATAGCAGTCCCCCTCTACCTCTACCCTATGACTATCAAAGAGGACCTCTTCCTCCACCTCAACCTTCTTCCCAATCCCCAGTGCCTCCCTGTGGTCCACTGTGGGGTCTTTTTCCACAGTATGGACAAATTTCTCTACAATCTACTAAACTCCTCTGAGATTCTCCCTTTCTTCTGGACCAATCAGAGGAACTGTTGCCCCTTTGGCCTGAGCCACCCCCTTTCTTCCTCAAATATGCCCTTTTTTCCAGTGAGATTTTTTCCCCTCAACTGGACTTTTTTTCTATGTTGGACTCCACTTCTTTCCTAAATTCTGACAGTGAATAAAGTTGGATCCCATTTAAAAAAAAAGCTGAAGGGTTATAACAATGAAATTGAAATAAGGAAGAAATGAGTTTAAATTCTGCCTTATATGCTTACTAAATTTGTCACTTGGGCAACTTTTTATTTGATTGAGTTTAAAATTTATTTAAGATCTGATCTCAATTTCTTTTTCTAGAAGATGGAGATATGTATGATACCAATTTTTGAGGGAGAAATGAATTAATGTATTAAAGTATTTTGCAAACCTTGAAGCACTTTATAAGTTTGGGTCTTTTTTAATGAAAATATTAATAATATGTCAGGTCATAATTACCAAGGGAATAATGTACATGTAGACTCTTATGCATTTTTCATCATTTAGGGAACATTATACTTTATAAAAGAACCAGGTATAAATCCTTCAGAATTCTGGCATATAGTTGTTAAATTACCTTTGAAAAATCACTGAATATGTATATAGATTGGACAAGATCCCTCATATCTATCAATTTCTCAAAATGCAAATTTTAGGTCATTGTGCTCTAAATTGGTAGAGGAGATCTCCACAACTTTCTCAGGTTAATTAAATCACAGAGAATTTCTAATTAAACAGCCTATAGTCATTATTGTCTGCAAACACGATTCTTTAGCAAGACTAGTCATCTAAGAACATTTAAATGAGAATCAATATTTCTAATCTCTAGAACAGTTTGAAAAGGGGATAAATGTAAAACACAATACAGATATGGATCTGAAAGATCTGTATTATTTTGAAATTTCTTCTGTTACTGGAATTAGAGAGTCTATGATATGAAATTAGGAAGAATTACATTAAAAAGAGGATTTGAAAACCCCTGCTAGTAACATTACCTCAATGTAGCAGTTATCAATTGTTTCTAATCAATTAAAGTATCAAACATATTATCTTAGCTCTTGGAAAAGTAGGAAAATGAAAATCTCCAAAATGTCCATATGATTACAAATTTCTTCATTTCAAGTTTAAGTCATGCCAGAGTGGAGATTTTCTTAAATAAGAAAGTATACTTTAGAAATAAGTTGTATATTTAGTTACGCAGATTGGAACATGTCACCCCTATTCAACAATCTTAAATGTATTCTCATAATATTGAACAGGATATTCAAAACCCACATACTGCTAATTAAAGCCTTCAATTGTCAGCAATATAGCAGTATAATTGCAAATCATCTCTCTTTCAAGTCTTATGCTATGTCCCTGCCTTGAATATATTTCATTTATTCCTTTATTACTGATCAAGGAGCTATTCCGATTATAAGCTATTTGATCACTCTCTTCATGCCTTTTCACACCATATTGGAAACCTCGTCTTCCTAACTTTTGCCTCATGCATTATCTAATTTGCTTCAAAATACAGATTGAGAGCTACCTCCTATAGTGGACAATCCCTCATCCCTTAAGTTGTAAGCATTCTTTCTTCTAAAAATAGCCTTTTATTATTATATCCTAGCTTTTGTTTATATATTATAGCTTCCTCAGTCCAGTAAAAGATAATGACCTTGAGGAGAGAGAATAGTTTCTTTCAGTCACTGTATACTTAGCACCTAACTGATTGGCTTTTGAGGGATCCATAATGAAAAAGTATATCCATTGCCATAAAAGGAAGAGAGTCTGAATGTAGCTTAAAACATAGTATTTTTAACTTTATTACATCTATGAATCTTTTCTCTAATATCAGCAACTTGTATTGTTTTACAACATCTCTAACACAGAAATATGTATTGTATGATAACATTTATAGCCTATATCATATTACCTGAATTTTGGGGGAGGGGGAGAAAGGAAGAAAATAACATGGATTACAAAACATCAGAAAAAATAAATATAAAAAAAATCAACATAATATCTGAAAAAGTAAAAACAATTTAAAAAATAAAATATCTTTTAAAATTGTAGAAGAAGCAGAGTCAAGATGGCAGAGTTAAGGTAGTAACTCGGCCAAAATCTTCAAATATTTCTATCCAAACAACTTTAAAATTACACCCGAGATTGAATTCTGGAAAAATAAAACCAATAAAAGCATCAGGGTGAACTATATATTTTTTTTCCTATGACAACTTGGAAGGGCCTTGGAGACTGCGTTGATAGCAATAGCAATAGCTTCAGGAACTCTTGGCCAAGAGACAGTAAGGAGGTCAGACAAATGGTCAGAAAGAAATGTGGGTGATCCTGGACTAACATTAAAACTGAAACTGGGAGGTGTTTTACAATGCTATTACCCATATGCAATTCTGAGTCTTAGTGAGAGGGCAAAGAAAAGTACTTGTCATCAATCCCAAGGGTTTAAACATCCTATCTATGGTTCAAAGAAAGAGACGAACACTAGTATTTGTGGTTACATGGCAACAGGGAACCTGGCCACAGCTCCAGGCCTCTGACAAGAGTAATGACCTACCACTTTTAGCTATAGAGGGGGCAAGGACTCTTTGTTTGTAAAGACCACAATACAGGCCAGGAGAGCAATGACTACATCTTTCCATGGATCACACTACCTCAAAAGTATTGAAAAGTCATAGACCCCATGAAATAACCCTGAAGACAACACCATGGAAAAGACTAACACTTAGGACAATGCCTCCACAATCAAGATAAAGAGTACAAGTTTAACATAAAGTTCAAAATAAAGAAATAGGAATGAACAATTAGAAATAGAATAGCAATCAACAATAACAATAACACAAGAAGATAATAAAAAGCTACAAGTAACAGGGAAGACCAAGTCAAAAACTCAGAATGTCAGTAATGTCAAAATATCTATAAGGAAAACACTAATAATACAAATTGGACATAGGCCCAACACAAGTTCCTGGAAATTTAAAGAAAGAAGATAAAATAAAAATTTGGAAAATAATTCAGTGATGCAATAAAAATCTGAAAAGGAAATTAATATAATAGTAAAAGATCACAAAAATGATATATACCTTTATGAAACCAAATTGGAAGCAATGTCAAGATTTAAGTTCATAGTTATCATACCAGCAAAATTCTCTCGATATAACCTTCCAACTAACTTTAAAATAATGTCTCAAATCAAATTCTGAAGTGGTAGAGACAAAAAGGATAAGGATGAAGAATTTTCATGACCTAACAAAACTTCAGAAGTACTTGGAAGAGGTATATAACACAAATGTGGAGACTGTTTCAGAATGCACATATTTGATGGACCCAACAATGGGCACAGCAACAAACAGTGGTAGATTCAGCTCTCAGAAAGATATTACAGGGGTCCTGTTGATGGCATTGGATATAGCTGGCACTGATTGTCATCTCTATTTCCCTTTCAGAGTTCTTACTCAATTGCAAATTGAAGAGGAGTATGCTCACTGATTCAAGGCCAAGGGATGTACTAGTCCTTATAATTTCAGAGAACTAGGAGAACTTCCTGGAAAAATACCAGATTGAAGACCAAGAGATCAGTGATCATACTGCTCTCCTTTGGGAAACCTTGAAATTTTAGAGATCTGAAAATGGAAAGAAAAAAGCCTCCAGATAACAAAAAGTTCAATGTCAAGAAATAGGCTTTAAAATGAAAAACAACAACAAACTTGATCCTAAAATAACTATGGTAGTAAGGAAAATCAAGACACAAAATCAGAAGAAGACAATGACACTAAATCATCTACCTCCAAAGCCTTAAAAAAATGTATAAAACACTGAGAAGTCAAATATAGGACCATGCAGACAGTATTTTACAGAGGTAACATTTGAACTCAGAACTTCCTTACTTCAAATTCAGAGATCTATCCTCTTTACCTTCCATTCCCTGGCACCTGTACCTAGTGAACTGCTTAGTACCTAGTGACTGCTTAATAAATATTTGTTCAAGTACTACTTTTATTTTTTTGGGATGAGATAAAGCCATGAATGCAGGATGTACTTGAAGTCTTAGTTTATTTTTTTCTCTTGTTCATTTTTTTAGTTTTTATTCCTCCTCCCATTATCTAAACTATCACTTGTTCTTGGGGTACAGGATACATAGCTTCAAGCTTGCAGAGTATTCTTCAGTTTTCATACTTAGGGTAGGTCTGGGTGACCATGTTTCTCACAGTGTATCTGAGGAGGTGGTTTGAGTACCTTAGTCTGGGAAGGTTTACATCTCTTGAGTCCAGTTATATTCAGTATCCACTGTTACCAATTACCCTATTGTTTTATCAGCTGGTCTGGTTCCCTTTCAGATGCTTCAAACCCCTGCAAAGTGGCCTGTACTGGCCACATATCTTATTTTGGGCTCTTCTGCTTCAGATAATTCTACTGCCACTTTAGACTGAGTAAGTTATTCTGATTCCAGATCCTCTTCACTATTTCCTTTTAGCCCCAGCATTCTGCTGCCCCTTGAAACTTTGTAAGTTTCCTGCCTTCTCTGCCTTTGATATCTATTTGGTGTGACTCAGTCTAGGATAGTGTACTTTTAAAGTTCTAAAACTTTAAAAAATGGGGGTGTAGCCAAGATGATGGCATAGTAGCAGCAAAAGCAGAAACTGCATTGACCATCTTTCCAAAGCAATCCTCTCTTAACTATGAAAGAATTATTGTCCCTATAAATTTTAGGCATATACAAACTAGAGGAATTATGATGATGAATTTCCCAATAATCATGAATATATCAATTAAAACATTAATTATCTTTAAGAAATTATAAATATTTAAAGGAATTATACTAAAGAATTTTTGTAAAATATAATATACTTAAGCATTATTGAATATTTCAGAAATTTTGTTACCAACTCATTAAAAACAGCCTCTACAAATATAACTTAAGTTCTATTTGTATATAAACACCTTCTAACACTGGAAAACAGGCTATATTTCCTTTCTTGAAACTGAGGGAGATCAGAATAAGCATAATATAGATTATGTCATCTCTGTTCAAAAACAGTCAGCTGTTCAACATGGCTTCCAAGATGTTTGGTTTGGCATTATAACCCCTCACAACCTGGTTCCATTTTTTCCTACTTTTTCTCAATTTGAATTAGTTTATTTAGTCAATTTAGAACATTATTCCTTGGTTACAAGAATCACATTATTTCCCTCCCTCCCCTCAACCCACCCTTCCCGCAGCCAACATGCAATTTCATTGGGTATTAGTCGTGTACTTGATCAAAACCTATTTCCATGTGTTTGTTGTTTGCAGTAGAATGTTCATTTATAGTCTACATCCCCAACCATATCCCTTCGATCCATGTATTCAAGCAGTTGTTTCTCTTCAGTGTTTTTACACCCACAGTGTTTCCTCTGAAAGTGGATATTGTTCTTTCTCATAGATCCCTCTGAGTTGTTCAGGCTCTCTGCATTGCCACTAATGAAGAAGTCCATTACATTTGATTGTACCACAGTGTATCAGTCTCTTTGTACAATGTTCTCCTGGTTCTGCTCCTTTCACTCTGCATCAAATCCTGGAGGTTGTTCCAGTCCCCATGGAATTCCTCCACTTTATTATTCCTTTGAGCACAATAGTATTCCATCACAAACATATACCACAATTTGTCCAGCCATTCCCCAATTGAAGGACATCCCCTCATTTTCCAATTTTTGGCCACCAAAAAGAACACAGATATGAATACTTTTGTACATATCTTTTTCCTTATTATCCTTTGGGGTACAAACCCAGCAGTGCTATGGCTAGATCAAAGGGCAGACAGTCTTTTAGTGACAACTTTGGGCATACTTCCAAATTGCCCTCCAGAATGGTTGGATCAATTCACAACCCCACCAGCAATGAATTAATGTTCCTACTTTGCCACATCCCCTCCAGCATTCATTACTTTCCTTTGCTGTCATGTTAGCCAATCTGCTAGGTGTGAGGTGATACCTCAGGGTTGTTTTGATTTGCATCTCTCTGATTATAAGAGATTTCGAACACTTTTTCATGTGCTTTTTAAAAGTTTTGATTTCTTTAGCTGAAAATTGCCTATTTATGTCTCTTGCCAATTTATCAATTGGAGAATGGCTTGATTTTTTGTAAAATTGGTTTAGCTCTTTATACATTTTAGTAATTAGACATTAGTCAGACGTTTTTGTAATGAAGATTGTTTCCCAATTTGTTGCTTCCCTTCTTATTTTAGATGCATTAGTTTTGTTTGTACAAGAACTTTTAAATTTATGTAATCAAAATTATTTACTTTACATTTTGTGATTTTTTTTCTAGTTCTTGCTTGGTTTTAAATTTGTTCCATTCCCATAGATCTGACAAGTATACTATTCTGTGATCACCTAATTTGCTTATAATTTCCTTCTTTATATTCAGGTCATTCACCCATTCTGAGTTTATCTTGGTGTAGGATGTGAGATATTGATCCAAACCTAATCTCTCCCATATTGTCTTCCAATTTTCCCAGTGGTTTTTATGAAACAGTGTGTTTTGGTCCCCAAAACTGGGATGTTTGGGCTTATCATAGACTGTATTGCTGAGGTCATTTACCCCAAGTCTATTCCACTGATCCTCCTTTCTGTCTCTTAGCTAGTACCAAAATGCTTTGATGACCACTGCTTTATAGTATAGTTTGTGATCTAGGACTGCAAGTCCTCCTTCCCTTGCATTTTTTTTTCATGATTTACCTGGATATACTTGATCTTTTGTTCTTCCAACTGAACTTTGTTATGTTTTTTTTTTCTCATTCAGTAAAAATGTTTTTTGGTAGTTCAATTGGTTTGGTACTAAATAATTATATTCATTTGGGTAGAATTGTCATTTTTATTATGTTAGCTTGTTCCATCCATGAGCAATCAATGTTTTTCCATTTGTTTAGATGTAGTTTTAATTGTGTGGAGTGTGTTTTGTAGCTGTGTTTATATAGTTCCTGTGTTTGTCTCAGCAGATAGATTCCTAAGAATTTTATATTGTCAAGGGTGATTTCAAATGGAATTTCCTTTTCTAATTCTTGCTGCTGAAATGGGTTGGAGATATATAGAAATGTTGATGACTTATGTGGGTTTATTTTGTATCCTGAAACTTTGATAAAGTTGTTGGTTATTTCTACTAGCTTTTTGGTTGATTCTCTAGGATTCCTTAAGTAAACCATCATATCATCTGCAAAGAGTGATAGCTTGGTCTTCTCATTGCCAATCTTAATACCTTCAATTTCTTTTTCTTCTCTAATTGCTACTACTAGTGTTTCTAGTACAATGTTAATAATAGAGGTGATAAGGGGCATCCTTGTTTCAGTCCTGATCTTTTTGGAAATGCTTCTAGTTTATCCCCATTGCAGATGATGTTTGCTGATAGTTTTAGATATATGCTGTTTATAATTTTTAGGAAAGGCCCTTCTATTCCTATACTTTCTAGTGTTTTCAGTAGGAATGGGTGTTTTATTTTATCAAAGGCTTTTTCTGCATCTATTGAGATAATCATGTCATTTTTGTCAGTTTGCTTGTTAATATGGTAAATTATGTGGATGGTTTTCCTAATCAAAAAATAAATAAGAAAGAGGTAAGAGAAGTGAATGAAATCTTAGAAAAATTAGAGTTAGTAGATATGTGGAGAAAAATAAATAGGGACAAAAAGGAATACACCTTTTCTGCAGCACATGGTACATTCACAAAAATTGGCCATGTATTAAGGCATAAAAACATTGTAAACAAGTGCAAAAGAGCAGAAATAATAAATGCAATCTTCTCAGATCACAATGCAATGAAAATAATAATTAGTAAGGGTACATGGAGAGGTAAGTCAAAAATTAATTGGAAATTAAACAATAGGATTCTCCAAAACTGGTTAGTTAAAGAACAAATCCTAGAAATAATTAATAACTGCATTGAAGAAAATGACAATGATGAGACATCCTTTCAAAACTTATGGGATGCAACCAAAGCAGTACTCAGGGGGAATTTTATATCCTTGAGTTCATATATTAACAAATTAGGAGGGCAGAGTTCAATGAATTGGGCATACAAATTAAAAACTAGAAAGTGAACAAATTAAAAATCCTCAGATAAAGGCTAAATTAGAGATCCTAAAAATCAGAGGAGAAATTAATAAAATTGAAAGTCAAAGAACTATTGATTTAATAAATAAAACTATCAGCTGGTACTTTGAAAAAACAAATAAAATAGACATAGTGCTGCTCAGTCTAAATAAAAAAGGAAAGAAGAAAACCAAATTGACATTATCCAAGATGAAAAAGGAGATTTTACCTTTATAGAAGAGGAAATTAAGGCAATTATTAAAAACTATTATGCCCAATTATATGGCAACAAATATGGCAATCTAGGTGATATGAATGAATACTTACAAAAATATAAATTGCCTAAACTAACAGAGGAAGAAATAGATTACCTAAACAACCCATATCAGAAAAAGAAATTGAACAAGCCATTAAAAAACTCCCTAAGAAAAAATCCCCAGTTCTTGATCGATACAGAAATGAATTCTATCAAATATTCAAACAACTAATCCCAATATTATACAAACTATTTGACATAATAAGCAAAGAAGGAGTTCTACCAAATTCATTTAATGACACAAATAAGGTACTGATCCCAAAGCCAGGCAGGTCAAAAACAGAGAAAGAAAACTATAGACCAATCTCCTTAATGAATATAGATACAAAAATCTTAAATAGGATACTAGCAAAAAGACTCCAGCAAATCATCACAAGGGTTATTCTCTATGACCAGGCAGCATTCATACCAGGAATGCAAGGATGGTTCAATATTAGGAAAACCATCCACAGAATTGACCCTATTAACAAGCAAACCAACAAAAATCATATGATTATCTCAATAGATGCAGAAAAAGCCTATGATAAAATACAACACCCATTCCTACTGATTCCATTTTTAAAATCAATCCATAAACATGTATTTTATTTTTCATAAGATATTATATTTTATCCAAATTACACGTAAAAACAATTTTAAAATTTGTTTTTTAAAATTTTAAGTTCTGATTTCTCTCCCTCTTACCTTCTCCTCTCCCTGCTAAGATAGTAAGTTCATTTTATCTATGTTATTCTTATGTGATCATGCAAAACATTTTCCACATTGGTCATGTTGAAGAAGAAATGTTAAAAGAAAAACATAAATGAAGAAAATAAAGTGAAAAATAACGTTCTTCAATCTATATTCACACTCTATGAGTTCTTTCTCTGGAAGTGGATAGCATTTTTCTTCAAGAGTCTTATCTTTGGAATTCTCTTAAGTCTCTTAAGTCTCTTAGGTCAAGTATAGCGAAGCCACTCATAGTTGATCATACTAAAATATTATACTCATGAGGTACAGAATTCTCCTGATTCTGCTCACTTCATTTTGTATCATTTCATGTACATCTTTCTAGGTTTTTTTCTGTAATTATCCTTCTCATCATTTCTTATAATCTGTTTGATTCCATCAATTTACCATTTTCTTGCCACCACAAAAAGAACTGCTCTAGATTTTTTGTTTTGGTACAAATATGCCCTTTTCCTTTTTTTATTTCTTTGGGATATAGATATTGAAGTGGTTTTACCAGACCAAAGGAATGCATAGTTTTATAGCCTTTTGGGCACAGTGCTACATTCCTCTCTAAAAGAGCTAGATCAGTTCACAACAGTATATTTGTGTCCCAGTTTTATTATAAGCTTTCCAAAATTTGTCATTTTTCTTTCCTTTCATATTAGTCACTGTGAGAGATATGAGGTGCTTCAGAGTTGTTTTATTTTGCACTTCTATAATAAACAATGATTTGGAAGATTTTTTTTATGTGATTATAGATAGCTTTGATTTCTTCTTCTGAAAACTGGTTGTTTTAATTCTTTGACCATTTATCTTTTGGGAATGGCTTATATTATTCTAAATTTGCCTCAGTTCTCTATATATTTGAGAAATGAAGCTTTGATCAGAGTTATTTGTCTAGCCTATCTTTCAATCAGTTTATTTTCCAGCTAAACTGACCTAACTGCTCCTCAAACTTATTATACCATCTCCTGTTTCCATGTCTTTTAATGTACTTTTATCTAAACCTATAATTCAATCCCTCTTCCCCTTTGTTTTATAAAATCCCTAGTTTCATTTATTCATTCACTCATTCATTCATTCATTCATTTTTCAGGTCAAAGAAAGCCTTTTGTAATCCTCCAAGTTTTTTAGTGTTTCCTCTTACTTTAAATTATTCATATATGTGTATCTATTTATATTTTGCATGTCTTCAGTAGAATATAAACTCCTTTTAGCCAAAAGATGTTTTTCATTTAATCTATGTATCTGAATAATCTACCACAATGCAAAATATGTATTTAGTCATAACTGATTGGCCTGGATTAACAAATACCTTTATTATATCAATCATTTCAATGAAAATAGATGAAGACCATGTTCATTACCCTTTATGATCTGATCTCAAGTTCTTTTAGGCATCTTTATTGACAATATGAGTTTGAAAGAGTCATTTATTTTCTTTAGGTCTCAGTTGCCTCATCTGTGAAATGAAGGGACTGAATTAGAGGGTTTTTAGGGTCCCTCCTAGCTTCGTTACAAGAATCAAAGAACAGCTTCCCTTCATCCTCTTCTGGGGACATGCTGGAAGATTGAGCCTGCATCCTGGCCACTTCCAAAGAAACATGTGGCTCAGTACTGAAATGATATGGAGTTTAGATATGATATAGCTTTATCTTGATGTTCCCATGAAGATGACCTTTACCTCCATTATAATGGAAGATGGTTGACTTCTTGGTCAACTGAAAAAGAACAACAACTTCTGACTTTATTGCTAATTCTGGAATGTTTAGCAAGCAGATATCCTTTTGGGGGGGCATGTTCTTGAGGGTGTAGTATTTGAAGGTGTCCTTTCATTCAGTCTGGCATGGTGGCATTTACAAATACATGACAGCTAAAGTAAGGTCTTGACTAGGGAGAGAGAGGATTCAAGCTTCCTTTTCTACCTTGTGTTTCTTCCCTGAAAATAGAAGATGAAGCAAACCACAGAGGCAGCCTCACAAGTAAGAGTATTTGAGGCCTCTGATACCCTCAGTTGGAGCTGACAGGCATCAGAGAGATCTTCTGGATGAGATAAAGTTTCTGATAGGAAGAAAATGATATCAACTCCTATTATGTCTGGCAGACACCAACTGAAATACAAAATGTTGAAAAGTCCTGAAAATGGCTTCATTTTCTCATGTTTAACTCTCAATCTTCTATGGCCATGGAGGGAAAGATGTGAGCATAGTCATAAATTTATTTTGCTTTTCTAAGCATTTCTCTCAAAGTGATCTCATGAGTCTCATGTTTAACATTTCTTTTGTGAGAAGAAGAAATCAATGCCTTTAATTAATTAGTATCTGTATGTCTGATATATACTGTGTACTGAGTAGAATTAGTAGAACCCTAACCCTTTGGAGACATCCTAGAAATGAGCAAAACCTAAACTTCATGTAACTTTCCCTCACAGTGACTCTAGTCTACCTATGAAAAGTTTCAGAGGTGGTAGGAATGACTTCATGTATTCATGAAGGTCGGGTATTCAAACCTCATGAACAAGCAATAGAAAAGGCATCTATTTATCTGGAAAAGATCAGCTCTCAAGCCTTTTTATTAAAATGAATACTTTTTCTGCCTACTGTGAATTTTATATTTACTCCACCCTGATTAGTCTAGCAACCAGGAATGTCTACCCCCCTACTGAAGGATTGAGTGTTGAGGAGGATGGTCTATGACCAACATGTGCTAGCAAGTGACAAATAAGAAACAACTAACAGACTCCCTGGACTGTCCTAAATCAAGTTTAAGCTATATTGGTACATGTGAGACACAGGAAGTAATGTTAAAAAGAGAGTCTATATATTTCGTGGCTCTTCCTCTCTCCAGCCTCATTGGTAGAGACATGGCTCTGGCTTTTTCACAGGACATGGCTCTGATTCTCTCACAGAGATATGGCTCTTGCCCTGTCTCTCATTTGTGGAGACATTGGTCTCTGTCAGCAACGTGGAGAGTTCTTGACAGTGTTTGGTGTCTTGGGTCTTAGGTCTTAGAGGCTTGGTGGCTTGGTATGAGCATGCTAGGTGAGTGAATTTAGGCTGATTCCTTTTACTTTTACTTCCTAAAAGCACCATCCTCTTAGGAGGCCCTTCATCTCTGCATAGATCTCCTGGCTGGAAGTTGTGCTAGTTTTAATCTTCTGAGGAGGCCTCATGGCGCTGAGTTCTCTGAACTTACTTTGGCTTAGGCTAGGCCAGAGAAATGTTATACTCTTTCTCTCTCTCTTCATCTTAATTCCATCCCTCTATATTAATTAAACCACAATAAAATTCCCAAACTAACTTTAGTATTTTTACTGGGATTTGAATTAATTCCTGGAGACCAATAGTATAATATAGTCAGCCAAAAAATCCTAAATTTACCCCTTACACTAGTTTTTGCAAGTCATATTATTTTTCACTTGAGGTTTCCTTATAAGTTCATAATCTAAACTATGGTTTTGTCTACACATCTACCGAGTTAAGATTCCATATTTTGAATATGTGTAGCCAGAAATCAACATTTTATATTAGATTAATGGTTAAATTAGAATTTTATTTGATTTTTAAATGGCTGAAATAATCAATTCTCTGCAGCTAATGTTCACTTATTTCAGTTTAATACATGTTTATATAGATACTGAGTCTCTAATTCCTTACATATCTGAACAGCTGTACTGACTATTGTAAACCTTAAAATTTCTCAGACTTATGAATGTTGGAAAGTTCCCCATTGGGGAATCTTCTACTTAAAAAAATTCCCTAGCAGATAGTGAGAATTCTACTTGAATGTGAAGACTCCTTGCCTTGGGAATATCCCTACTCCACCCTACTTAAGACTGCTTTAGGACAGAAAACTCATTGCTAAACAAAGAAAGTACTTGGATCCATGCTTATGGTGGGACAAGGCATTCTTTGAGCCAGGTCTGTTTTTAAAATTTATACAATGGGATGCTAGGTACCCATATAGGTGTGGCAACTTGTAAACTACTTAAACCTAAAAGGGTGATAACTTATTCAGAGGTTTTTTCTTAATAAAATTTGTCGACACAGCAGCATTTTTTTCTGACTTACTAAAGAGATTAAAACTACTCAGCTGTGAATTCAAAATGGACGGTCCTTTAGAAACATCTACAGTGATTGGTAGATGTAAGGACTTAGGGGAGGTGACAGAGGAAATTTTGCCTTTAAAAATAAGAGCTTGGATCTCATTCAGGAATCTGGATTCTGATTCTCATTCTGAAGGAGAGCTCCTTGAGGAGCTCCTCTGAGGGACTCTGTCCCTCTGGGGTAGGAGCTCTGGAGGCTCTTGAGAGAGGCCCTTTGAAACAATCTCTGGCTGGAAGACTCTTTGAGGAAGGACGCTGGCCTGGTGTCACTAGTATCCTTGTTTAGTCAGACCTTGTGGTGAGTGTTAAAAAACTGACTGATTTCTCTTTTATGACTCAGGTCTAGGCCATATTGGCTTGAGGCACTTCATACTTATTCCTTTCTTACTCTCTCTCTCTTTTCTTTTATTACTCATTGTATTGTTGATTAAAATCTCTATAAAACCCAATTGACTTGGGTATTTGAATAATTGGGAATATTTCCCTGGTGACCACCTTATATTTGATTTTAAAACCCAAGACACTGTAATGAAACATATTTCTACAGTCAAATTTACTCACCCTCTCTTATATCTATCACAATTTATATCTTCCACTATTTTAATCACTACAGTTTAAGACCTCAACCATTTTAAATCTCACACTATGAAAATGGAAGTTATCTCAGTTAAATTCAACTTTCTAAAGTCCAGAAACTGATTTCAGATAGATTGAATATGTGGTATTGATGGATTTTTGTTTGACCTTTTTATTGAACACTGCATTTAAAATCATTCACCACAATCCACCAGATGGAAATAAAATGTTGCTTTTCCTCACATTTGTTATATGAGATGGAGGAAAGAATTTATGCTTCATACTACCAAGTTAGGAAGTAAGAGAGTGGGGGGAATAGTTTTGGTACTTCCTCAAATATTTACCTCTGATTGTCTGGTTTCTTTTACAATAATCCACCAACTCACAAGGAATCACACTATGTGTAATGATTTTCTTGGTTATGGTAACACACAGAAGAAAAGATCAAATTGTGTCATATTTCTAGTTCTTTGAATAGTCTGTTTATTTAAACAAAATATACTTGGCTAGAAGTTGTATGTCACTGTATAAATTCTCAGCAATTAAATGGCATTGCATATATTCACATTTTAAAAGAAACTTTGCACTCTGTCAGTCACAACTTATGGTTTATAGTTAAATAAATCACTTGATATTCTTACAGAATGTTTTAATTTTTTCCAAATAAACATTGACACAAATTCTATTCCAAACACAAATACAAATATAAATATATACATATATAATTATAATATTATATAACATCATATATCATGCTATATATAATATGTTGTATGTTACATGATACAGACATGCAAGTATGCACAACAAGTTTCATGATATGGTGGACAAAATGCTCCAAGTTAGGAAGACTTCCTCATTCGAAGCTTACTACATGGAGGAAATTAGTTCTATCAAGCACATGGACATACACATTTACTCTCTCTCTCTCCACATAAAATTCAATCTAACAACCTCTTATGAAATCAACTGTTATGAGCAAAGACTTACACAAGCACACTCTTCTGAGAGATCTAAAATATAAACAGATAAGTAAATAAAAAGGGATTTAGTGTAAGAAAGGTTAACAGGAATAACTGGGGCATTAGAAAAGTCTTCTCTTAAGTAGCTTAAATTTGAAAAATGCTGAAGATTCTAAGGGGTTTTGGTGAAGAGAAATTGTATTTCAGGCTTAGAGGATTGGCTTTGAAAAAGGAATGAAAATTGAAGCAGTTGAAATTCCATTTTGGGGAAGAGGAAGTAGTGGTCTTTATCTACATAGTGAACAAGTAAAGGGAAAAATATTAAATGGGTCTGAAAATGTAGATTGGGAAAGATAGTGAAATAATATAAATGTCAGCTTGAAGAATTTCTAATATTCTCCCCCTTGAGGCTATGGGAAGCTCCTGAAGATATTTAAATAGATGAATAGTGAGATTACTTTTGTCTTCCAGGAATACTGTTTTAGCTTTTGGGGAAGGGAGAGACAAGCAATACAGACCCCCATGAAGAAGCCATTATAATATTCAAGAGGAGAAGTGATTACCATCTGACTTGTAAGGCTATGTTAACTGAGGGAAATGAAAAAAAAAAAAAAACTTGAGAAATGTGTCAGTAAAAGCAATGTCTTGATATTGGTATAAACAAACATACATATAAACAACAAAAGGGAAAGGTGACTCTTGAATCTAGAATTCTAAAACAGACTTGTACAAAAATATCCATAGCTGCAAGCTGTAGTGGCAAAAAATTGGAAAATAAGGGGATGCCCTCCAATGGGGAATGGCTAAACAAATTATGGTATGTGTTGGTGATGGAATACTATTGTGCTCAAAGGAACAATGAACTGGAGGAATTACATGTGAACTGGAATAAAATTTAAAATCTAAAAATAAAATAAAAAAGAATTCTAAAACATTTTTTTAAATATCTGGTTTTCTTTCAATAATATGGTACATGTAAAATTTTAGGCAAAATCACAAATTTTTGAGGGTTTATGGTCAAGTGTTGTAATTGCGTCAAAATAAAAATTGTAGCTTTTTTGTTTCTCTTGATCATATGCTTCACCTTAGTACAGAAAGTTTATAAGTAGCTAACAAGTGGATGATAAAAGGGAGGAAACAAAGCTGCAAAGGAAAACTTGGAATTAAGTTACAGACTATCCCACATATTAATGAAGCATAATAGTTACTTATGAACTGCCTCAAAAATTGTAGGCACTTGAAATTGGCTAGTAAATTAAGTCAGGCTACATTTAAAAACTATGAGTAAAATTAGGGGAAGCCAGCTAAGCCCTACTCTAATAGTCTCTGGGTTCTGCCAGTGGTCTGTAAGCTTTAGACAACACTAGACAGGAACAGTAAGATCAACAAAACTCCAGCAAGTATTTTATTAATGAACCCACCCTAGGATATAAATGATAACTTTAAGAAATATGTATATGTTAGGAAAATAATCTATAGGTGAAACATGTGTTAGTTTACCCACCATCACCAAGATCCCATAAAAATGAAATCCCAATCTAATATCCCCTCAAACTCCTCCATCTGCTAAAGGTCTATTTTGCTCAAGTCTCCTAATTTTATTCTAAGTTACATTAGTACACTACTCCCTTCTCTTCCCATGCTACCTGCCTCCCTCCACAATACTATCCCATATCCTCATGCCATCTGCCTCTATACACCAATCTGGATCTCCCTCTGTACTTGATGTGCTTTAATGTGTTATTGAAATATTATTCTCTGTTTGCTATCATTACATTCATTCATGGTAAGCATTACCTCAAAAATATACCTGTTCTTCTTTGACCCAGAAGGACTCCTGGTAGAATAATTCCCTTAGTAATAAATTGGGAGTAGTAGAATTGAGAGCATATGCTATTCATAGCTCTCCTTAACCTCAAATAAATAAAGCACAATGAATTCGTGAATAGAACACAAGGGTGACTGATATTTCTAAAATGTATACAAACTTTCAGAAATATGTAATAATATTTAATATGTGCTAGAAGCAGCCTTTCAAGATGAAATCACTTTGCTCAAGTTCAGTTCATTTTTTTTAGGAAATTTTTTTTCCTATTTTTAGGAAATATATTCTTAAACTATGTTTAAAATGTTGTAAAATTCAAATCAGGGCCTTTGTTAAATAAATGGCAATATATTATAGTCAATATCTTTCTATAGAAAAATCAACTTAATTCAACTTATTGATGATATATAAAATGAGAGTATAACTCCACTGAAGTATTCTCTTTTCTTAATATTTACAAGTTTAAAAATCATATTTACTTCCAATGAGTATGAAATAGCTTGAAAAAATGGATTTTGTGCCAGAATACTAAAATTTAAGATTTAAAAATTAAAAGATTAAAGATTTAAATATTATTTAATGATTGTGAAAATGAATTATAATTACACTTTGATGGAGTTTACATCCTTTTGTCAATGTAGAAACTAGTTACAAATAAATCATTAATCAAGGAAGCCATTAAATAGCATATATACTCTCTCTGCAAAATATATACTAGTTGATCCTTTTCCCAAGCAAATTCTTCCCTCTTCTCCTTCCAGGTAGGGAAATATTTCATTATCTGTCTTTCCCTAGATGCTATATCTCCAAAAAAGAAATCAGAGATCAGCAATGGTAGCATCCTGAAATCTTTCCAAACTAGCATGTTTCAGAATATATCTTGGATAGTTGATTTGAGAAAATATTTAGTACTCCTTTCCAAGACCACAATTTGTTAGAACCTGTGAATTCTGCTGCTAAAAATAATTGCCTTTATCTTACTTCCCTAATTGTATCTTATTTTGAATTATCCTTTACTTCTATAATTCCATCTACTATCCCATTTGACTTTAATTCACTGACCTTACTTCTTATCAGATAGTAAAGAAATTTCAACCCAATATAAGATCAATTCCATTTCAATTGAAATGAGAATAAAGGTCAGACTCTTACAAGGAGGATTATTATGTATTCAAAATAGGATGTAGTTATAAGCAATGGGGTCAGGATACATAGGTTTTAGTCATATTTCTTGGTTGCAAAGTTTGGGCAACTTTCAATCTCTCTAGGCATCTGTTTCCTTGTCTGTAATGTGATAAAATTGGACTAAATGATGTCTAAGTGCTCTCCAATTTCTGGCATGTATTTTTCTACCTTCTTTCTTTGAAATACTTGGCAGGAAATAAAGTGAACAAAAAATTTCAACTACAGTTTGATGAACTGTAACATACATGACATAGAAATCACTAAATAACAATATCCAATTTAAGATATCATCTGTTACATGTAAGGTACTGAGGTATGGGCTGAGAGAGTGGTATAAGACAGTCTACATTCATGCATGAATCTATTTAGAGAGAAAAGACAAATATGTACACTTGAAAAGTTAATCAATAATGCAAAACAGAATATATTAAATACTAAATGAAAAATAAGGGCTGAAGATATTATTATAGACCTTCCAAAAAATAAATTATTTTAGGATTAAGTAGATATAGAAGTTGGATTAATAATTATAAGAAGTTAATACCTAAAATTTAGCTTGGTGAAATTTTGAACTGTCCAAAGCACTCTGAGAAGAATTTTTTGACAAGAGCAGAAAAAAATTAAAAGCACTAAATATCAAATGCAAACACTTAGATGGAACCATAGGTGTCTATCAGTGGGGAGGAGTTAGAGTTTAGGAGAAATATTTGGTAATTATCTTTAAGGAAGTGATAATTGAAGCCACAAGTTTGAATAAAATTTCCAAAAGAGAGAGTTTAAAAAAAGAAAGGAAATCTAAGGGGAATACCTTAAGATTACCTGCATTTAAAGAGATAGATGATGAAGAAAAGCATGTACTCATAAAGACATACTAGGGAAGCCATGAGAGTAAAGTATATAAAACTGGAGGGAAAATAATACTTAGAATGAAAGAAAAATTGATAGTATGTAAAAAAGGCAGATACAGAAAATGTAAAGACTGAGAAATTAAATTGAATTTGACAACTGGGATGCCATTGGTGGTACATAAAATAATAATTTCACCAGAAAGGTTAAAAACTGAATTTGGATTGCAATGGAGTTTAAGAGTAGAAAGATTGTGAGCAAGGGAGAACTGGAAAGAGAATTTTGAGACATAGAAGAAAATTTACTTGAAATAACATATTTTTGCAGAAAAAAAATTGAAGGGAATGTCATCTTCTGAGATTGAGGCTCTCCAGAATGTAACTTTTGCTCTAAGGAAAGCAAAATAGATTGGGAACACTTGCCCAGGAAAACATAAAATCGATTACATATGCTATAACTAAAAAGATTGCCAATTAGTAATGAGGACCGAATTGAGTTTGAATAGCATTAGTACATTGTTGACTCAGTCTCCATGGATTTTTAAACTTTCTCTGTAATACGCAGCAACTCAGAATTGCCATTCTCTCTTGTAACTTTTATATGCTGACAGGGTTACCATGGGAAAGGGATTAATGGGTAGGGAACAAATAGAGAGGTATACAAGAATCTTGGGGATCCAATCTAAACTGATAAGTCCAGTTTAATAATTTGCTTTGTAAAAGTCACTGTGGTGCATGGTGCTAACACAAAGTGAGAAATGAAAAGTTTTTACTCATAAGAACCATTATTTCTACTGTTTGAGTAATAGATAATAATAGGCATGTTAATTTGAGTCCAGAAAGAGTCCAAGTACTCAAGAGAAGAAGACAGATTTCTCATGGAAGTGGCACACAAGCTCAGCATTGAAAGAAATCATAAATAGAGGAAAAGAAGAAAAATAACCAGTCATGAGGAAGCAACCTATTGACAGAAAAAGGCAGATAGAGATGGGATTCTTTGATCTATAGTAATTAAGAAACTATAAATACAGAAGTTTGGAAGGAATTTTGAGTATATGAAGAGAAATAATGTGAAAGAAGTCTGAAATTGCAGCTGGATACCATTTGGTACCATTTGTGCTAGGTACCAGGTAATGGCAAACTAAATAGTTCAGGATAGCGAAATAGGTAAGTGAGGGTAGAATAACTGGAAGAAAGGAAGTCAATTTTAAAACAATTTGTTTCTGAGGTGTGCATGATGAATCAATGGAGGAACATTCTTATTTGAGTTAGAGGATATAGATAAGAATTCTTCTGTTACCCACTGACTTTGACTCCTGTGGCAAATCTCTAAGCTTTTCTGGACCTCAGTTACCTGTTTGTATAATAAGGGAGTTGGACTGGAGACCTGAGGCTTAATTCCATTTTTCAACCAATAATCCTATGAAAACAAAATGTCTGAAATTCATTCATCCAGAATTCAGTAATACAGAATCATGCCAAATAATAGAGGCTTTAAATGCTAATTTGCACTAGGGTACAAGTTCCAAGGAAATAAGATAACAACATAAGGAGGCTTTCTATAAGAATGTTAACTTTGATTTTAAGCAGCACATTTTCAAGACTTTAAAACTATGTACAAGGGTATAAGCACAATGCAATCTGGAGTCACTCTTAGTATATTAATTATAAATTATTGGTAACTATTTATTATGAAAATACCCCCATTATATGAGTCTCATTTCAGTTTGAAAGCCATAAAACTAAATTTCTTTAGAATTACTTTCAAAATTTTAATTTTGACCTCTCCTTCCCATCTCTTTGGTTGAACTAGAATTTTCTCATATATGAAAATATGTTTCTACTTTAAATCTAATTAGTAACTATAACATATGTGGACTCTACCCTTTTATCCAACAAAAATTAAATAACAATTTTTCCAATTTTTTTCCAAAAAATTTGTTTCACTGTGTCGCAAATCCTTTCTTAAAACTTCCCCTGAGACCATAAATTAGCCTTTCTATTGACCTCCATTTTTGTTAAGTATTTGAAAAATAACCCCTACTCTTCTTTCTGAGAATATGAACATATAAAGTTCAATTCATGTGAATTTTGAGTAGTCTGTTTTATGCAGTCACAAAGCAAGCTGTACAAGCTATATACTATAGATAGATGTAGAGACAGAGAGTAAGATAGGCAGACAGATAGACATATTTGAGTACATAAATCTTTATGTATATTTTATATGTATAGAAAAGAAAGAAGGAAAGAAGGAAAGAAAGAAAGAAAGAAAGAAAGAAAGAAAGAAAGAAAGAAAGAAAGAAAGAAAGAAAGAAAGAAAGAAAGAAAGAAAGAAAGAAAGAAAGAAAGAAAGAAAGAAGGAAAGAAGGAAAGAAGGAAAGAAGGAAAGAAGGAAAGAAGGAAAGAAAGAAAGAAAGAAAGAAAGAAAGAAAGAAAGAAAGAAAGAAAGAAAGAAAGAAAGAAAGAAAGAAAGAAAGAAAGAAAGAAAGAAAGAAAGAAAGAAAGAAAGAAAGAAAGAAAGAGATATGATGTCACAAGCTGACCAAGGAACATAGGAGTACTGAGATAATCATGGAAAGGAAATGTTTGATCTTTCTTATATCTCTGCTCATTGATAAAGCCTTATTCTCCCTAAATTGTCTAATTCAAATGTGTTCAATGTTATAGATTTTACCTATGACATGCTTTTCCCATTTGATAATCAAAAAAGAGGTATAACATTTTTACCTAATAAAAAAATTGTTCTGTAAATATTTCTAAAATTCAGGGGGGAAAAATTGCCAGGTCAGCTGAGTAGCTCAGTGGATTGAGAGCCAGGCCTAGAGATGGGAGGTCCTAGATTCAAATCTGGCCTCAGATACTTCCCAGCTATGTGACCCTGGGCAAGTCACTTGACCCCTATTGCCTAGCCCTTACCACTCTTCTGCCTTGGATCCAATACACATGATTCCAAGACAGAAGGTAAGGGTTTTAAAAAAAATTGCCCTCCAGAATGAAAATGTATTTTTAATAAAGGTTATGTTTTCTCAGGGTACATCTGGGTACATTCAATCTTGCTAGCTTCCTTTTTGAATTTCAGTTTTATACCCCCCCAGGAAATCCTAATCAGTACTGAATCACTACTTGATTTCTGTTGAAGCATGACAAACTGGCAGACAGCCTGAACTACCCAAGGAAGGATGCCAGTGCCCCCTCTGTTGCCTCCTTAAGCAGCGGAGACACATTCCAGCTCTTCAGCACTGTTACTTCCTGACCAGCTTTTCCTAAGATAAATCTAAGCTAGCACCATATGCTTCAGGAATAGGATAAAAGCCTGTAAATTATTGTGCAGCTGCATCAGTAGCCTCACAGATAAAATAAAAGATCCCTCGGCATATTATATTGGCTCAGGAATCTCCAGATACCAAGAAACCCTGAATGTATCACAATTCTTCTCATTGGAATATTCAAGTTGATGCACAATCTCAAGTAGAGATAAATCGTATTTCCCCATTTATATACCAGACTGCCAAGATTTTTATAGGATCTGAGTGGTGGGAGATACTTTGATATCTAGTAACTGAGTGACCTTGGAAGAGTCACATAACCTTTATAAGCTTGATTTCCTCATTTGTGAGGTTAATAGTTTATATTATGTATTGGAGCCAGGATGAACCAGGTTCTAAAGGTGATGGAAAATTTTACTGTTTGAGCATTTATACCTCAGAAATCAACAAGTGCTACAAATGAGGACATAGTTTATTGTTTTATTGATCATCTAAATGTAAGTTAGTGACTGAGAAAAAATTAATAATTCAGATAAAAGGTGGACTAAAGATGGCAGCTTAGAGACTGCAAAAGTTCAGACCTCTGCAAATCCTTCCTCACAGAATCAAAAACACAATGCTTGACGGGGACTGAAAACCAAATCTAACAACAGGACAGAGCTAAGGAACCCTCTTGCTCCACTCAACTTGAAAGGTATGCCCCACAAAAAAAGCCTGAATTCTAGAACGCACAGACTTAAGGGGAAGGAAGAAGGGAAGTCCAAGGACTCCTCCCCCCACATAGAGTGCTTAGCCTCCAGCAGTGGGGGAATTTCTGGGCAGTTGAGAGAGGCTGAAGACAATTGGGAAAGGAACTTAAAAAGCAAGAAAAGTCATCTGGAAACAAAAAACAGTGTCTTGAAAACCAAAATTAATCAGCTTGAAAATGAGGAAAAGGAGATGAAAGATGACCTCCAAAGAAAATCAGACCAGGAGGATGACCAAAAAGCCACAAATGAAATTCAGTCTTTAAAAACTAGACTTCAACAACTAGAAGAAAATGACTTCGCAAGGCAGCAGGAAACTATAAAACAAAATCAAAAGAATTTTAAAAAATGAGGAAAATATGAAACACCTCATCGACAAAACAAAAGATCAAGAAAATAGGTCAAGGAGAGACAACTTAAGAATCATTGGTCTCCTGGAAAAGCATGCCAAAAGAAAAAAGACTGGACATTATTCTACAGGAAATTATCCAAGAAAACTACCCCAATATCCTAGAGCAAGAGGGAAAAGTTGAAATTGAAAGAATCCACAGATCACTTCCTGTACAAAATTCTCAACTGACAACACCCAGGAATGTTATAGTCAAATTCAAGAAATACCAGACCAAGGAAAAAATATTAAAATCTGCTAAGAAAACGTCATTCAGATACCATGGAACTACAGTTAGGATAACACAGGATCTTGTCGCATCTAAACTGAAGGACTAAAAGGCATGGAATATGATATTCCAGAAAACAAGGGAACTATACAACCAAGAATCAACTACCCAGCAAAACTGACTATATTCTTACAGGGGAAAGTATGCTCATTAAATAAAATAGAAGACTCCAAGCATTCAAATATAAAAGACCAGACGTGAATAGAAAATTTGATGCCCAAACATAGAACTCAATGGAATTAACAAAACTTAATTAAGAAAGGAGAAAAAAAACAAAAACACCCCCCAAAGTTTTTAAGGTACCCAATAAGTTAAAATGATTTCTATCCCTATAAGAAAAGAGGATATTAGTAACTCTTAAAATTTTTTATTATCACCTGGGTAGCTAGAAGAATTATACATAGAGTGAATGGTGACAAACTGTAGAAGATGAAATGCCAAGACATATATATCCCCAGGAGCAGATCAATTCAAAAGTGAATACTATCAAACAGTCAAAGGACAAATAACCCCAATACTATACAAATTATTTGACATAAGCAAAAAAAGAGTTATACCAAATTCATTTTATGATAAAAATATCATACTGATTCCAAAGCCAGGTAGATCACCGAGAAAGAAAACTACAGACCAATCTCCTTAATGAACAAAGAAGCAAAAATCTTAAATAGAATATTAACAAAAAGATACCAGCAAGTGATTATGAGAGTTATAATATTTATGATCAGGTGGAATTTATACCAGGAATGAAAGGAAGTATCAATATTAGGAAAACCAAACACATAATTGATCATATCAATAAGCAAACCAACAAAAATTACATTATTATCTCAATACATGCAGAAAAATCCTTTGACAAAATGCAACAGTCATTCCTATTGAAAACACTAGAAAGTACAGCAATAGAAGGGCCTTCCTGAAAAATAATAAATAGTACATATCTAAAATCATCAGCAAACATCATCTGCAATGAGGATAAACTAGAAGCCTTCCCAATAAGATCAGGACTGAAACAAGGATGCCCATTATTACCTCTATTATTTAACATTGTATTAGAAACACAGTAGCAATTACAGAAGAAAAAGGAATTGAAGTTATTAAAATAGGCACTGAGGAGACCAAGCTATCACTCTTTGAAGATGATATGATGTTCTACTTAAGGAATCCTAGAGAATCAACCAAAAAGCTAGTAGAAATAATCAACAACTTTAGCAAAGTTGCAAGATGCAAAATAAATCCACATAAGGCACCAGCATTTCCATATATTTCCAACATATCTCAGCAGCAAGGATTAGAAAGAGGAAATTCCATTTAAAAATCACCCTGGACAATATAAAATACTTAGGATTTTATCTGCTGAGACAAACACAGAAATTATATAAACACATCTACAAAACATTTTCTTTACAATTAAAACTAGATCTAAATACCTGGAAAAACATTAATTATTCAGCTCAAGAATCAACTCCTCAAGATGGCGGCTTAGAGAAAGCTGAAGTTCAGATCTCCGGAAAACCCTTCCCGACCGATCTCAAACTAGAAGCTCCTAAGGCGCCGAAATTCAAAACGATCAACAGCACAGACCCTGGGAACCCTCCTCCTGGACCTGGACCCGGTTCAAAAGGTACGGCTCCCCTTAAAAGCCAGAACCCGAGATCCCTTGGACCTCAGGGGTAGGAGCGCAGAGTCCAAGGCTCCCGGAAGCGGCAGCCGCGCCGGGCTCAGAGAGCAGGGTCTGAGGAACAACAACCCTCAGGGTCTTCTACCCAAGTCCCAGTCCGGGTGAAAGTTACTGCCTGGGGCTTCCACTGCAAAGAGCCAGTCAGTCCAGGTGAAAGTTACTGCCTGGGGCCTACGCTGCAGAGAGCTGGTCAAAACAACAGCAACCCTCAGGGCGGGCAAGACAGCCTCACGGGCTGGATCCTGCTATCCAAGTCTCAGTGAAAGTCTGTGCTCTCGGAGCTTGGGGAAGCGGCAGCCCATCCCCCCGCAGGCCGACGAAACAGCCTCACGGCCAGCGATTCTGAAGGCAACTTCCGGAAATCGAGCCAGGGGGAGAGTGTGGCCTCGTGGTCCGACCCTTCCATTCCAGTTCCAGTGAGGCATATTCAGTTTAACCCAGGAAACGCTCATAGAACCAACATCTGCCCAGGACTAAAGCCTCTGATCACCAGACAAAGACAAGAAAAGCCAATCCTCCACGTTCAGAGATGACAAACTCCACAGAAGCACCGAAGCCCCAAAATACCAAGAAAAATAAGAAGAAAGGGGCGACTCTGGACACATTCTATGGAGCCAAAATACAAAATACAGAGCAGATAGAAGAAGATATACAAGAAAATTCTCCAAAATCCTCCAAAGGAAATAGAAACTCTCCACAAACCCATGAAGAATTTGAATCAGAAAGGACCAAAAAGATGGAAGCCCTCTGGGAGGAAAAGTGGGAAATGATGCAAAAGAATTTCACGCATCTACAAAACCAGTTTGACCAAACTGTAAAAGAAAACCAGGCTTTAAAGCAAGAACTAATAAAGCAAAGCCAAAACACCAAGAAATTAGAAGAGAACATAAAATATCTCACCGACAAGGTGATAGATCTGGAAAACAGGGGGAGAAGAGAAAATTTAAGAATAATTGGACTCCCAGAAAAGCCAGAAATAAACACCAAACTGGACATGGTGATACAAGATATAATCAAAGAAAATTGCCCAGAGATTCTAGAACAAGGGGGCAATACATCCACTGACAGAGCTCACAGAACACCTTCTACACTAAACCCCCAAAAGACAACTCCCAGGAATGTAATTGCCAAATTCCAAAGCTATCAAACAAAAGAAAAAATCCTACAGGAAGCCAGAAAAAGACAATTTAGATATAAAGGAATGCCAATCAGGGTCACACAAGACCTTGCAAGTTCTACTCTGAATGATCGTAAGGCATGGAACATGATCTTCAGAAAGGCCAGAGAGCTGGGTCTCCAACCAAGAATCAGCTACCCAGCAAAACTGACTATATACTTCCAAGGGAAAGTATGGGCATTCAACAAAATAGAAGACTTCCAACTTTTTGCAAAGAAAAGACCAGAGCTCTGTGGAAAGTTTGATACCGAAAATCAAAGAGCAAGGAATACCTGAAAAGGTAAATATTAAGGAAAGGGGAAAAATGTTATCTTCTTTTACTCAAACTCTCTTCTATAAGGACTACATTTATATCAACCTATGTATACTAATATGTGGGGAAAATGTAATGTATAAATAGGGGGTAAAGAAAGACCAAATAGAATAATGGTTCTCACACAAAGATTCACAGGGGAAGGGGAGGGGAAGAAAACTCCTATAAGAAGGAGAGGAAGAGGGGGGGGGGTTTACTTAAACCTCAATCTCAGGGAAATCAACTCTGAGAGGGAAAAACATCCAGATCCATTGGGATCTTGAATTCTATCTTACCCAACAAGGGTAAGGAGAAGGGAAAACCAAGGGGGGGAGGGGGAGAGGGAGAACAAAAAGGGAGGGAAAGAGAGGGGGGAGGGGGAGGGAACAAAAAGGGAGGGACTAAAAAGGGAAACATCAAGGGAGGGGACAAGGGGGACTGATTCAAAGTAAATCACTGGACTAAAAGGTAGAGCCGAAGAAGAAAAGGTTAGAATTAGGGAAGGCAATCAAAATGCCAGGGAGTCCACAAATGACAATCATAACTTTGAACGTGAATGGGATGAACTCACCCATAAAACGTAGACGAATAGCAGAATGGATTAGAATCCAAAACCCTACCATATGTTGTCTTCAAGAAACACACATGAGGCGGGTTGACACCCACAAGGTCAGAATTAAAGAATGGAGTAAGACCTTCTGGGCCTCAACTGATAGAAAGAAGGCAGGAGTGGTAATCATGATATCTGATAAAGCCAATGCAAAAATAGACCTGATCAAAAGGGATAGGGAAGGTAATTATATTTTGTTAAAAGGGACTCTAGACAATGAGGAAATATCATTAATCAACATGTATGCACCAAATAATATAGCACCCAAATTTCTAATGGAGAAACTAGGAGAATTGAAGGAAGAAATAGACAATAAAACCATACTAGTGGGAGACTTAAACCAACCATTATCAAATTTAGATAAATCAAATCAAAAAATAAATAAGAAAGAGGTAAAAGAAGTGAATGAAATCTTAGAAAAATTAGAATTAATAGACATATGGAGAAAAATAAATAGGGATAAAAAGGAATACACCTTCTTCTCAGCACCACATGGCACATTCACAAAAATTGACCATACATTAGGTCACAGAAACATAGCACACAAATGCAAAAAAGCAGAAATAATGAATGCAGCCTTCTCAGATCACAAGGCAATAAAAATAATGATTAGTAATGGTACATGGAAAACCAAATCTAAAACCAATTGGAAATTAAACAATATGATACTCCAAAACCGTTTAGCTAAAGAAGAAATCATAGAAACAATTAATAATTTCATCAAGGAAAATGACAATGGCGAAACATCCTTTCAAACCTTTTAGGATGCAGCCAAAGCAGTAATCAGAGGCAAATTCATATCCCTGAAAGCTCATATTAACAAACAAGGGAGAGCAGAGATCAATCAATTGGAAATGCAATTGAAAAAACTCGAAAGCTATCAAATTAAAAACCCCCAGCAGAAAACCAAATTAGAAATCCTAAAAATTAAGGGAGAAATTAATAAAATCGAAAGTGATAGAACTATTGATTTAATAAATAAGACAAGAAGCTGGTACTTTGAAAAAACAAACAAAATAGACAAAGTACTGGTCAATCTAATTAAAAAAAGGAAGGAAGAAAAGCAAATTCACAGCATTAAAGATGAAAAGGGGGACAGCACCTCCAATGAGGAGGAAATTAAGGCAATCATTAGAAATTACTTTGCCCAATTATATGGCTATAAATACACCAATTTAGGAGAAATGGATGAATATATACAAAAATACAAACTGCCTAGACTAACAGAAGAGGAAATAGAATTCTTAAATAATCCCATATCAGAAATTGAAATCCATCAAGCCATCAAAGAACTTCCTAAGAAAAAATCCCCAGGGCCTGATGGATTCACCTGTGAATTCTATCAAACATTCAGAGAACAGTTAACCCCAATACTATACAAACTATTTGGCATAATAAGCAAAGAGGGAGTTCTACCAAACTCCTTTTACGACACAAACATGGTACTGATTCCAAAACCAGGCAGGTCAAAAACAGAGAAAGAAAACTATAGACCAATCTCCCTAATGAATATAGATGCAAAAATTTTAAATAGGATACTAGCAAAAAGACTCCAGCAAGTGATCAGAAGGATCATTCACCATGATCAAGTAGGATTCATACCAGGGATGCAGGGCTGGTTCAACATTAGGAAAACCATCCACATAATTGACCACATCAACAAGCAAACTAGCAAGAACCACATGATTATCTCAATAGATGCAGAAAAAGCCTTTGATAAAATACAACACCCATTCCTATTAAAAACACTAGAAAGCATAGGAATAGAAGGGTCATTCCTAAAAATAATAAACAGTATATATCTAAAACCAACAGCTAATATCATCTGCAATGGGGATAAACTAGATGCATTCCCAATAAGATCAGGAGTGAAACAAGGAAGCCCATTATCACCTCTACTATTTGACATTGTACTAGAAACACTAGCAGTAGCAATTAGAGAAGATAAAGAAATTGAAGGTATCAGAATAGGCAAGGAGGAGACCAAGTTATCACTCTTTGCGGATGACATGATGGTCTACTTAAAGAATCCTAGAGATTCAACCAAAAAGCTAATTGAAATAATCAACAACTTTAGCAAAGTTGCAGGATACAAAATAAACCCACATAAATCATCAGCTTTTCTATATATCTCCAACACAGCTCAGCAGCAAGAACTAGAAAGAGAAATCCCATTCAAAATCACCTTAGACAAAATAAAATACCTAGGAATCTATCTCCCAAGACAAACACAGGAACTATATGAACACAACTACAAAACACTCGCCACACAACTAAAACTAGACTTGAACAATTGGAAAAACATTAACTGCTCATGGATAGGACGAGCCAATATAATAAAAATGACCATCCTACCCAAACTTATTTATCTATTTAGTGCCATACCCATTGAACTACCAAAATACTTCTTCACTGATTTAGAAAAAACCATAACAAAGTTCATTTGGAAGAACAAAAGATCAAGGATATCCAGGGAAATAATGAAAAAAAACACATATGATGGGGGCCTTGCAGTCCCAGACCTCAAACTATATTACAAAGCAGCAGTCATCAAAACAATTTGGTACTGGCTAAGAAACAGAAAGGAAGATCAGTGGAATAGACTGGGGGAAAATGACCTCAGCAAGACAGTATACGATAAACCCAAAGATCCCAGCTTTTGGGACAAAAATCCACTATTCGATAAAAACTGCTGGGAAAATTGGAAGACAGTGTGGGAGAGACTAGGAATAGATCAACACCTCACACCCTACACCAAGATAAATTCAAAATGGGTGAGTGACTTAAACATAAAGAAGGAAACCATAAGTAAATTGGGTAAACACAGAATAGTATACATGTCAGACCTTTGGGAGGGGAAAGGCTTTAAAACCAAGCAAGATATAGAAAGAATCACAAAATGTAAAATAAATAATTTTGACTACATCAAACTAAAAAGCTTTTGTACAAACAAAACCAATATAACTAAAATCAGAAGGGAAACAACAAATTGGGAAAAAATCTTCATAGAAACCTCTGACAAAGGTTTAATTACTCATATTTATAATGAGCTAAATCAATTGTACAAAAAATCAAGCCATTCTCCAATTGATAAATGGGCAAGGGAAATGGATAGGCAGTTCTCAGATAAAGAAATCAAAACTATTAACAAGCACATGAAGAAGTGTTCTACATCTCTTATAATCAGAGAGATGCAAATCAAAACAACTCTGAGGTATCACCCCACACCTAGCAGATTGGCTAACATAACAGCAAAGGAAAGTAATGAATGCTGGAGGGGATGTGGCAAAGTAGGGACATTAATTCATTGCTGGTGGAGTTGTGAACTGATCCAACCATTTTGGAGGGCAATTTGGAACTATGCCCAAAGGGCGACAAAAGAATATCTACCCTTTGACCCAGCCATAGCACTGCTGGGTCTGTACCCCAAAGAGATAATGGACACAAAGACTTGTACAAAAATATTCATAGCTGCGCTCTTTGTGGTGGCCCAAAACTGGAAAACGAGGGGATGCCCATCAATTGGGGAATGGCTGAACAAACTGTGGTATATGTTGGTGATGGAATACTATTGTGCTCAAAGGAATAATAAAGTGGAGAAGTTCCATGGAGACTGGAACAACCTCCAGGAAGTGATGCAGAGCGAGAGGAGCAGAACCAGGAGAACATTGTACACAGAGACTAATACACTGTGGTATAATCGAACGTAATGGACTTCTCCATTAGGGGCGGTGTAATGTCCCTGAACAACTTTCAGGGATCCAGGAGAAAAAAAACACCATTCATAAGCAAAGGATAAACTATGGGAGTGGAAACACCGAGAAAAAGCAACTGCCTGAATACAGAGGTTGAGGGGACATGACAGAGGATAGACTTTAAATGAACACTCTAATGCAAATACTATCAACAAAGCAATGGGTTCAAATCAAGAAAACATCTAATGCCCAGTGGACTTACGCGTCGGCTATGGGGGGTGGGGGGGAGGAAAAGAAAATGATCTATGTCTTTAACGAATAATGCTTGGAAATGATCAAATAAAATATATTTAAAAAAAAACAAAAAAAACATTAATTATTCATGGGTAGCAAGAGCTAACATAATAAAAATGACAATCCTATGCAAACTTATTTACTTATTTAGTGCCCTACCCATTGAACAACCAAAACACTTCTTCACTGAATTAGAAAAAAACATAACAAAGTTCATTTGGAAGAACAAAAGATCAAGGATATCCAGGGAAATAATTTTTAAAAAAATTGAAGGACAGAAACATGGCACTCAAATGCAGAAAAGCAGAAATAATAAATGCAGCCTTTTCAGATCACAAGGCAATAAAAATATTGATCGGTAAGGGCACATGGAGAGCCAAATCAAAAAATAATTGGAAATTAAATAATATGATACTCCAAAATCAGTTAGTTAGAGAAGAAATCATAGAAACAATTAATAATTTCGTTGAGGAAAATGACAATGGCGAGACATCCTTTCAAACCTTATGGGATGCAGCCAAGGCAGTACTTAGAGGAAAATTCATATCCCTGAGTGCATATATTAACAAATTAGGGAGGACAGAGATCAAGGAATTGGAAATGCAAATAAAAAAACTTAAGAACAAACGAATTAAAACCCCCCCAAAGAAAACCAAACTAGAGATCCTAAAAATTAAGGGAGAAATTAATAAAATCGAAAGTGACAGAACTATTGAGCTAATAAACAAGACTAGAAGCTGGTACTTTGAAAAAACAGACAAAATAGACGAAGTACTGGTCAATCTAATAAAAAAAAGGAAAGAAGAAAGGCAAATTAACAGCATCGAGGATGAAAAGGGGGATCGCGCCTCCAATGAAGAGGAAATTAAGGAAATCATTAAAAATTACTTTGCCCAACTATATGGCAATAAATATACCAACCTAGGTGATATGGATGAATATTTACAAAAATATAAATTGCCTAGACTAACAGAAGAAGAAAAAGAATTCTTAAATAATCCCATATCAGAAAAAGAAATGCAACAGGCCATCAAAGAACTTCCTAAGAAAAAATCCCCAGGGTCTGACAGATTCACCAGTGAATTCTATCAAACATTCAAAGAACAGCTAACTCCAATACTATACAAAATATTTGACATAATAAGCAAAGAGGGAGTTCTACCAAACTCCTTTTATGACACAAACATGGTACTAATTCCAAAGCCAGGCAGGCCAAAACAGAAAAAGAAAATTATAGACCAATCTCCCTAATGAATATAGATGCAAAAATCTTAAATAGGAAACTAGCAAAAAGACTCCAGCAAGTGATCAGAAGGGTCATCCACCATGATCAAGTAGGATTTATACCAGGGATGCAGGGCTGGTTCAATATTAGGAAAACTATCCACATAATTGACCACATCAACAAGCAAACCAACAAGAACCACAGGATTATCTCAATAGATGCAGAAAAATCCTTTAATAAAATACAACACCCATTCCTACTAAAAACAGTAGAAAGCATAGGAATAGAAGGGTCTTTCCTAAAAATAATAAACAGTATATATCTAAAACCATCAACTAATATCATCTGCAATGGGGATAAACTAAATCCATTCCCATTAAGATCAGGAGTGAAACAAGGATGGCCATTATCACCTCTATTATTTGACATTGTATTAGAAACTCTAGCAGTAGCAATTAGAGAAGAAAAAGAAATTGAAGGCATTAAAATAGGCAAGGAGGAGACCAAGTTATCACTCTTTGCAGATGACATGATGGTCTACTTAAAGAATCCTAGAGATTCAACCAAAAAGCTAATCGAAATAATCAACAACTTTAGCAAAGTTGCAGGATGCAAAATAAACCCACATAAGTCATCAGCATTTCTATATAATTCCAACACAACTCAGCAGCAAGAACTAGAAAGAGAAATCCCATTCAAAATTACCTTAGACAAAATAAAATAATTAGGAATCTATCTCCCGAGACAAACACAGGAACTATATGAACACAACTACAAAACACTTTCCACACAACTAAAACTAGACTTGAACAATTGGAAGAACATTATCTGCTCATAGGTAGGATGAGCCAATATAATAAAAATGACCATCCTACCCAAACTCATCTATCTATTTAGTGCCATACCCATGGAACTTCCAAAAATTTTTTTACTGATTTAGATAAAACCATAACAAAGTTCATTTGGAAGAACAAAGGATCAAGGATATCCAGGGAAATAATGAAAAAAATACAAAGGAAGGGGGCCTTGCAGTCCGAGATATCAGACTATATTATAAAGCAGCCATCACCAAAACAATCTGGTACTGGCTAAGAGACAGAAAGGAGGATCAGTGGAATAGACTGGGGGTAAGCGACCTCAGCAAGACAGTATATGACAAACCCATAGATCCCAGCATTTGGGACAAAAATCCACTATTCGTTAAAAACTGCTGGGAAAATTGGAGGACAGTGTGGGACAGATTAGGTTTAGATCAACACCTCACACCCTACACCAAGATAAATTCAAAATGGGTGAATGACTTGAACATAAAGAAGGAAACTATAAGAAAATTAGGTGAACACAGAATAGCATACATGTCAGACCTTTGGGAAAGGAAAGACTTCAAAACCAAGCAAAACTTAGAAGGAGTTACAAAATGCAAAATAAATAATCTAGAATACATCAAATTAAAAAGTTTTTGTACAAACAAAACCAATGTAACCAAAATCAGATGGGTAGCAATAAATTGGGAAACAATCTTCATAAAAACCTCTGACAAAGATTTAATTACTCAAATTTACAAAGAACTAAATCAATTGTACAAAAAATCAAGCCATTCTCCAATTGATAAATGGGCAAGGGACATGAACAGGCAGTTCTCAGCCAAAGAAATCAAAACTATTAATAAGCACATGAAAAAGTGCTCTACATCTCTTATAATCAGAGAGATGCAAATCAAAACAACCCTGAGGTATCACCTCACACCTAGCAGATTGGCTAACATAACAGCTATGGAAAGTAATGAATGCTGGAGTGGATGTGGCAAAATGGGGACACTAATTCATTGCTGGTGGAGTTGTGAATTGATCCAGCCATTCTGGAGGGCAATTTGGAACTATGCCCAAAGGGTGATAAAAGACTGTCTGCCCTTTGATCCAGCTATAGCACTGCTGGGTTTGTACCCCAAAGAGATAATAAGGAAAAAGACTTGTACAAGAATATTCATAGCTGCACTCTTTGTGGTGGCCAAAAACTGGAAAACGAGGAGATGCCCATCAATTGGGGAATGGCTGAACAAATTGTGGTATATGTTGGTGATGGAATAATATTGTGCTAAAAGGAATCATAAAGTAGAGGAATTCCATGGAGACTGGAACAACCTCCAGGAAGTGATGCAGAGTGAAAAGATCAGAACCAGGAAAACATTGTACACAGTGACTGATACACTGTGGTACAATCGAAGGTGATGGACTTCTCCATTAGTGGCAATGCAATGTCCCTGAACAATGTGCAGAGGTCTAAAAACTACTATCCACAAGCAGAGGATAAACTGTGGGAGTAAAAACACCGATGAAAAGCAACTGCTTGACTACAGGAGTTGAGAGGAAATGATTGAGGAGAGACTCTAAATGAACACTCTAATGCAAATACAAACAACAGGGAAATGGTTTCAAGTCAAGAACACATGTGATAAACAGTGGAATTGTGCGTCGGCTATGGGAGAGGGAAAGGTGGGGGGGGGGAGGAAAAGAAAATGATCTTGGTTTCCAGTGAATAATGTTTGGAAATGACCAAATAAAATAATGTTTAAAATTAAAAGAAAAAGAAAGAAACTAGGTGTCCTGGTCAATTGCTCTTTCCAGTAAATCAAGTTAAGTCATGCCAGTTTTCTCCAAATGTCCCTTCCCCCAAAAGAGGAAGAACATGCAGTAATGGAAAGACTAAAGATTTGGAGTTAAAAGAAAACCAAGAACCTGGACTTAAGTACTAGCTTTACCAACTATTAACAGTATGACTTTGAATAAAGAGGGTTCTCTCAAAAAAAAAAAAATTGAAGGACGGTTTCCTAGCAGTACCAGATCTCAAATTGTACTATAAAACAGTGGTCGTCAAAACAATATAGTAATGGCTAAGAGACAGAAAGAAGCATCAGTGGAATAGACTTGGAGTAAGTGACCTCAGCAAGACAGTCTATGATTAAACCCAAAGATCCCAGCTTTTCGGACAAAAATCCACTATTTGATAAAAACTGCTGAGAAAATTGGAAGACAGTATGAGAAAGATTAAGTTCTTTCTCATGTTTGGATCAACATCTCACACCTTACTCCAATATAAACTCACAATGGGTGAATGACTTGGATATAAAAAAGGAAAGTTTATGTAAATTAGAGAACACAGAAAAGTATACTTGTAAGATCTTTGGGGAAGGAAAGATTTTAAGACCAAGCAAGAGCTAGAAAAAAATAAAAAAATATAAAATCAATAATTTTGGTCACATTAAATTAAAAAGTTTTGGTACAAACAAAACCAATGCAACCAAAATTAGAAGAGAAACAACAAATTGGGAAGCAATCTTCATAAGGAAAACCTCTGACAAAGGTCTAATTACTCAGATTTATAAAGACTAAATCAATTGTACAAAAAAATCAAGCCATTGCATCATTGATACATGGGTCAGGGACATAAATAGGCATTTTTTCAGATAAAGAAATCAAAACTATTAATAAGCTCAGGAAAAAAAGTGTTCAAATGTCCTATAATCAGAGAAATGCAAATCAAAACAACTTAGGTATTATCTCACACCTAGCAGATTGGCTAACATGACAGCAAAGGAAAGTAATGAATGTTGTAGGGGATGTGGCAAAGTTGGGACATTAATGCATTGCTGGTGGAGTTGTGAATTGATCCAACCTTTCTGGAGGGCAATTTGGAAGTAAGCCCAAAGGGCGCTAAGAGACCTTCTACTCTTTGATCTAGCCATATCACTGCTGGGTTTGTACCCCAAAGAGATAATAAGGAAAAAGACTTGTGCAATAATATTCATAGCTATGCTATTTGTGTTGGCAAAAATTTGGAAAATGAGGGGATGGCCTTCAATTGGGGAATGGTGGAACAAATTGTGGTATATATTGTTGATGGAATACTACTGTGCCCAAAGGAATAATGAACTGGAGCAATTCCATGTGAACTGGGAAGACCTCCAGGAACTGATGCAGAGTGAGAGAAGCAGAACCAGAAGAACTTTATACACAGAGACTGATACACTGCAGGGCAATAGAATTTAATGGACTTCTCCATTAGTAGCAATGTAGTGATCCAGAATAATTTGGAGAGATTTATGAGAAAGAGGAAAAACTGTGGAAGTAGAAAAACAGAAGAAAAACAACTGCTTGATTACATGGGTTGATGGTGATATGATTGGGGATGTAGACTAAATGATCACCCTAGTGCAAACATCAACAACATGGAAATAGGTTTTGATCAAGGACACATATAAAATCCAATAGAATTGTGTGTAGGCTACAGGAAAGGCAGAAGGTAGGAGAGGGAAAGAATATGATTCTTGTAATCAAGGAAAATTATTCTAAATTGACTAATTAAATAAAATTTTCCAAAAAAGTAATTGAAATCAAATTTAAATGTCATGTATACAGCTGTCTCCAATCCCAGCTGGTTGTTAAACATTTTACATAACATTCTTAGATTAGGTAGTTTTTAGATTTTCTTTTCACCTCTATCTCTGTGATTAGTACCAGTTAGGTTATAGTACTTAGTTTTGGGTAATGGGACCCTAGTTTGTGCTGAAGAAACTTCCATTGGTGAGTTTTAAAGAGGCAAGATTTTTAGTTAGACTTATTATAAAGTATCTAAATCTCAGTTAACCAAAACATAACTAATTAGAAGTTGGACTCAGAGTTACTAAAACATTTGAGTTCTAATTTCAAAAAATTTTAACCATCTTTTTGATCACCTTAGCTCTAAGCAATTTCCTTGGCTATATGATATGGAGAAGTATCTTTGTATAATGAGTAACATCTAAGGTACTGTATAACTCTCAAAATATATCATTCTAATTTTTATTTAAGATCTTTAATAAATGTGTCCTCATTCCTAAACTATCTACATATATAATACTCATTTACTTTGCAATCATATTTAATTTGTTCATTAAAATCATTATTTCACAAATATGGGGAATTTCTTATGAGGAAATTTCCTTTATTGAGACAGTTGCCAATATGTAAGTAATTTATAATCTCGGGGTTGCCATTGAAAGTAAGAAATGAGGATTTACCCAGGGTGAGAGAGCTAGTATGTATCAGAGGTAGAATTTGAACTTAGGTCTTTTTTTCACTCTAGGACATCTAGGCACAGCACTCATTAATGTGTCTGTACAAATTATAATTTGTAAAGCAGGAGGAAATGGATTTTTGTTTCTGTGATATTCTGTGTATTTTGGAAAAATAAAAGTAATGCCTGTCCTTAACAAATGGAAAATGGGCAAAATAAGTACTAATTTCCCTCTCAGTTTTTTTTTTCCTCTTAGAAACATAAAATGTTAGACGTTGAAGACACCATATGGATCATTGTTACTGTTCCAGGGCTTCTTAACCTTTTGTCATAAACCCCTTTGTCAGTTCAGTCAACTCTGTGTACACTTTCTCAGAATATTTTTTTTAAATCATACAACAGGGGGAATGAAAGGAGACAGAGGGAAATGGGAAGAGAGAGTGAAGAGATTCTTCTCCCTCTCTTTTCTGGGAAAGAGGTAATATGTCTCCTCAGAGAATAGTTCTGGGAGATGGAGGACAAGAACTGGAGAGATTAACTTTGGTAAAATGACCCTCTGCCTACGCATTGGTCCCATCTATTGATGAGAGGCAGGATGGATTCTTCTGCCTCTGGTCTCCTTAGGGACACCCACTGTCACTTCCCTTTAGAAACCTGGGGTCACCACACTACCAAGGAGAGATGTTGTTCCTTGGGTTATGCAGCTTGGATCACTGGGATCCTGAGTAAACCTTCCCTTTTGGGAGAGAGATGTCATTCTCCCCAAATCTTCCTTCCCCTTTCCTAGTATCAGAAACCAGCCAGGCCTAATTCTAAAGCAGTAAACAATTTATTTGGGTTCACACAGGGAAGGAGAGGTGGCAGTCTCAGGCAAGGAAAGTGGGGGTAGGAAACCCTAACACTTGTCCCCTCTGGCAGACTGCCCCCCAAGTTCTCGGTGTTCAAGGCTGAGTGCCTTGAATGCTCTTCTGGCCTGTGGTTGATTGATCACTATTCCTCAGCTAACTAGCTTTTACTTCAGAAGTCCAGGAACAGGCCAGGAAGAAATATAGTGAAGTAAAGGAAAAAGGGCACAGGACCTCCAACCCATCTGATAAACACATCCTCCAGCTATGCTGCCCAGTTGCAAACATTTCAGAAGATAACTGACCGTAGAATGTTTCAGGACTGTTGCAACATTTCAGTGAAATAACTAGCCATAAAGTGCTCTAGGGTTTAAACAATCATCCAGGTTAATAATATTGTAAGGTATATATGTAGGGTCCCAATTCTGGGAGGACGGAACTCCTTTGCTGAGCTTTGACAGCGATCTTTGACAGCAGATTTCTCTGTAGATGGCTTCCTTTCAAAGTCCCTGTCTTCAGTATTCACAGATGACTCTATTCTGTCATTGAGAATGAGGAAGAGGTGTCCAGTGGTTCACAGGAAAAGCTGTTGATCCCCAGAGAGATCCAGCTTCTTCCCAGCTTGGGAGGTTTGCCTCCTTCCTCCCACTCTCTGCTGAAGAAGTAGTCACCAAGTGACAGTTGGAGTTTTACCTATCCCCCTTCTGTTCTCTGACTGGAATGCTGAGTTGTTTTTTGTTTTTTGTTTTTCTTCTTTGCACCTCCCCCATGTTTGGATTAATTCCTTCCCGACGTATACATATTATAAAGGTATATTGTTGTATGCCTTTTTTAAAACATGACATCATGAGAAATGATGTCTTGACTTGCATATGAATTGGATTTAAATGAGGCAGAATAGCTCAAAATCATTAGTTTCTGTCTCTTTGAGAGTCACTGAAACCCAACTGCAAAAGTCATGATGACTAGTGACAACTCAGGATACAATGAATGACTCTTTGCATTTTTCATGTCTTACAAAGCTCTAAGTGCTCCATGATACTTCCTTCAGCTACCTTTATGGCCTTTGGAACAAATTGTTATTGTCCTCCCATTCTATTAGGAGATGTCTTCACATGCTTCAGGTAGACATCCCTCTATGTCAGTATGAGGGTTTAAAGCCTGATGGCTACCCTCAAACTGATTTAGTCCATCTGCCATGACAGTTATACTTGACTGTGGCTTCTATGCATGCTACAGCTTCTTAGAGTCACAGGTGAAAATTGGGTAACAGGTAGACAACAAAGGTGGATGAGTCATTATAAAACAACTCACTCAACTCTTTCATCAGACATGGTAGTCCTTGAATAATTCCTTTATATCCCATGATATGTGTGTATATAATATATATAATACATCTTAACATGTATAATATATGATTACTAAAGACATCAATTATATTCAAATAAAGCTGTTATGTTTATGAGAAATTATAAAACACCAATATCTAATCCAAGCTTGCCATTTCAAAGGTGAAGAAACTAAAATATAGACTTTTGTAACTTAGAAAATTTCACAAAATTGGTTTACTAATTTAACACCATCCCATGAACTCATTGGTCTCCTTTTGTCTCTATATTATTATAGAATTTCTAATTGTGGTAATGTAACTAGTTATTATTCCCCTGTACATTTAGTTTTTCTGTTATGAGTTTGACTAAATGATCTTTGAATTCCTTTCCCTCCCTCAGTTTTCAGCATTTTAAGCAAAGTTCTCCATCTTGTGAAATATTCATTTAGATTAACTGCCTATTTTTTAGTAAATTGATCCATTGATTCAAAGAATGGCATTAACTACTGGCAATATATTGAGTGGCCAATAACATTTTTTCATTGTGGCTAAATTATTGTTAATCTGGGGGATTTTAATCACAATAGATGGACAATTTTCCTGGCATTCTCCTGTCCAAATAAGTACTTATACAATTAATTGCTGTTTTTTCTCATTAAATACATGCTACTTGAAAACAGCAACTGTTTTTTGTTTACACATGTGATCATAAGAGGTTTTCTTTTACTCTATCCTTTTCCAACCTCATGTAGTTCAGAGAAACTTGGATACATCATTTATATTCAAAAACATAAGTGTTGAATGCTAATGAAAATAACACAGATATGGAGGTACCAGTTTGTTTTTAATGTCTATTAAGTATTGCTAAATTATAATGAAACACTTAAGAAAATATATGTGACATTCAAATGAATACCAAATGATTTCATTTCACACTAGTCAATATTAAATTAACTCCATATTACATGAAAATGTAATGTGTTACTAAAACAAGCTGTGTAAAAGAAAATTAGGCTGTAATTTCACAAACACATCATGGGTGGAAATTTGTTATTTAAGAAAAACAGATTAGGACAAATGTTCAATAGTAGTTTTAAGCATTTTTTTAAAAATTCAGGGAAAACACTTTCAAGCTCTACATTCCACTATGTCTTTAAATCAACTAAGGAATGAAACTCTCACACAATGTTGCCAGGAGTGAACAAATGTGCTTTTTTTGCAGATTGTGATGTTTCAAAAAAGTTTATATGGGTGACTGAAAAGAAAAGCCAACAATGGAGTCAATAAATGTTAATTTTAAAACACACATTTCAAAATAGTGTTCCACTATTTGATTGAAGAAAATTGTTAACCAAAGCAGTTTTTAAATTTTAAGTCTGTAAATATTATCAGTTTCCTACTCTTCAGGTTTAATTGTTTTTAGTAATGAATTTTTGGAAATTTATTGTCACTGAAACTTTCATACATTATAGATCATAGACTAGGTATAACTAGGTGACAAAATAGATTGAGCTCTGATTCCAGGACCAGGAAGACCTCAGTTTCAATGTGGCCTCAGTTACTTACTACCTGTGTGATCCTGGGCAAATCACTTAACCCTGTTTATGTTTCATCTTCTATAACGTGAGCTGGGGAAGGAAATGGAAAATTAGTTCAGATTCATTGCCAAGAAAAATCCAAATGGCATCACAAAAACACAGACACAACTGAAATAGCTTAAAAATAACAAAGATATTCTTAGGAAGGAATCCTGGAAGACATGGACAATATCCTAGAGGTTATAAATCTAAACCCAGTTTGTTTTTGTTGTTTTACTGATAAGTGAATTGATACAGAGAAAGGTTAAACGACTTGGCTACAGTCACACAAATAATAAATGGCATGTTGATACCCCAGTGTGTCATAAAGGTGATTGACTGTGTCTCAGAAGGTTTTATCAATAGGTTAAAATTTCTGACATGTTCTCTGAAGGCAGAAATATTTCACTTACTAGCTGAAGGATTGTACATCTGTGGTTTAAATGCCAGTTGAACAAAATTCAGAGAAATATTATCAAAAGGTTAGCCAGACTCCCAGGTTAATGATTGTTTCTCTCAAAATAACTCAAGATGATTACTAATATGTGTGTGTGTGTGTGGTGACTTTCATTAGTAGAGTATCAACAATAGCATATTAACTTGTATTTGAGTTATAGAAAGATATGTCATTATTTCTGCATCTTCTAGCTTAAATGAAAAATGGAGACCCCCTATAGAGTACTGAGGGCAAGACATGAATGAAAGCAACTACAATATATATAGCTGGATCATAATACAACTATACTTAAGCATAATTACATGAATGATATGCATGTCTCTTCTTCCTGGAATGTTCTTCTTCCTTACATTCATGCCTTCTCTATAGAATCATCTCCACAATTTAAGTGGGCAGAAAATATTTTTATGGCCACTGCTCTCTAGCAAAAATCTGCTTTAATTTTACAAAAATTTTGTTATGAGGAGCATATAGACATCTCCTGATTGCCAGTGAAGTCCATGACATCATGCTCCAATTATTGTCTAAATAACTTCTCAAAACTTATAAAACACAGTAAAATCATAAGGGAATTTATTTGTGGAATAGAAGGTTTAAATATCTCTATATCTATAGCTATGTCCATATTTTAGGTAGACAGGAAATAATAATGCCATTTGCAGACCAGAAACTATAATAAATCAGTACTTATAAAAATTTGGTACATTTTTTTCAAAAAAGGAAGATCTATAAATATAACAAGCAAAATGAAGAATCAAAACTCTAAGTCATTGTATTTGATAAACTAAAAAGAACAAACTATTTTGAGATAAATTCATGATCCACTAGGGACAACTGAAAATCAGCATAGCAATAAGGAAACATTTTAATAATATAATTGAGAAAACAAAAAATATAAATGATTTTGATTTCATGAAACTGAAAGGCTTAAAAATAATAAATTCATTACCATCATGGAGGACAATTTAGAACTATGCCCAAAGAATTTTAAAAGAATGTCTGCCCTTTGATCCAGCAATACCACTACTGGGTTTGTACCCCAAAGAGACAATATATGTACAAAAATATTTATAGCCATGATTTTCATGGTAGCAAAAAAAATTGGAAAATAAGGGGGTATCCATCAATTGGGGAATGGATAAACAAATTGTGGCATCTGATGATGATGTAATACTATTGTGCTGAAAGGAATAATGAACTGGTGAAATTCCATGTGACTTGGAATGACCTCCAGGAATTGATGCAGAGCAAAAGTAACAGAACCAGAAGAACACTATACACACTATACATTGGGGCACAGTCAAATGTAATGGACTTTTCTACTAGCAGCAATACTAATTTTAACTGTTACATGACCCAGGACAATTCAGAGGAACTTGTGAGAAAGAATGCTGTCCACATCCAGAGAAAGAAGTGTGGAAACAGAAATGCATTAGAAAAATATGTGATTAATTATTTAATGTGATAGGGATATGCGTGGGGTTTTGATTTTAAAGCATCATGGTTCTACAGCTATGAATAACAGAGAAATAAATTTTGAAAAATAATACATGTATAACCCAGTGAAACTGCTTGTCATATTTGAGGAGGGGGGAAAGACAGATGAGCAGTGGATGAGGGGATCATGATCATACAACCATGGGAAAATATTCTAAATTTTAAAAAAGGAAAAATATAGTTATTCAGAATATTTTTTTACCTCACTGAGTATTGCTTGCTCATATCTTTTCACCATTTATCAATTTAGTAGTGACTTGTTTTTTTTACAGATGATTAATTTCTCTATGTATTTGAGAAATGAGAACTTTATTATAGAGAGCTTTGTTGTTAAAAAAATTTTTTGCACTCATAATTATTACTATGTATTACTCTCCATCTTGTTTCCCTTTATTCCCCCTACCCTGACCACAACTTCCCCCAGTTTGTCCTCTTTTCTATCAGCTGCTTCCCCTATATCCTCTTCCCTTCCTAATTTTCTGTAGTGTAAGGTAGATTTCTATACAAACTTAATTTTGTATGTTCTTCCATCATTAAGCCAATTCTGATGAGAGTAAATTTCAAGGGCTTTCATTTCCATCTCTGCCATCTTTCCCTCCACTCCAAAAGCCCTTTCATGTATCTTTTATGCGAAATGTTTCTAACTGTTATATTTGCCCTTCCCCCTCCTCACAATTCATTCATCTTCATCATGCCTTACTTGTATTTTTAGCTACAATCCCATCATATTCAATTCACGCCTTTACCCTCTATCTATGTATATTCCTGCTACCTGTCCTAATAACAAGTCATTTTTATTTTGTGAGATTTTATTTTTAACTCATTTACATGACAAAAATTATTAACTTTCATTTTCTTTAGGTTTGAGCCAAATTCTTACATTCCCTCGCTCCCTACAACCCCTTTCTGAGACAGAAAGCAATGTAAGACTTTACATGTATGAGTCTAAAACATCTTTCCATATTAGTCATTTTGTGAAAAATAAATTGAACAAGCAAAAAAAAAGTGAAATATAATATATCCCTGTCTGCATTCAGGCTCGATAAGTTCTTTCTCTTCCTATGAAATTTTTCATCATAAGTCCTGGAGGATTTTAGTGAATTATTACATTGCTAGGAACAGCTGTCATTCATAAATGTTGATCATATAATGTTGCTACTGTGTACAATTGTCTTGTGATTCTGGTCACTTCCCTTTGCATCAGTTCACGTAGGTCTTTCCAGATCTTTCTTAAATCATCCTTCACATAATTTTCATAATTTTATCATATTTATATATGGTTATAGTACAGTGGTTTTGCATTACAATCATATTCCATAACTTGTTCAGTCATTCCCACATTGATGGATATCCCTTCAGTTTCTGATTTTTTGCAACCATGAAAAGTGCTGCCATAAATTTGTTAAAAAATTATATATATATATATATATATATATATATATATATATATATATTACAAACATACTTTCCCCCCAGACATAGTAGTGGTATTACTGGATCAAAGGGTATGTGTTGCTTTAAAGTCCTTTGATCATATTTCCAAATTTCCTTCCAGAATGGTTGGATCAGTTCACAACTACACCAAAAATACATGTGTCCCAATTTTACCACATCATATCACCTCCAACATGTATCACATTCCTTTACTTTCATCTTGACCAATGTGATAGGTGTGAGGTAATGCTTCAGATTTGTTTTAATAAGCATTTCTCTAACCAGGAGTGATTTAGAACATTTTTTTTTCATATGATTCTCAGCGGTTTTGATTCTCTCTCTGAAAACTGTCTATTTATATTCTTTAACCATTTACCAATTGGAGAATGATTTGTATTCTTATAAGTTTGACTTGATCCTCCATATACTTGAGAAAAAAGGCCCTTTTCTGCTGTAAAGTTATTGCTCTAAATATTTCTTCCTAGCTTGTAATCATACCATTCTTAGGTGTTAGAAAAATCATCTTCCCATGTTGCTATGTACCCAATGGACTATCTTTTGATTTCTCTTTTCTGTTTGCCTTTTTATGTTTTATGTTTTCATTGAGTGTTTGAGTCAGATTTTTCCATTCACCTCTTATCTTTCATTAGAAATGTTTGAAAGTTCTTTATTTCCTTAAATATCCATTTTCCCCTGAAGAATTGTGTTCATTTTTTTCTGGGTAAGTGATTATTGATAAAATTTCTAGCTCTTTTGCCCTCCAGAATATAATATTCCAGGCCCTCTCATCTTTAATTTAGAAGCTGCTAAATCTCATGTTATCCTGATTGCATCTTTATGATATTTGAATTGTTTTTTTTTTTACTGCTTTCAATATTTTCTCATCGACCTGGTAGTTGGAATTTGTATGTAAGGTTCCTGAGAGTTGTTTTGTGATTTCTTTCTGTGTAGATCTTAGCTGATATTCTTATGTAAGTGATGTGAAAAATGTTAATAACTTAGTGTTTTATATACTTATTGTGAACATCCCTAACTCACTAATTTGCAAATAATGGATGCACCCATGATCAAAACAATGGAAACTCATTGACTACATCATTGTACACCGGTGAGACATTCAGGATGTACAGATCACAAGAGCCATGAGAGGAGCTAAATGCTGGACAGACCACTGGTTAGAGCGACTCTTCAAATGCACATTGCGCCTCGCCATCCAAAACGCGCCCAGACAGTTCGCGCATTTTACAACATGAGTCCTCTTAGAGATCCATCTTATTTGCAAACATTCCAGTCCTGCCTGGATGACAAGCTGTCTGTCAAGGGACCACTCAATGGAAGCTCAACCGAGAAATGGAACCAGTTCAGAGATGCAGTGAAGGAAACATCAAAGGTAGTCCTAGGCCCCAAACAACGCAACCACCAGGACTGGTTCGATAAGAACAACACTGCTACTGATGACCTATTGAGTAAAAAGAACAAAGCCTTTATGGAGTGGAAAAATAACCCAAACTCTGCTCCTATAAAGGACAAATTCAAGTCTCTCCAAGCCACGGCGCAGTGTGAGATCAGGAAGATGCAAGACCGATGGTGGGAAAAAAAGGCAGAAGAAATTCAGCACTTTGCTGATACGAAAAACTACAAACAATTTTTCAGTGCCCTCAAGACAGTCTATGGGCCACAAAAACCCACCACCACTCCCTTGCTATCCTCTGATGGTGACTCTCATAAAAGATAAAAAAAGGCATCAGCAACAGGTGGAAAGAACACTTCAGTCAGCTTCTCAACTGACCCTCTTCATTCGACCAAAGCGCCCTTGACCAGATCCCCCAAAACCACACCATTGAACAACTTGACGTCCCTCCTTCAATAGAGGAAGTCCAAAAAGCCATTAAACAAATGAATACAGGCAAGGCATCCAGTAAAGACAGGATCCCAACCAAGGTGTACAAGGCCTTAAAGGGAAAGGCACTTCAGGCATTCCACATAGTGCTGACCAGCATATGGGAAGAGGAAGACATGCCCCCAGAACTCAGAGATGCCTCCATCGTAACCCTCTACAAGAACAAAGGCACACAAGCAGCCTGTGACAACTACAGAGGAATCTCACTACTCTCCACTGCTGGAAAGATCCTTGCCTGTGTTATACTCAACAGACTCCTGTCATCTGTTTCAGAGCAGAACCTGCCTGAATCACAATGTGGCTTCCAACCAGATCACAGCACCATCGACATGGTCTTCATGGTGAGGCAAATGCAGGAAAAATGCCTTGAGCAGAACCTGAGATTCTACATTGTCTTCATAGACTTGAGGAATGTGTTCAACCCAGTGAACAGGGACGCATTGTGGGTGATTCTTAGAAAGCTCAGTTGCCCAGCAAAATTCGTCAAACTGATCAAGCTTTTTCATGTCGACATGACAGGGGAAGTCCTATCTGGTGGAGAGACTCCCGATGGCTTCAACATCTCCAATGGCGTGAAACAATGGTGTGTCCTCACTTTGGTGCTATTCAACCTATACTTCACCCAAGTATTACGACCTGCTGTGATGGATCTAAATCTGGGCTTGTACATCAAATACCGACTGGATGGCTCACTATTCAACCTTCACCCCCTGACTGCAAAAACAAAGACAACAGAGAGACTCATCCTGGAAGCACTCTTCACAGATGTCTGTGCTCTCATAGCCCACCAAGAAAATCATCTTCAAACCATTGTGGACAGGTTCTCTATCACAACAAAACCCTTTGGCCTGACTATCAGCCTCAGCAAAACAGAGGTGCTGTTCCAACCTCTACCAGGGAGGCCAACTAACCAGCCATGCATTACAATCAATGGCACACAGCTTTCTAACGTCAACACTTTCAAGTGCCTGGACTGCACCATCGCCAACGATGGGTCCCTAGACCATGAAATCTATGCCAGGATCCAAAAGGCCAGCCAGGCACTCGGGCGGCTGCAGTCCAAAGTCCTCCAACACAGCGGTGTAAGCACTGTGACGAAGCTCAAAGTGTACAACACAGTGGTCCTCAGCTTACTCCTGTATGGTTGTGAGACATGGACACTGTACCAGAAGCACATGAAACAGCTGGAGCAATTCCACTAATGCTCTCTCCGGTCAATCATGAGGATCCGATGGCAGGATGGAATCACCAACCAGGAAGTCCTTGACAGAGCCAACTCCACCAGCATCGAAGTCACGGTCCTCAAAACCCAGTTATGATGGTCTGGACACGTCATCCGCATGGACCCACAGTGAATACCAAGGCATGTATTCTATGGTGAACTGTCAGCTGGACTCAGGAAACAAGGCTGACCAAAGAAAAGATACAAGGATCAGCTAAAGTCAAACCTGAAGTGGGCTGGCATTACACCAAAGCAACTAGAACTTGCTGCCTCTGTCAGAAGCAGCTGGCAAACCCACATTAACCATGCCACCACCACCTTTGAAGATGAACGATGTCGATGTCTTGCCGCTGCACGTGAATGCTGACACCAGGCCACAACCACACCTCCCATAACAACTGGCGTCCCATGCCCCATGTGCCACAAACTTTGCGCCTCAGTCTTTGGACTTCAAAGCCATATGAGGGTACACCGTAGATGAAAACGCACAAAGACAATTGTCATTCTTGGTCACCGAGAAACTACAAGTGGAAATAATTGTGTATATTTTCTTTTTATTTTGGCTTTGTTTTCTTCATACTATCACTCTGTACAACAACTTACAGAATTCTATGAATTATTCAAAATCAATGTTCTTAATTATGAAAGACTTTTCCATTTCATTCATAAACCAATTTTTTCAGCCCTTCCCCAATCTGTATAAATAAGTTAGATTCTAATTGTCATATGCTTCAGTGTGGAAGGAGCATTAGACCACAGTAGATATAATGTATATAGGTAGCTATATATGTATGTGTGTGTGTGGAAGGTGGGGAAATCATGCAGGGAATTAAATAAAAACTAATTATTTTCCTTCTATATTCTTTAATTTCACAACATTTCAATTTTTATTTTTAACATATCCTAATTTATGATAGTATGAACATCTTTGCTAATTTGAATCTTTTTATTTTTGTCAATAATTTCATTGAAATAAAGAACCCCAATAGGTGAGTGGCTGGGATGAATAAGATGATTCACTTTGTAACTTATGTTGCATTAATTACGATTGTGTTATAAAACATTTAACTCAATTAATTTATCTACCAGCAGTAAATTGGAGTATCACTATTGCCACAGTAACTCCCTCAATTGATTATCCACTTTAAAAAATCCTAATGTGATAGGCACAAAGATATTGATGATAGGTTATATTTCTTTTTTAAAAATCTATTATCTTGTAACCTTTTCCATTTTATTCCTTTCTCTGTATATATGTAAACAAAATATCAGTATATTATTAGATGTGTGTGATGTATAAAATAGGAAAAATGTACAGCTGTCTCTCACTATATCATAGTTCATTTATCACAGCTTCACTGTATCATGGGTTTTTTAAAAATCTAATTCTATATTAAGGACTTTTCGCTATTTTGTGGATGAATACCATACTGTACACAATGTAAAAGCAGTATGGCAGAACAGGTACTGCTTAGGCATATTTGACAATGTAAGATCATACATGGCATACTATTGGCTGATCGAATGAAAGGCAATCCAACCACAGCACTGGGTGCTGATTGACTCAGTGCTTATAAAGGTATGGGAAAGGTTAAGAGTGTGGAAAAGGTTTATAGGAGAATGGGATGGGTTTATGAAGCCTTATATAGATATATAGATATATATAAATAATAAAATAAATATAACCCTACTACTTCTCAGGTTTTTACCTATTGTGGGTGGTCTCTGGAACATAACTCCCATGATATGTGAGGGATCATTGTATACACAGAGATATGTGTGTATATGTATATATGTGTGTGTGTGTGAATATATACTTGACTTCTCAATATGTAATATATGTTATGATCATAAATATATTTACTAATAGAAAAATATATATAGAGAGAGACCACAACTTAAAGGCATTCTTTTTTTAATATCCAAGTCCAAGGTTTGTGTTTATTTCCTCAAAGATCCTAAGGCAAAGTCAGATTCCCAAAGGACAATATCTTTTAATTCCCCTATCAGAATTTGAATACTGTCTCCACCTGGTTTAAGCCTTTCAAGCTAACTTCACTTGTTTACTTTTCTTTTTGTATTTTGTCTGTTGGATTTCTTTTTGCATCATACTATCCAATATTGTGCTTTTCTCTGAAAGAATACTTAGAAATAACTTGTTTTGTCAAGTCCATCCCACTGCCACTCTTCCTCTATGGATTCTCTAGTTTGTAGAATAAATTTTACTCATACCTATTTCATTTTCCTTCCCTTTGGAGATTATATTATATATTATACTTTCATCTTTCATTTTCCCTTGATAAACATAGCTTTATGTGATTCTGAATCCTTAAGGCAAGACCTGCATCTTCCTGCCTGACTACACTATCTCATCTTTGACCAAGAGTTGATAACATTTCTTGTGGAATCTTGTAGATTTTATTAGTATTTATTTCAGACCTCTTTACCCCATAGGCCTTTGATTTTCCTGTCTCATGGAATGAAGGACTGCTCTAAATCTATTTTCTAAATATCACAGGAAAAAAATAAATTTCTCTTTCCAACACCCCTATTTATCTCTCAGAGCTCTAAGGTAGCTCATATCTTTCCTTCTATTGAAAAAGGAGTTTATGGTTACTCCATAAACCTTTAAAAGTGCGAAGTCCCATTAATTCTTTTCTAATCCAAATAAATGAACTTTCATTCTTTATTCTTAAAGAATGAAGATAATTATCTTTTTCAAGAAATATCTCAGTGGTAGTAGATAAAAAAAAACCCTGACAAATGCCATTTAAATACGGAAGCAAGTTTTATATATAAACACCTGTAAACTGGTTCCCCTTTCTTTAATACTTACAGGCTGCATTATTTCTTAAGATCATAGATTTAGATGTAGAAGTTACTTGCAACCATCTGTCCCAAACACATAATTGGAAATATGAGAGAATGGAGGCTCCAATAGATAAATGATTTGCCAAGTGTCACACTGCTAATAAATGCTAAGGGAGGGAATTTAAAGAATGATATTTAATTCCTAATTCAGTGCTCCAACCACTTTAATTGTGACTCCTCCATAGCTCTATTATTGTTAGCAAGAAAATTTCTCAGAACTGATTTCTAAAGGGTTTGTGTTTCTTTTTAATATAGATCATTACATTTTAAATGCAAATAGAATAGTTAACAAGGTTTTAAAATCAAGTAAAATGTTTCAATGCAAATAAGGCTTCAAAATGGAAAATTTCAAACAACTAATTGTTTAGTTGACTTGATGCCAAACTGTTTGATTAGTAATTAGACTGAATTTTAGACAGAAGTGTCTGAATTTCCTTTTTTTTCTACTGTTACTACTTAACAGAGAATTAGGGAGCTGAAAAAAAAATAAAGAAAATCTTAAGGATGAAGAAAGGAAATGCTTCCTCTAAAAAAATGTCCAGGAACTCTTGGTTATATGGATAAAGCATACATTTTATTTCATTGTTATTATCTCATTCTTTAATTTATTTATGAGGTTAATATATAAATCCTAGACTGAATTGCTATCTTGATATTATTTTTTTCAAATTTCAATTTTCAGAGTTCTATGGGCTATAACTATAAACCCTTTAAATGACATTGTATAATTCAGATTTGGTAAAGGATAAACAAATACATATCTACAAGCAGATCTATAAAACAAATTAGGCAACATTTTAAATGGAAATATTTTTACTTGTTTCTGCAATACACAACACATTACCTGCCACATAGTAATATTCAATTGAATAATTTTTCATTTATTGATTAAATCATTCAAGAAAAAATTAAGGTCTTATAATGTATAATACAGTGCACTAGGCACAAGAAATATTAATATAAAATTGAAAAATGAATTGCCTTCAAGGAGATTAATTCTGTTATATTATATTTACATTCAAATACTGATTTATTGCAGAAGAATTTTCAGAAATGCATAGGACACAATCTCTGAAAACCTTAATGTCTAGAAAAAGAGAATATATAAGAAATATTAAAAATCCAATATTGACAAAAAGAAATATGTACCTATAGGAGTTTAGAGGAAAGAATTGTCACTTCTACTTAAGTAAACTGCATCAGATTATTGCATTAGTTCAAATCTGACTGTTCCTCTTACTATGAAGTGATAATAGGGCAAGTCACATAAACTGTCTAGGATACAAATTTCTTGTAAAATAAAGAGGTTGGACTACATAATCTCCAAGTTTCCTTTCATTTCTAAACCATCAATCATGATACATATACCTCTGCTCTTCACAGTTGTCCACCCCAGGAACAAGCCCAAATGCTGTGCCTATCTATCCTGGTCAATAACTACTATTCACCAAGTAGTAGCTACCAGATATGGATGCTCATTGCTCAGAGGGCAATAAAAATCCTTTCTAAACCTCTCTCTAAAATCTCACAATGAACACACCTACACAAAACATATAATATAGAATATGATGTATTCTAGTATGAAATCATATGTAGGCTAGTAATCATCTAGGGCTAAACAGAATATATGCTCTTCTGCCCCCAATATCTCACAACCCCATTTCCTAATAGGTGTTGTTTCTCATCTAGTCACTAATATACCTTCTTTCTGGGATTCTTGGAATAGTTCCAAATGTTTAAATTGACTTCTAATTTGTAGCACATTTATGTGTTTAGCTACCAGCCTAATGATCACTCCTTTCTTCTACAGAGATGTGGAGGTAGGGTACATTGGAGGAGCTCTCTTACAATTGTCATTGGCCATAAATGATGGCAATGGCCTAAAAAATAATGCTCCATAACAAGATGTAACTAAGGACTACATAAGCAAGACTCTTTTTTTCTTGTTAATCAGTCAAAAAGCCTTTAAAGACTTATTAAATGTCAAGAATTGTATTACGTGCTAGGGATACAAAGAAAGGCAAAACCAATCCCTGTTTCTGATATCTTTATTTTAATGGAGGAGGCAGCAATGTAATATAAACTGACTCTAAAAATAATTCCTTGTGAGACTTTCCAGAAAGGACTAGAACAGTGCCCACATTATTTGAAGAAGACAGCCTTTTGGTGGTAGAATTATTCATTTAGATATAGAAATTGTGATAAGCAGATTTGTAACTATGAAATTTTGCATTTTGGTAAATAATACTTCCTAAGCCTTTCTGTCAGTAGCATGAAGGTATATCATAATTCAGGGGGCAGGAAAATTGAGTCAACAAAGATTTAGTACCTACCCTGTTCCAGTAATTTTGCTAGGTGCTGAGTATACAAAAGCAAATGTGAAAATGATATTTTCTTTCAATGGATCAGGGAGATGAAACATGTACATATAGAGATATATATAAATTATATACTTAGTGATTTGTTGGGGAAGACACTAAGAGCTGGTTAAAGGTAGGGGTCATGTTGGGAAAAGTTTCTTGTAAAACAAAGTGATTGAGAAAGGGGGAACTCATATCAGATCATCATCTAGCAGCTCCTCATTTTATTGAATTATTTTTATTAACCTAATGCTAAGCTTTGGTTTCTGTGTTGATGAAATATCTTTGCCAAATGTGTTCCAAATTCTTGAAGTTTCAGAGCAAAGCCTGAGAGAAAAGGAATTGGATTTTGATGCCCAGGATCTTACTTGAATTTTTTTCTATTTATTATTTGTATACTTCAAATATATCTCAGCTTAAACTTCCTTAACTGTAAAATTATGGTGTTGGCCTATATGTTCACTATGATCTGTTCAAGCATCTTACGATTCTATATGTGATTTTATGACATTGACCATTGAGCAAAACCCCAATTATATTGACCTACTTACAATTTCAGAGGTAGGTTTATAAAAGAAAACAACAAATGTCATCACATTTTTATACTTATGCAAGTACTCAATATGACATGGTGTCATTATTCATCCATAGTTTTTTATAAAAATATTTTATGTCTATCTTAGAATTGATACCAAGTAGAGGTTCTAAGGTAGAAGAGCAATAAGGGCAAGCAAACTGGCATTAAATAACTTGCACAGGGCTATACAGCTAGGAAATTCCTGAGGACAGAATTCAATCTAGGATCTCCCATTTCCAGGTTTGGATCTCTAGCCACTGAATCAAATAACTGCCCCAATACCACCCATATTAAGCTTTTTAACAGAAATATTGTCAAGCAGTTTGATTAGTTATATCTCTTTGTGACTTTTCCTTCCTGCTTTTGAAGGGGTACCTGATATGGAAAAGCTAAACAGACAACAGGAGAAAAATAAATCAGCTGTCTTATACATAAAACATAAAATTTAGAGTTATATAAACAAAACCCATTAGCAACAATACAAACTAAATTTAGAACTGATAATTCTCCTTTTGAAGACCATGGAAGTCCCTAGCAAGAAATCACTTTGAGAAGAGCCTCATAGCTACTTCTATTAATTTTTAAGATTGGTGTTTTGGGGAATTAAAGATACTACAAATAACCTGATCTGTATATTGTTTTAATAATTAATTAATTTTTTTCAGTTACATGTAAAAATAATTTTGTCAATTATTATCTGACATTTCTGGATTCAGATTTCTCTCTTCTTCTCTTCTTTCTCCTCAAGGTGGAAAATAGTTGATATGAGTTATACCATTGCTTTCATTCACTATATATTTCGGTATTGTTCTTTCCTTGACAAAAGATATATTACATCAATAAAAAATACTCATTATGGAAATAAAGTGGAAATTGATATGCTTTTATCTGTAATCAGAAACCAATAATTCCTTCTTTGACTGTGGATAGCATTTTTCATCAGAGATCCTTTTTGGATATCTTGGGAACTTGATTGGCTGATAATAGTTCAGTCCTTCACAGAGGATTATCATATATTACTTCTATTACTGTATACATTATTCTCCTGGTTCTGTTTATTTCATTTTCCATCAGTTCATATAAATCTTCCCAGTTTTTTAACTCATCCTGTTCATCATTTTTGTGGCACAATAGTATTCCATTACAACCATATACCACAACAATTCCCCAAGTGATAGGCAACCCCTCAGTTTCTAATTCTTTGCCACCACAAAAAAAAGATCCTAAAATATTTTAGTATAGGTAAGTCTTTTATCTCTCATATCTTTGGGATATAGACTCACTAGTATTGTTATATCAAAGGGTATGCATAGGTTTATGGCCCCTTGAACAGAGTTCCTTATTGCTTTTCTCAATGGTTATATCAATTAACAGCTCCATCAACAGTATATTAGTATCCTAATTTTCCCATATCCTCTCCAACATTTATCATTTTCCTTTTCTTGGCATGTTAGTAAATATGATAGATATCAGGTAGCATCTCAGAGTTGCTTTAATTTGGATTTCTCTAATTAAAAGTGATTTGGAGCATTTTTTCATATGAGTATAGATAGTTTTAATTTCTTCCTCTGAGAACTGTATATTCATATCCTTTAACCATTTATCAATTGAAGAATGTGTTATATATATATGTATATATATATATCCATTTAACTTAGTTTTCTTATATCTTTGAGAAATGAGGACTTTGTCATACTCATTTGCTATGAATTGTCTTTTTCTGACTTTTTTGTTCCCCTTTTAATCATGGTTGCATTGGTTTTGTTTGTAAAAAAACTTTTTTGAATTTAGTATAATCCAAATTATTTCATTCATCATATTGTTATCTATATCTTGCTTGGTCATGAATTATTCTATCCATAAATCTGACATAAACTTTTCCAAGACTTCCTAATATGTTTATAGTGACACACTTAATTTCTATATCAAGTATTCATTTTGACTTTTTTCTGTTGTGTGGAGTAAAATGTTGGTCTATGCCTAATTTCTGCCACACTATTTTCCAGTTTTCCCAGGAGTTTTTGTCAAAAAATTAATTCTTTCCCTAAAACTTAGATTTTGAGTTTTATTGAACTCTAAATGGTTATGGACATTAAATATCCTGTGTTGATTACTGTGAGAGAAAAATCTCCTACCCCTTTATATGATCATTAGTTTTTAATGTTAGCAATGGTCTTTAGATAATCATAATTAAAATTCTAAGATAGTTGTAATATTAGCATAAGTGATTATCTCAGTCAAACTTTTGTGATTATCTTAATATAAATTTTAAAGTAAGATAACTGCTTGAATATAGTTAATCATTGTTAGCATAGACCTGAGTTCTAGCCTTAGCCTTCAAAATTGCTATATGATGCACCCTCAGAAATCATGTTCTTGAACTTGTGACATGGCCTTCATTAGCATACAGACTTTTGCCTCAGTTAGAAGCCTGGTGACATCCCTTAACCTTTGTTTACATCCCTTATGTATCATCAGGCTTTTGCTGAACGTTAAGACCTGGTACTTTCAACCTTACCCTAGTCATTTTAGTATATATCATCCTTGACATTACCAGGCTTAGAAAGTAGAGTTCAGACTCCCCTCACTCTCTCCTTGTCTATCAAGTGACTTCTTCTAATTGAGAAGTATTTCCTGATTATTTCAACAAATACACATCTCTCTATTTTTATCAATGTCTAAGATTATTTTTGTACTTGTATAAAAGTTGTCTAAATGTTTGGGATATATAGAAAGGTTTCTCATATTGCTCAGGGTCTTTTGGTCTTAACCAGAAATCCAGTTTTGTTGTGGGACTGGCCCTTCTACAATAAACCTATCTTAGTTTTATGGCCTGGAGACTTTCATTTGCATACTGGTGGTGATAAATTTTTATGCAACATTACCTAACTTAATCCCTTATTTCTTAGCTAGTACCAGTGTTTTGATGATTACTACTTTACAGAAGAGTTTGAAATCTGTTACAGCTATGATTCCTTCTTTAATATTTTTTCATAGATTCCCTTGATAGTCTTAAGCTTTTATTCTTCTAGAAGAATTTTGTTATATTTTTTCTAGCTCTATAAAATAATTTTGGGTACTTTGGTTGTTATCTCATTAAATACATAAATTAATTTAGGGAGATTTGTCATTTTTATTTTTTGGCTTGTCTATTCATGAAAAATTAATAATTTTCATTTGTTTAATACTGACTTTATTTACTTAATGAATGTTTTGCAATTATGTTCATGTAGTTGCTAGGTTTGTTTTGGTAGGTATACCAGCAGGAATTTTAATTTCCCTAGAGTCATTTGCTATTGTATTTTATTGATAGCAAATAGAAATTTTGAAGCTTTTTATATAGTTTTATTTCATATCATGAGATTTAAATCATTAATTATTTCTATTAATTTTGGGGAGATTGTCTAGGATTCTTTAGTTATGCTATCATATCAACAGCAAAGACTGATAACTTTGTTTCTTCTTTGCCCCTTCTAATTACTTTAATTTTTTATATAATTATTATTATATATAGGTATAAATATGTATATATACATATATAGGTAGTTATTTCTAATATAATATTAAATAGCAATGGTGGTAATGGCCATCCTGTTTCACCCCAATATTATTAGAAAATTTTTAGTTTATTTCTTTTAAAGATAATGCTTGTACATGATTTTAGATGGGCATCATTTATCACTTCAGGAAAAGTTCAATTTATGACAAAGTTTCTATTTTAAAAAAAATAATGAATAGGTGTAATATTTTGTCAAAAGTTTTCTTTATCTATTGAAAATAAACATATGGTTTCTACTGGTTTTATTATTGATATGGTTATGGAATAGTATAAGCTAAAATACAAATTAATCTTTGCCCCTTAAACCTCTATTCTGGCTCCAGCTTGTTTTTTTAATGTTTTATTTCCCATTGCTTTTTATGTACTCTCATGTTTTCTATTCAACTGGCTTATTTGCTGTTGCCCAGTACAGGACATTTCATTTCTTGCTTCTAAACCTTATCCTCACTACTCAGAATGTTCATCCACCTCACCTTTGCCTCTTGGTATCCCCTAATTCTCTTAAAGGCTTAGCTCACATTCAACATCCTGCACAAATCTCCTGAATTCCCTAGTTGCTGGTCTCTATTACAATATCTTCATATATATATATATATATATATATATATATATATATATATATATATATACATATATATGTATGTATATATATACTTCATATTTATTTATCTATATTCATGTATATCTTTCCTTTTCCCTACAGTAGAATGTAAGCTTAAGGGCAGAGATTTGTTTTTGTCCCAGTATGTCCCTATTGCCAAGTACAATGTCTTGCATGTAGGTAGGCACTTAATAAATTCCTGAATAAAGTTATATTGAATTGTTGAAGAAAAAAATGATATGATATGGAACCTAAGTCCAAGTCAACATTCAGATCCTGAGATCCTGCCTGGGAAAATAGTAATCAAGCCAACCCAACCCTCTTGAGATTTCAAACTGATGGAGAAGTCTAGAGAATTAGCTCACGACAATCTGGGCTGAAGCGGGCTGCTCTGTTTTGACCCAGAGCCAGGAATCCCATTCTGGGTTTGGGATAAAGATATAGTTCACACTTTTGGGTGAGGACACAATTCACTTCCCCCCTCATCATTTTGCCCCAGGTCAGGAAAATCAAGGATGTGCCTGATTGGATCAAGTAAAGAGTAAGACCAAAAAATTGAGCCTAAGCCTGGGGCTAGAATTTGACACACCTGATCAAGTTCAGATTAAAATCAAAAGTTTATGCCCAAGCCTGAGGCAAGTCCTTAAGCCATAAGCATCTGAAAGTTCAATTGAATCATCAGGGGGAGAAGTCTCTCAGAGCTGTCAACCCTCAGACCATCACATCAGCCTCTAAGAACTGAAACTGGTAAAAACCAAGAAAATAAGCTGAAAATAACATCAAGGAATGATTGAAATTTAAGAGGGTACTCCAACTTCCAAGAAAAGATAACCTACTTATAATTAGATAGGGGAAATGAGCAAACAACAAAAAGCACCATATTGTAAAGAATTTTTATGGAGACAAAGAGCAAGGTACAGACAGAGAAGGGGACAGTGAAAGCAAAGGAAACAGATGCAATGTCCCAAAAAATGAAACAGATTGGACACATATTATGGAAGAGCTCATAAAAGACTTAAAATAATTAAGAATGACAGTAGAAAAGTGGGGAAGAGAAATGAAAGTGATGAAAGAAAAAATGGGCCAGTTTAAAAAAGAGAACCAAAAACTGACAGAGGAAATCAGGTTTTTAAATAGAGAACTGACCTACTAGAAACTAAAGATTAAACAATAAAGCAGAATAAGAGTAATAAAAAAAAACAGAGGAAAGCATGAAATATCTTATTGAAAAAAACAACAAAACTAGAAAATAGATCTAGAAGAGACAATTTTGAGAAATATTTGACTACTTGAAAGCCATGATCAAGAAAAAAATCTTGGACAACTTGTTACAAGAAATTATCAAAGATAACACCCTTATGATCCTCAAACAAAAAAATAAAATTGAAATTGAAAGAATTCACAGATCACCTCCAGAAAGAAATCCTCAAATAACAACTTATAGGCATGCAATAGTTAAATTCAAGAGTCACCAAGCAAAGGTGAAAATTCTTCAAGCAACCAGAAAGAAGCTCCCTAAGAGGGAGTCCCTTAGGAACTCCCTAAGAAAAATCTCCAGGGCTAGATGGATTCACAAGTGGATTCTATCAAACATTTAAAGAACAACTAATCCCAATATTATACAAATTATTTGACAAAATAAGTGAAGAAGGAGTTTTGCCAAATTCCTTTCATGACACAAATATGGTACTGATTCCAAAGCAAGGCAGATCAAAAACAGAAAAAGAATACTACAGAACAATCTTCTTATTGAAGATAGATATAACAATCTTAAATAAAATACTAGCAAAAAGACGACATCAAGTTATCACAAGGATTATTCACTATGAACAGGCATGATTTATAACAGGAATGCAAGGACAGATTCATATTTGAAAGACTATACACATGATTGACCATATCAATAATTAAACCAACAGAAATCACATGATTATCCCAATAGATACAGAAAAAGTCTTTGACAAAATACAAAACCCATTCCTATCTTAAACACTAGAAAATACATGAATAGAAGGTCCCTTCCTCAAAATAATAAACAGTATATATTTAAAACCATCAGCAAATATCATCTGCAATGGGGACAAGTTAGAAACCTTTCCAATAAAATCAGGAGGGAAGCAAAGATGCCCATTATCACTTCTATTATTTAGCATTTTAGTTTAAATGCTAATAGTACCAATTAGGGAAGAAAAAGAAATTTAAGGGATTAAAGTAGGCAGTGAGGAAACTAAACTATCACTCTCTGCAGAGGACATGATGGTATATTGAAAGAATCCTGGAAAATCAGATAAAAGGCTAGTGGAATAATTAAGAATGTTAGCAAAGTTTCAGGGCACAAAATAAACCCCCATAAATCATCATCATTTATATTTATTTCCAACAAAACTTACCAGCAGGATTTAGAAAGAGAAACTCCATTTAAAATCAATCTGGACAATATAAAATATTTAGGAATGTATCTATCAAGATAAACATAAGAATTATATGAACACAACTACAAAACACTTTCCACACAATTAAAAATAGATCTAAATAATTGGAAGAACATTAATTGCTTATGGGTAGGAATAGCTAATACAATAATAATGACAGTCCTACACAAATTAATTTACTCATTCAGTGCCATGCCTATCAATCTACCAAATAATTTTTCATACAATTAGAAAAAAATATAACGAAGTTCATCTGGAAGAACAAAAGATCAGAAGTATCAAGGGAAATAATGAAAAAAAAAAGTGGAGGCTGGGGGCCTAGCAGTACCAGATCTTAAACTGTACTATAAAGCTGTGGCCATTAAAACAATATGGTTTTAAGAGAAAAAAATGGTTGATCAGTGGAATACATTTGGGGTAAATGACCTCAGCAAACTAGTGTTAGATAACCCAAAGATTCCAGATTCGGGGACAAGAACTCACTCTGACAAAAACTGCTGGGAAAATTAGAAAACAGTATGGGAAAAATCAGGTCTAGATCTACATCTCATACCCTATACCATGATAACTATAAAATGGGTAAATGACAAATATAAATAACGTAATCATAAACAAATTAGGTGAACATAGAATAGTACATCTGTCAAATCTATGGGAAAAGGAAGGAATTTAAAACCAAGCAAGAGATAAAGGACATTACAAAATGTAAAATGAATGATTTTGATTGTATTAAAGTAATACAGGTTTGTACAAACAAAATCAATGCAATCAAAATTGGAAGGAAAGCAATAAACTGAAAAAAAACTGTAACAAAACTCTCTGATAAAGGTTTAATTTCCAAAATATATAAGGAATTAATACAAATTTACAAAAATAATCAAACCATTCCCCAATTGACAAATGGTCAAGAGATATGAATAGGCAGTTCTCAAATAAAGAAATCAAAACTATCAATTATCACATGAAAAAGAGTTCTAAAACCATTCTAATTAGAGAAATGCAAATAAAATAAATTCTGAGGTGCCACCTTATACCTACCAGATTAGCCAATATGGCAGTAAAGAAAATTGATATATTTTGGAGGGCATATGTCAAAATTGGAACACTAATACACTGCTGTTTGAGTTGTGAATTGATCCAACCATTTTGGAGGGCACTTTGGAATTATGCCCAAAGGGTTTTAAAAGAATGCCTGCCCTTTGTTCCAGCCATATTACTTCTGGGATTTTGCCCTAAAGAGATAATAGGGAAACATACTCATACAAACATATTTATAGCCATGCTCTTTGTGGTGGCAAAAAAATTGGAAAATGAGGGGGTATCCATAGATTGGGGAATGGCTGAACAAATTGTAGTACCTGATAGTGATGGAATACTGTTGTGCTGAAAGGAATGATGAACTGGAGGATATCTTTGTAAATTGTAAAGAGTATAGAAATTGATGCAGAGAGAAATAAGCAGAACCAAGAGAACATTCTAAACAGAAACTGAAACATTGTGGTACAAACTTTTTTATTAGTAGCAATGCAATGATCCAGGACCACACTGAGGACCTTATGAGAAAGAACACTATCCACTTCCAGAGAAAGAATTGTGGGAGTAGAAATTCAGAAGGAAAACATATGATTGATCACATGATTCAATGGGGATATAGTTGGGGTTTTGGAGTTAAAGGATCACTCTATTGCAAGTATAAATAATATGTAAATAGGTTTTGAACTATAATAATTGTTTAACCCATTGGAATTGTTTGTCAGCTCTGGGAGGAAGGAGGGAAGGGAGAGAGTTGAGAAAAGTCATGAAACATATAACCATGGGAACATATTCTAAATAAATTTAAATTTTTTTTAAATTAAATTAAATTAAAAATGAATAAAGTCACACATTCTGTAAGGGAAAAAAATTAAAAGAACCATCCTAGATTTAGAAAGTGTCATTTACTGTCTCATATTATTGTTACAGTATCAAAGATAAAGAACCATAATATTAGTTCTCAGATAATTATACTGATGGTGATAGCTAGCATTTAAATAGTGGAAAATATTATAAATAAATATATTTTAAAGTGTTTCTTATAGACTTATTGTGGGCTTCCGGTTTAAATCTAATCTGCTATTCCTTTCTGTTTTATGGATGATTTCATCCCATTCATATTCACAGTTATGAATACTAATTGTGTATTTTCCTCCATCTTATTTTTCCTCCTATTTATCTACTATCTCTCCTTTTAACCTTTCCTTGTACATAGAGAAATGTTTTTGATTAACACATCCACCTTTTTGTTCATCTCCCACTTTCCTTTTGCTCCTACCCTCTTTCTTCCCTATAAGTCAAGGAAGGTTTCCAAAGCTGGATGACTTGGGGTATTATTCCCACTCTGAGCTAATTCCAATGATAATAAATTTTAAGCATAGGTTGCTGCTAGTCCCCCATTCTATCATTTCCTCCATCATAATGAATCTTTTGTGCCCCTACATGAGAGATACTATACCATCTTTTATTTCTCTATTCCTCTTCTCCCCATGTGTTCCTCTTTCCTTCCTCTTGACTTTTCTTTTGGATATTAGCCCATCATAGTCAGCTTTCTTCCTTCTCCTATACTCCTTTTAGGTGCTCTAATAGTGATTGTTTTTAAGTATATTAAGTATATTAGTTATCTCGCATACTATAAGTGCTTTAAGAATCCCAAATACCATAGATATCATAGGTATCTCAGTTATCACCTTCCCAGGTATGAATATATTCAATTGACCCTCATTGAAACCCTTAAGTTTTCACTTTATCTTTTTTGTGTTTCTCTTAAGTGTTGAATTTACTCATTGAAATTTTTCATTTCTAGTTTTTTGGTTAGGAAAGTCTGAAATTCCTCTCTTTCATTAATTTCATCAGGTTTTTCCCCCTCTAGAGTATTATGATCAGTTTTGGTGGGTATATAATTCTTTGTTAAAATACTACATCGTTTGACTTTCAGAATAGCATATTTCATATCTTCCAGTACTTTAATGTAGAATTTCCTAGGTCTTGGGTAATACTGACTGTGGCTCCATCATATTTGAATTATTTCCTCATCAATGCTTGTAATAATTTTTCCTTGCCTTGGCAGTTCTGAAATTTGGCTGTAAAGATCCTGAAGTATTTTCAGGATAGGATCAGTGGATTCTTTCAGTTGCTATTTGGCTCTCTTGTTTGAGAATGTCAAGGACATTTTCTCTGATGATTACTTTTTTTTTTTAATTAAAAAACCCTTACCTTCAAGGCAGAAGAGTGGTAAGAGCTAAGCAATGGTGGTTAAGTGACTTGCCCAGGGTCACACAGTTGGGAAGTGTGTAAGGTCAAATTTGAACCTAGGACCTCCCATCTCTAGGCCTTGTTCTGAATCCACTGAGCTACCCAGCTTCCCCCTCTCAACCCCCAATGATTTCTTATTAAATGATGTCCATTCTCTTTTTTGATCATGGCTTTCATGTATTCTGATGGTAAGTCTATTTCTTTTGGATTTTTTTCCAGGTCAGTTGTTTGTCCATGGAGGTACTTTAGATTTTCTTCTTTTTGTTTGAGTATTTTTATTTTGTCTTGTCAGAGGTAGTGATCTCAGAGCCTGTCTAGGATTAAGATTTGAGTGCCCTCTCATAGGTAGATTACTCAGAGTCTGTCTAGATAAGGTTCTAGTGCCCTCTCTTTCACCTTCTTTATTCTTGGCTTAATAAAACATGTTATTGTAGGCAATAACATGTTATTAATAATTAGATTGTTCCATGAACCTAGGTGACCTTAGAGCCTTATCAACTACACCTTCTTGTTGATGTTTCTCCAAGGATTGTTTCACTTCCTGTGGTTCTTGCCTTTAAATGATGTTACCAGCTTGAATTAAATCACACTCATTCTACCACCAGGAGATGAGGTCCTTCTGACTCCAAACTTTTTCTCTTGTCTCTCATTTTCCCTCACCCTTCCCTGAGAAACTCCTGGTCCTGGTTCATCTTACATTGTCTTGTTGTTTCCTGAAGTCTTATGGATTCATTGGCTGCTATTTTGTCTAATTCTAATTTTTAGAGTTATTTTCTTCTTGGAGTTGTTGTATTTTCTTTTTAACTTGACCAATCCTTCTCATTAAAGATTTGTTCTCTTGAGTGTTTTTTTTCTTTTTTCTTCAATTTCGTTTTGGTTTGTTCTATTCCTGATGGAATTATTTTTATCAGTGTATATCAGTTCTTTCCATTCCTTTTGGTCTATTCTAGTTTTATGGATTTCATTTCCTCATTGGATTCCCCCCCCCCAACTATTGAGTTTTTATGTCAATTCTCTTATTATTTGATTTTTTTTAACTTTTTTATTTCAAATTGTTCCAGGACTTTTCTTGAGGCCTGAAATTCTTTCAAACTCTCCCTTGGGACTTCACTTTTTTTTCTTTTTTGACACTGTTGTATGTACTCTTCTGCATTCCTATTTTGATTTTCTGTCAATTTTTTTCTTTTGTTCTTTTTTCTAATTATTCCCCTTCCATTACCTTATCTATCTGTTGAGATTCTTCTTTGCTCTTGGGGTAGAAGAAGCACTGTTCCAAATTTGTAAAATATTCTTCTCTGTCCCTTGGGGTAGGCCTGTCTACCTTTGTTTCTCATGGTGCACTGGTAATGTGGGGCGTTGGGGGTGGTCCCCCTGTTGACTTGCTCTTTGGAGCTTGCAGCTACTCTGTCAATATAGATTCAGTTCACTCTTACTAGTTCCTCTGTTGTTTCAGGGTCATGTGGCTTGGGCTGGGAACATCCCCTGTTCTTGGCTCTGCTACCTCAGATATTCTGCCATTTGACTTTGCTACCCAATTAGAGTGGGTTAGGCTGGGCTAGTGCCCCAAAATGCTGCATTGTTACCTCAGGTTCTCTACTGCCACTTGAGAGTGTGTAGGTTTCCTACCCTTTCTGCCTTTGCTTCCTATGCTGAGTGACTTAGTCTAGGTCAGTCTCTGAGTGTCACTTTGTTGCCTCAGGTGCTTTGTGGGCATGTCAGGGTTTATAGGTTTCCTTCCCTTTCTGCCTTTGCTACCCAGACTGAGTTTCTTAGACTGGGCTGGTCCCTCAGTTTGCCCTCTCTGCCTTCTATCCCTTTGTTGAATGTCTCAGGCTGGGCTTTTCCTATTCTGCAGTTTTGTACCTCTGACAGAGTAGCAATGAATAGGGCTGATCTGAGTTTTCCTGGTTCCCACAAATATGGTGCTGCCTGGGCAAATAAAATTTTAAAAAATTAAGTGCCCACAGTGATTTAAAGTGCTTTGCTAGGCCCTGAGGACATTATAAAGTCAAACTATGACATTAAGACTTCTAAAATTTGGAGGGGAAAATGGTCATTTAGAATAAATAGATAAGTGGAATGCAAAATAACAATAATAATATATATATATGTGTGTGTGTTTATGGTGGAAATTAAAAAAAATGTCTTGTGTGATATATAAGAGGGGAACTTATAGTATTTGTTTAGAATGCTCTAAGTACACTTCATAATAGATCTTTGGGGAAATAATTTTCCTTATTTTTTTTAAATTGGGGGCAGGTAATGGAATTATAGTCAATATTTCTATATCTCTGTATCTATAGTGCCTAATGTAACTCTTTGGAACTAGTAAGCCCTAAATTAGAGAGACCAATCACTCATTTTGCCTTTCCATTTAGGGCACATTTTGGCATTTGTTATTTATAAGTTCCTAACAGGTGTAAATAAGATGTGTCAGACACCTTTAATGATCTTAATAGGAAAATTTGCCTTTTTGCTGTTTCTGAGTGCACTTTCCATCAGATACATATGTTTAAACAGAGTGTTAATTCAGTAAAAGCTACAGGAGATATTTCCCAGAAGAGTAGTTTTGAAAAAGAATCCTCTAGACTAGACTAGAATAGCAGTTATTTTACACCCACTGATGGTACTACAGGCTTCTATTTCAAGGGCACAGGTGAATTTTAAACTACAATAGTCACATCTACATAGGAATGAAATCACTCAAGACAGCAGAGTAAAGAATGGCTTACATGAATAAAATATAAGCTAAGATTGTTTCTTTTAAGAAAAAGAGATACCCATGCTAAATGTTAAAACTGTTCTAGGACTCTTCCCAGTTGCACTATTACCTGTCTGCTTGATTTAGTCTGATTAGTGTCTTTTTTTCAGAGACTTTATCATTGAGCTAAATGTCTACTGATGAGATTTTTTAACTGTCAAGAAAGAAGATATACAAGTATATTAATTCCAATTCTTCTTTGTTACTCATCACTTAACTTACTCAACCCATTGTTAAATTCTCCCATAACATTCTTTATAATACCTTAATTTGCCAATCTCCATATCTCTCATCACTTGCTTCATCTGGGCTATGGGTATCTCGCATCCAGATAACTGACTGCTGCTTCTTTCTTTCTTATGGCACTCTCCTTGACCTGTCAACCTTGTATAACATTGTCTCAGTTTGTTTCCTATCCAAAAGTGTGGCCAGAAAGCTTCCTGCTGAAACCCCCATATTATCTTCTTAAGGGATCAGATAGAATTCAAAATTGGAATTCTAGGCTCCCAAACTTATCACAAAGATGCCCTGAAATATACAAATTCCTCTTTGTTTTCCTTTTTCCTCTTAGCTATTTCAAATTGTTATTGAAACACTTTGTGTGGTGCCATTCGAAAATAAGCTCTGCAAATAACAAAAGTTGAGGAAGAAGTTGTGAATAGTAGATTCAAAGAGGAAGGAGGATCAAGAAGGGAAAATGAAGAAAAGAACAAAGAGTAAATGGAAGGGAAGAGAAGAAAGAAAGCATTAACTGCTTACTCCTTAAAAACCAAGGACATTTGTATTGTCCTGAGGTAAGTGTTTAATTGGGATGCCAGCAACCACATGAGCATTGATTCATTTATTTCCATTTATGAAAAGAAAATAAAGAGGGGATTGTGAGGTCAGAAACTAAAAACAACTCTTTTATAAAAATGAATTTTCAAAATGTTCAGACAATTGTGGTCATCGATTTCTGCAGTCTTATTTCTTGAGTATCTGGAAAATTTCTTGACTGTTGCCAAAGAAACGTTTTTATTAGGTGAAGGTTAAGTGCATAGATACATAAATTTGAGAAAATACCATGTTAGTTAATCTGCCTTTTATAAGGGAGACTGGAAAAACAACCCAAGGTTATCAAACTCATCATTTTCCACACATTTAATTGTGAAATTAACATTTCTGAATAACCTGAGGCCATCTTATTTTCTAGATGCATGAGTACATATGATGTAAATAATTTAGGACTATTTGCAACCCTACTGTTGTACCTCTTCTATAGCCAATGCTGATGTAACTAGTAGGTTAAAATGATTATAAATATGACTAGTAAATGGTGGTTAACATGTTTTACATCCCCGATCTTAGAATTTCAGAGGAAAAATCACCAGTATTTTTTATTGTAATTTATCACATCAGAATTAGCTCATGTGGTTCAACACGACAGTCAATAATCTATTGCCCTTCCGAAAGAGGGTGCTTGAGGTAAGGTTTAATATTTCTCTGTCGTATGTTTTTACTGAACATTGATCAAAGACCATGGTGTTTCCTAGCTGTTATTAGTTTCATCTGAAAATTGCTACATGATATTGCTCTAAGTGAAAGAGAAATATGGAGCAAGCTTCTATATGCTGTTTAAAGACCAGGGAACATTAAAAAATGAATGACTTGCATTTGCATAACTGACAAGCATAGTCATGAGCACAAAGACTGGAAGTGTAATGTCACATTTACATGAAGCATTATTGGCTCTTATCACCAGCTAATGTATTTCTCATTATCCTTTTATGTGTCTGTGTTATTTTATGCTTATTTTAAAGCCTCATGATTTCAATTTGATAGATTGTAAATTTTAAAAATACTGTTATTGGAATATTAAGTTAACAAACATAATTGCTTATGTGTTTAAAATTTGATATAATATTAAGATAAAAGGTAGGTATGTAAATAAATGTTGCTTTGGCACTTCTGGTCTAAATAAATATACTTGTCACCTTGGAGAATAATGCATTAAGCTAGCAATACCAGATTCTAAAGACAAAAACTACTGTCCCTTCTGAGAATTATACTCCCTAAGACTTGATTTTATCAAATTGAGATTAAATGCTAATTTTATCTGTTGTTCTCTATTATTTGTAAGTAAAATTTCATGTTTCTATTGATCACAGCAAGTAGCAGGTATGGAGAGAAGCTGATCATGTAGAAACAATTTGTTTGTTACACGTATTGTTCATTTAGGCCCATTAGCCTCTTGTTGACATGATGTGAGTTTTGAAGTTGACACTGATAACTCTTAGCTTATTTTAAAAATTAAAATATTATGCAAGGTTTTATCTCTACTTCTCCTCCTAATTTCACTGTTTTCTTCAAATGCAGACACTGACCCTTCTGTTTTTTCACAGTTAAGACTTTTTCCAGTGCAGAAATAAACTTGATTTGCTCTAAACTATTTTTAAATGTGCAAGAATTCAGAACAATTCAAAGAGAATCATGATGGAAAAGGCTATCCATCTCCAGAGAAGGAAATGATAGATTTTAAATGCATTTTGAAGCATACCATTCTTCATTTTATTTTGTGAAAGGATTTTTTTATTCCCTTTGTCTATTTTGAGTTAATCAATCAAGAACTAAAAGTACCCCTACTTAACACTCAGTAAATAACTAAGTAAGAGAGTTCACAAGTCACTTACTACAAAAAAGAAATTCATACCCTCAAAGGCTCTCTCAGGTCCCAATCTCCAACCAGGAGTCACAGTAGTTTTTTCAGCAAGAGTCTTACCAGGGCAGAGACAGCAATGCAGAAGTCCTCTTTCAGCAAGAGGCACTAAGACAGAAGAAGCTAAGCTATCAGAATGCCCTTGGCTGGCTAGTGTGAACTCTCTTGGTTAGTGACTTATTAAGCATTAAGTACAGGTACTTCAACTTCCTGACTGATTAACTTAAAATAGACAAAGAAAATAAAAAAATTCCCTCTCACAATTTCATCTATTAATTTTTCTCAAATATAAGAAAAATGTGTCTTCTTTCACAGGATGAACATGAAAATGTGTATTTCATAATAGTATATGTACAACCTATATCATATTATCTTCCATCCCAAGATAGAAGGGAAAGGAGAGAATATGCACTTTAAAATGTCAGAAAAAATACTGATTATATCCACATGAAATCTTATATATGTATATATATATATACATATATCTTTATATGTATATATATATATATCTTTATATATATATGCGTGTGTGTGTGTGTGTGTGTGTGTATAATCATAGGTCTGGATGTGGAAGGGATATGGAGCCTTTTATTTAAATCCTATTTTAAAGTGAGTAAACTGAAGTTCATAAGATTTAAATAATCTCCATTTATACAGGTAGCAAGATATACCTGTGATTTGAAGAGTAGTCCTACAACTTCAATGTCAGCACTCTCAATTATGTACTCTTTTTTCTCTCTAGAGCTTCTTCTGCATGTCAAACATGTTGCCTCTAAATATAGAATTTAGCCTCTTTGAAGGCAGTATTTTTCTTGTTCAGTCATTTCAGTCATGAACATTGAGACTCCATTTATGGTTATCTTAGCAAAGTTATAGGAGTGTTTTTATTCCTTTCTCTGGCTCATTTTTATAGATGAATAAATTGAAACAAACAAGTTAAATGATTTGTTCAGGGTCACACAAGTAATAATTATCTGAGACTAGAGTGGAACTCAGTTCTTCCTGACTCCAGACTCAGCCCTCTAGCCATTTTGCCCTCTAGTTGCCCATAGAGTTTAGCAAAGATCTTTTTTGCAAATGGTTGGTATAAAACACATGCATAAAGACATACAGAAAATCCCTCAGTATACTAGCTTAAACCCCTGTGGATCATTTTTAAAAAGACATGGGACATAGTGACGAAGCACAAAAGAGTATGTGTGGATTGTCCTTTTTGTCTCTAGAGGATATACCTACATTGATGATATCAAAACTATGAATGTATATGATTTCTGGTAAAAGTACTACCCACAAGGAATGCCATAGACCATACTAAATAGAAATAGATTAAGAGTCTTCTATTCTAAAAGCAGGTGGTTTTTTTCCCTTTCTTACACACAGAAGTATTCATCAATGAATAAATCATCCACAAAGTGACAGAAAACTCTACTATTACATATGCATTCTTTGACACCACATTAAAATCTCTAATAATCAAATAATGCAAATAATTGCATTTTGCTTTCTGATGCAATATCTGTTGTTCCCTTCATCCTCCCTTCTACAGTTTCCCTACTAAGATTCTCTGATGCTACTCCAGGCCTTGAAATGCTCTCCCAGAACTAAGCTTTGTGACAGCAGAGAAATCCAATTTGAGAGGTTTGGAAGAAAGCATTATGACTTGTGTCCATTCCTGCACTAGTAAATATGGGGATCTCTAAAGACAGAGAGTACAGGTTCCCTGATCTTTAGGAGTTTCTAATGTTATTTGAGATGCGTTGCTGCTGGATAAACATCAAGTGATAAATGATGCTAATAAAGCATTGCTAAGTTTGGATGTGTGATTACAATAAAGGTCACTCTCATACACTGATCTCCTTTTGAATACTATGGAGATCCCAGCTCAAGGTTTTAAATATAAATATATATATATATATATATACACCCAGGCTAAAAGAAGTCAGCTTGGTCCTATAATTTTGTAGGAATATTGCTGCAAAAATCTGAACTGACAATGCCAGGACCAATAACTGAGTCATACTAGCAAAGCCAGTGCTGGGGAAAAAAATCCCTGAAAAATTGATTACTGGTGCTGGGTTAAATAATTAGTGAATACAGACAGGAAATCAGAACAGGACACTGGTTATGAAGAGACAGTATCTGTGCTGTACTCCATCAAGTTTTTGGGAAAGACAACAACATCATCCAGCTTTGGCCAGTTCTGACCACACAAAAGTCAGTTGGGCAGAGACCTATACTTGTGAATTTTGCGTTACTTAGTATCAGAAAAGGTTGAGACTCTTGGAGATACAATCCCCAGAGAAACCATAATCAGAGAGGAAGGAGTCAGGAAGAGAATAAGGTGGGAGTGTGATAGAGGAGAGAATGAATTTGCTAAAGATTTTACTAATTTCTCATTAATTGCTAGTCACATCTAGGTGGCTCAGAAGATTGAGAGTCAGGCCCAGAGACCAGAGGTCCTGGTTTCAAATTGGATCTCAGATACTTCCTAGCTATATGACCTTGGGCAAGTCATTTAACCCCCATTGCCTAACCCCTACCACTCTTTTGCCTTGGAACCAATACATAGTATTGATTCCAAGATGGAAGGTAAGGGTTTAAAAAAATATTAATTGCTCATAGGTAGGCTGAGCTAATATAATAAGAATGACAATCCTACCTAAATTAATTTACTCATTCAATGCCATATCAAACTACACAAAAACTATTTTATAGAAATAGAAAAAAATAGCAAAATAATCTAGAAAAAACCCAAGAGAATTAATGAAAAAAATATGAAGTGTGGCGTCCTACCAGTATCAGATCTCAAATTGCATTATAATACAGTAATTATCAAAATAATCTGGTAGTGGTTAAGAAATAAAATGGTAGACCAATTGAAGAGATTTAAGGTAAATGACCTAAGTTATTACTGTTTGATAATCCCAAAGATTCTTGCTTTTGAGATAAGAACTCTCTATTTGACAAAACTACTGGGGAAGATGGAAAATTGCATGGCAGAAACTAGGTATAAACCAATATTTCATATCCTACAAAATGACAGTAAAATGAACTGTTAAATTTTGGAAGAAATGCAACTTGGCAAAATTGGTACACCACTTCTTTTCTGGTGGAGTTGTGCATGTTTCCAACCATTCTGGAGGGCTATTTGGAACTATGCCTCAAGGGATATAAAACAATAAATACTCTTTGATCCAGTAATAATACTGCTAGGTCTATATTCCAAAGATATAAAGAAGGGAGTGGGGAGAGGCGACCTACTTGTACAAAAATACTAGAATTAGAAATTGAAGGGATGTCAATTGGAGATGGATCCTAATTAGGGAAAGTCCGAACAAATTTTGATATCTGATGGAATGGAATAGTATTGTGCTGTAATAAATTATGTACATGATGATTCCAGAAAGAGCTAGAAAGACCTACATGAACCAGGAGAATACTTTCCATATTAGAAAGCAAAATTAATGAAATTGGTCACTAGATATTTTGTAGAAATAATACAAAATCTCCTAGATGACAGTTGGTATATATATATATATATATGTTTTTGTTTCCTAATTAGAAGCATATTGATTTTTTACCTTTTACTAAAAAGAAAGCTATTGTATAAAAGAAGGTATTTTGAGACAATTGATTTAATCACAGTTGACAGTAAATATAAAGGCACTTGTGAAGTAGAAAAGAATAAATTGGTCTGAAAATGTCATTGCAAAGAGTAAATATGCCCGTGTGTGACATATGTATAGCCTTTGAAAGCAAACAAAAATGTTCCCCTTTGATATGTCAGAAAGGACTAAATATTAGGAAATGTACAGCAGTATGAATAGGAGGCAAAGGTAAAATATGAATAATCAGTCCAGTTCTCCTCTTTTAAATCCCCAGGGTGAAACTTAATGAATTAACATCTGTGACAGTAGAAAATCCTCTAGCCTCTATTTCCAGAAAAAGAGAGAGAAAGAGAGAGAAGAGGAAACAGAGGGGTTGAAATTCATGTTAATATGAAAGAAACCATCCCATTCTCACTCAGACTTGTGAGAAATGACCATCAGCATAATGCTTAGAGAATTTTATGTTAAACATAAATCTTATTTTCAGATACTTTGTATTTTCCAACTATAATTCATCATCAAAATGCCTTCCGTATTTAATGGCTCATCTATTGCAATAATTTTATTGGGACCAACATCTTGGTCAAGATAATGCATGCTTGATTGTCATCTACTTCATGTCAATGAACCAGTTAACTTTTAGGTCCTTATGTTTCATAGAAGTCTATTTGATTAGGCTAATTACTGATAAATTTATTGATTTACTATTCTACTGTCAGCATACTGACATACTATTAACAACCTTATAAGAAGTATTTTATTTAACAGAAAATAATATATTTTTCCTGTCTAGTCTCTGATTTGCCCAAGAGACATGGATATCTAGTATCACCTGCAAAAACCAAATATAGCAAAAATTCCTTCCAATATTAAAGGCTTGTAAATTTTAAGAAAATAAACCTGAATTCCAAATTTCTTTTGTTAAGGATCAAATCTGCTCATTTGATTCACACACATGATAATACAAATTTCAGAATATAAATTGGGTATCATGAGTATGTTGAGTGAAAATCTATGTGGAAAAATGGTAGACAAGTAATCTATAAATCAATGAATAAACATTTATTATGTACCTACTACATATCAGGCAGTGTACCAAATCTTGAGGATATAAAAAGAAATGAAAAAGCAGTCCTTGCCCTTAAGGAACTTTAAACCTAATTATTGAAGTGTTAGGCATCTTAGTAACCATCGAGTCATAGATATAAATTTATAAAGGACCATGGAGGCCATCAAGTACAACTTTTCCATTTTGTATATAATGGGGATATGGTTCATGGTTAGAGGCTATCAGTTTAAAAAATGGTATCTCTACCTGAAAAAATTCTGGAGAACTACTTCTGGGGCTAACATGATCCTTTGTAAAATGAGTGCCTTAATCAAATAGGCTATGAAGAATGTGTTCACAGTCTATAATTGGTTGAGCTTAGAAAACCACATTTTGAAGAGTGGGCTATTGGATGACTTCCTGAGGCATTCAAAAAAGCCTGCCAGTGTCATCCATGATCATTCTGCCTCAAAACTCTTTGGAGAGCTCAGTGGTTCATGAATAAAGTTGACATGATGATCTTGAGAATTTTAAAATCTTTAGGTATTCTTTGAAATCCCATAATTTCTGAGTTTGAATTTGCAGTCAGTACATCACTGATGCTCTGAAATAAGGAATGACATTTGATAATAACCCTCAGAAACTGGGTCAATGAGTTATTGAGACATAGGTTCATCCAGGAGTCACATTTCATCAGAGTCGGGAGGGGGCATTGTGGAACCAATGCAATATAAGAGCTAAGATAAATATTAAAAAAAAACACTTTACTTTTCATCTTAGAGTCAATACTATGTATTAGTTACAAGATAGAAGAGAGATAAGGACTGGTTAATGGGGATTAAGTGATTTGCCCATTGTCATACAGATAGGATGTGTTTAAGGTCAAATCTGAACCCAGAACTTCCCATATTTAGACTTAGCTCTCAATCCACTGAGCCATTAGCTTCCCTGATAAAATTTTAATTTAATCCCTACTTTGAGCTCATGATCCAAATCAGTCTGAGGTAATATGAGAGATTATGCCCCAGAAGTTTGGGGAAACCATTTGAAGATCTGTCATTACAATATATTTGAAGTAAATATCCCTTTATAAAAACAAATAATTAGTGGTGAAATTAAACCAGAAAATCAATAATTTGTTCCTTAACAAATGGGAGTAGAGTAGAGATAGTAAAGATTTGAGCTGATTGTAACAAAAGAAAAAAAAAACAGATTACTTAACCTTGATAAATTTCACTCAGGGTAGTGGAGAAGATCTTTGATGGGGAAGATTTAGAAGGTCTGAACCAGAGAGACTAAGGCAAAGTATTCATACTACAAGAAGATAAGGAAACTGAAACTGAAAATGAGAAAGGTTAAGTAATCTGTTTGAGGTCAGTCATCTACTAAGTGCCTAAGGCAATATTTGAAACCAAATTTTCCTGATCGCTTTTCTGGCACTAAACTCACAACCCAATCTAGCAAACTCTTTGTCATTTTGAAACCTTATTTTTCACTGGGGAAAATATCGACCAAATTGGAATGAAATGAAGGAAAAGTGAAGTGTATAAAGAGGAAGTAACCATAGGTTGCAAGTGACAGGTATGTATGACATCCATTCCTTGTAAGTGAAGTCAGTGAAAAGTGAAGAATAAAATGTCTTCTAGTCAAATATATAGCTGAGGAAATCAGAGCCAAAAGATTTAACAAGGAATATTAAAATATAGGCAATGACAGCAGAAGTGATGAACCAGAACAAATATATGTGTGTGTGTGTGTGTGTGTGTGTATACAATATCACAACTCTAGATTTCAACTATTGTATCTAATATCATTATGTTTTCTTCTTCACTTCCCCTCATCTGCACTCTGTGTATAATTTTGAAGGTAGCTTTCCTTTCTTCCCTCCAATTTTTAAAATGGCTATTTAGGGAATGGAATATTTTTCTTTAGGCTGAGAGAAAACTGTCTTCATTTAAACAAAGTCCAACATTTTGGGTTTCCTTTCTTCCCTTCAAGAGGATTTCTCTCAACAAATATGTAGTTTATATGGAATTCTGACTGGGGAAAGAGCAGGTACCTCTGCATGAAAGAATAAACCTTGTTTCATTTATTCACACTTGAAGTTCATTACAGCACATATTTTGTGTGGGGGGAATTGATGAACATAGGTTGTAGCTTAGAAGAAAATTTTAAAATTTGCATAAAATGCTTAAGCAGAAATGACTTCAACTTCCACGGAGGAGGAAAGAAAATATTTTTGTTAAATTCTCTTTCTATTGAGATTAGAATTACGAAAAATATCTCTGGGAAGGTAATGAACAGATAGGAAGAGGAAAAAAGGATGGTCAAGAGAATAAAGAGAAAAGTGAGGCTAAGGGAGTTATTTAAAAACTACATGTATTTACTAAGACTATCATTGAGTGTACCTTAATTCATAGGATCAGAAACTTACATTTAGAAGGAAGAGAGGAAGATATCTAGTCCAGCCCTTTTATTTTACACTCAAGAAAACAGACCCAAAGAAATCATGTGATATGCCTAAGGTTACATAGAATGCACATATGGGATTTGAAACCATGTTGTCCAAATCCAGTTCCAATGTTCTTTCCATTAGGACACTATTTGTTATATGAGCTTTCAAGGCACCCAGGGTTTACCCAAGTATATGGTACATAGCAGGAAATTTGTAAATATTCATTGACTATTTATAGCTTATCTCATATTTGATTACTTTGGCAATCAGAAAAAAAAGTGTTTATTGAATAATAACTAACCACTTATATAGAACTTAAATATTACAATCTATTCTGCCAATTTTACTTCCTTTGAGCCTCTCAATAGTCTAATGATGCAGCCAAATGTTGTTCAGTCATTTCAGTTGTGTCTAACTTTTCATAACCCCATTTGATATTTTTGTGGCAAAGCTACTGGAGCACTTTGCCTTTTTTTTAATCCAGCTCATTTTAGAGGTGAATAAACAGAGGTAAACAGGGTCCAGTGACTCGCCCATGGTCAAATGATTAGTGGGTGAGGCTAGATTTGAACATGGGAAGATGAGTCTTCCTCAGTCCAGCACTACAGTGCCACCTAGGTGCCCCAATACAGGCAAATATAGGGATCTGTGTTTTCTTATATGTGGGAACTTCTAAGAATGGATAACTATATTTTAAACAGATGGGTGAGTCTTAAAGAGTTGCTTAGAAAATTAAATAACTTCTTGATAACACATATAATTTTAGGTACCAAATTTGTAGGAAGTTCACTCTGGGTTCAACACATTTTCCCCTAGATAATTCTACTTGACCCTCTGTTTCTACCACTGTACAATATCCCATATTTTCCTTTTATTTGGTTCAATAATTATTGTTCACATTTTTCTTAACATTTTTGAGGATTCTAAATATTTTCATATTTATTGCATTATTTCAGCTTTATATAACAATCTATACATGAAGAAGGGAAATTTTAATTTATATTTTTTTTCTTAAAGGAGACTCCAAGAAGTTAGTTTGGCAAAATGGCAGTAATTTGTAGACTTAGAGTTAGATCACTAATCCACCTACAATTTCAATGCTATTTCTAGTATAGCTATTTATTGAAAGTAGAGTTGTATATTTGAAACTGGATCAAGAAATATGAAAGACATAATTCATTAATCTGAGAGAATTTATAGTTTAATAGAAAAGATAGAACATGAGAGTGTCTTTAAAATAGACTATGTCCGGGGCCAATGAGAAATGCAAGAGTAACTCTCTAAAACTTTTGGGTGAGGGAGAGATAATTTGTCCTTTCAACAAGTATCTCCTGTCTATCTACAATATTCATTTTACAGTTCTAGGAACCTATGGGACATAATGTTCTGTATACAATCTATAGTTCTTTCAGGAAATTTCAGCCTATAAGGGAAAATGTGTAAGTAATATTCTCCAATATAAAATCTAAGGAGATATGTTGAGTTTACATCTAGCAAATTGTCTTAATAAATTCATAACTTTCCTGATACTTGTTGTTAGTGGATTGTTGTGTTTAGACCCTGTGATAAATTTTCTGTAAGAAGTTTCCCCCTTAAGCCTAGTACACCCTGGGGCTGCCTTGAGGTATAGTGAGATGGAAAAAAAAAAGGAAGTCACCCAGATTGGAACAAAATATGATGTATAGGTGAACCTTGTGTCTCAGTGTCCTTAGAACAGGTTTTGTATTTCCCTGACAGAAGACTTTTGTTTCCATTATGCATGGGTCAGGAGACATTGGATACACTAGTTTGGCCAGGAAAGGACTTCATAGAGGACCATATCTTCACAGGGAAAAAGAAAATTTTATTTCTTTTACTTTTTGCAAAAAGAAGCATAATTGGAGATACTGATAATACTATATTGAATTTCTATGCTATTTATTATAGTCAATAAGTAACTGAAATTTATGTAGTGCCTAATGGGTTACAAAGCACTTTATTTATATTTGAGCAATATGGGAAACTTAAGGTAATTCCCAAGATATTATCACTTTCTAACAGGTGCTAGGGCTTTATTATGGGGCTTTCAGACTTGTAAAAGGTAAGGCTTGAGGCCTAAAATGAATTACCTATGTACAGGAGCAAATTTAACATTTAACATCAGAAGAGAGATGTTGGAAGGAAAAATGAATGAATGCAAGAACTTAGTCAATAAAAGATGATACCAGAGATTCTGTTATAATTTCATACACAAAGATATTCTAGATGAGAAAACAAGTGGAAAGAAGCTAATGATACTATAAAAAGGCTACCTTATGGATTTTCCATGATCAGTTTACTTTAGGTTCTTTTTTTTATTTCTCCAGTTCAGTATGGGAACATATGAGTCTTTTGCCCTTCGTGTCTTACAGCCTTTTAGTCATGTAGACAAAAGATAAGGGCTTTGCAGAGAGCATCAGGGTCTCTAGCAGGTGAATCTAATGACTTTCCTACCTCTTACATAACATAACGAGATATAATAGGGATTCATTAGGAGGAACCTCAATATAAAATTCAAATATAGAAGAGTATAGGGTTCTAGAGCAGGGACATAAAAGGCAGGATAAATGTGCATATGTAGATAAGTGATAGCCTATTGCAATAAATGCCAGTCCAAAGTAATTTAGATTTCTTGACTGACAAGAGTATAATAGAGGGAGTTGATGTTTAAATTGGGAAGTGGGTATTGGAGGATCCCAGACTTCTGGTAATAATCTTACTCTAAGACCTTTTAAGTAGAATTATATTGACAAAATTCCTGTAAAAAATATGAACCTATGAATCAATAGGTTCAAAAGAAAATTTATATATTACAAAGCTTTCAGAAAGAATCTTTGCTATTGAAATCCATATACCTTTTACATTTGTATTTAAATATATTAAAATTAAATTTAAATATATATATATAATTGATTCTTGGAGTATTGATTTATACTAAATGGGGTGGTATAAACCCCCCCCCAATTAGACCTTTCCTATTATACAGTATTATACAGGAACTTGTAGCCTTCCTAGGAAGACCAGTTACATTTTCACGAAGTAGTATATTACAATAAAAGATGGAAGCATGCAAGAATTCATTTTGGTTTTGTCTGAAACTAGCATTTCCTTGATATAGGCAGTTCAGAATAAGAACTACCTTGATTAATGAAAGTCAGCACAGTACCTTCTCTGTAATTTAAATCCTAGCAAGTTGGCTGAGTCCTAAGGGCTGAAGTGCCTAGCTCAGGGACACACAGTCACTATGTATCAGAGATTGGAACTGAACTCAGGTATTCTTGACTCTAAGGCCAACCTTCTTTCTACTATGCCACAGTCTAAAATATTTTAGGTATTAGAGGAAATTATTTCAAAAGTCTACTCATAAAAATAACCGTTGAAAGAGAGAATTTCCTCACAAGTTAGTAAATTCTCAGTCATTGAGGTTCTTCAGGCAGAGACTGACTTTTCTTTTTTTGTTGTGACAGCTTTTATAAGCTACAGTAGTCAGGACGTATTTCAGGGAGGAGGTTGTGCTCTAGTTTGGTCTTTATGACTGGGTAAAATTTGGCTAGGTAAAGAAGACAGCATTCCAGAGAACATTTAAATATTTGGCAAATTTAGGTAAATATATTTTCATTTGCCCTTTCTGATCAATTTGGTCACATATTGTATAATCTGCTGATGACAAAAAATCCTTCAAAATTTATTCTCATTTATTTGTTGTTATTAAAATTCCTCAAATGTTGATTTATTGCTTTTAATCCTCATGCTTGCACTTTTTTGTACTTGGATCTCATTGAGCAAAGATGTGGCAAGTGTATTAGAATATAACAAGATAGAAGGAAGCATTCACAATTTTATAAGTTCCATGAAAGTTAATGATGATACCTAGGGTTTTTTTAAAATACATTACTGTTAATCTTATCAAATCCAGAGAAGGTTCAGATCTTCCATATTAGAAATTGTTCTTATTCAAAAATCCTATACTAGTGAAATGTCATGTTCAGTCAAAACCAAAATGAATTCTAATTTGCTAATTCTGATTTGTTAAGTACCTCTTCATGAATATATAACTGGTCCTTCTAAAGTAGACTTTAAGCTCCTGGAGAACAGGATTATGTGACATACATATACATAGATGTGTATACATAGATAATTTTTCATATATATATATACAATGTATACACACATATTATTTTAGCCATCTCACTTAGCATAGAGCAATACTTTCAAATATATTTTCATGTTCTATTATAATAACTCTAATGTAGTTTTATGGATTAGTTTCATCATTTAAACAAATGAGGACAGACAGACTCAGAGTGATTAAATAACTTGCCCAAAGTCAGACAGCTAGAAAATGGCAAAACTCAATGTCAAACATAGGTTGAAACAAAATGATGGTCAATTATTAGAGGGCTTTTTTCTTTTCAGAAGGATATTTTGGCATAGGAAAAGAATTTAGGTATTTCTAATCCACCCTTTCATAGAATACATACACAAATAGATAGATATATATATATATAATTATAGTTATGAGGGAATTTTCAAAATTTAATCAGCATTCAATATTACTGGCTTGTGGCAATGAAATTGAGATTGCCATAAAGGGATAAAACTCTGTATTATATTTGAAAAATTAGACAACTGACAAGAATAACCAAGATGTGGATAATATTCTCACTTGCTTAATCCTCACACTGAAAAGTGATTTCTTCTCTAATTTGACATAACTTAATTTAATTAAAGCTTTCCATTCTATATATTGACTAAGATATATTCTGATTACCTAGTGGAAGGATTAACAGATTTGGTTTGGGATTACTTTTGGATTAGTAAATTCTCAATTGCTTTCAAATTGAGTGGTGTAAAATGCAGAATTCTCCATATTCCTTAGGTAACTAAACATGAAACAGACTGACTGTGAGGGTCTGAGACATGTTTAATGAGCAACTCTGGTACTGCTTCCAACCCCACAGGCCAGATGGTCTCATTCCTATGTAGTCCATGAAATGATAAAAATAAGGAAAAGGAAAAGCTTCCAGGTGTCTTATGGTACTTTTCAATCTGTGCTAATATCCAGGAATTTGCAACTAGAATAAAGTAAGTCTTCAAAGAGAAAGGGAAAATTGTATAAGTAGATATGATTCAACATGTATATATACATGCATATAAACACACAAGCACTCATATGTATGCTATGTGAATAATATACTATGGAGAGAGACCTTGAAAGTAGTAATTTCTAGGGACACATCTTGCTCCTCACATACTGACTGTATAATCATGGGCAAGTCACTTAATATTTCAGTGCCTAAAGAAACTAAGAGTATAAGTTCTAGACCAGCTGTTGAAGTACATCTGCAATGAAGTTCATATACAGGGAATTTCTTATATGAATAAAATCAAATATTCAGTCACTTGTTTCCAAAATATCTGAATGTTTGCATAGGGAGATAGAGAGAGATAAAAATAGAGATACAGCCTATACATGTTACTGATATAGACATAATCTATTAAAATGCCAGTCAAAACAAAAATATTGTCTTACATACAGAAAAAGTCCTTTGTTATTATTGAATTTTTACTATCCCATTAATATAAACCTAGGAGCACATAATTAGATATGTGGGTATTCTCTTATATTGTTCTAAGGTCAGTACATATAGTTTTATTGTCATTCCCTTTCCAAACCAGAGTTGCCAGTGTTACCACCCATTTGATTTAAGAACACTTTCTTAGTGCTACTCCATGTCTAATTAAATGTAATATAAATGAGGAGACTTGGGAGAGAGATTCATATTTTATTTCCTCTCCCAAGCATAGAACTTTGCTATGTGACTTATTAAAAGTACCCATAGAGTAAGAAATTATTATTTTGAAGCTTTCAGGTTTTTAAAAATTGCAAAAGGAGGGCTTGTAGTTGCCGCAGATTGATTTTTTATTTAGTCAAATAAGAATTTAAAGCTTTTTTAAAAAGAATGATATTATTTAATTATTTTAAAATATTCTCATTTTAGGAAATGATGGGTTTCCAAATGGAAGTAACTTTAAGTTGCTTATACCATAATTAAATCCAAAAAGCATAACCTATCCCTTGCTTCTTCCCCCCTACTGAGAAAGATCAATATAAAATATGCAATGGTTTGTTGGAATTCATTTTTAGAAACATTTTAATTGTGTTTAGGAAATTTCAGGCAAATAACTCATTGATTCAGCTGACAAAAAAAAATCACATGGAGTGGTCGTTGTTTGCTTGTTTGGTTTTAAATCTGTGCAGTCAAAATAGTCTGGCAGCTCACTCAGTGTATTTATAGACTTTGCATCTTTTTACCACTGATTATTTACCTTGAGTACTATGGAAATGGTAGTGTAGAAAACCATGTATAAATTAAATCTTCAAATCAGACCCAATCTAACCTTAAAAAAATTTTCATATACACACATTATGCAAGAATCAAAAAAATAAATAATAATGATAATAATACTCAGTCATTTATTTTCTCCCCCTCTTTTCTCCTTTCAAACTTTCTGGTGGGGGAATTGTTAATGAACATCAATGGGCCCAGAAGGGAGATAACAGGAGGAAAGATAGTGAAAAGTCAAGTACCTGAATAAATTGGCATCTTCTGAATTCTTGCCTACATGTTGTATTTTGCTAGTCATATTCAGTGGCCATAAGTCATTACACTTGAAAAGAAATTATTTTAAACTATTTCACTCTATTTTATTAAAGAAAATTCACCCAAAAATGGGCTTTCCATTACTTGAAGCATTTTGAAGAAGATTAAAACATTAAAAATAAGCTTGAATACTTTTAAAAAATAATAGAATCATATCATGCCTCTAATTTTTCTAATTTCATAAAACTAAAGTTATTAAAGTCATAGGTTTGCCAATTTTTAAAACATATCTGGCATTTTTCAGATTTCTGGAATGATCCATCATTGTACAATGCTTGTGCCTGATCAGATCAGTCATGACACATCACATTAGATCCTGAAAAAAGAAAACCTTGACATTCTAAATTATGATCAATCAGTGTAATGAGGCAGCAGTTTAGGACTCAGAAAATGGTTGTTTGACCCTCAAAACTTCTTAAATGTAGCAAATTAATTAGCCAGAGAATTTTAAGGAGCACTTGGAAAGCCTTTCAATACTTTGGCTAAAATTATAACATACCAGCATGGACATATTGACTATGAAACACCTACCACTTTTTTTCTGCAAAGCTTGTCATCAGACAGTCACTTTTTTAATAAGGCCATTTTGCATATTTAATCATCCAAATGAATTATTAACATTTCAGAATGATTATATAACATGTAATCATGTCCTGTAATGTTCAAGGCATTCTATGGAACAAAGAATGAAGCAGAGGCTCTGCTTCTCTATTGAATTCTCAATTAAAATTCAAGAGATGGATGAGATCCATGGAGATGAGGGGAACAGAGTCATCAGGGACAGAAAAATATCAATGTGATACAGAGGTTGTAAATAGATTATATTACTAGGCCAATTCCAATTAAGCTTGGAGGTCAACGATATATGGAAAGAGAACCTAAACTAGTATATCTTAAATAATAACTCAGGAAAGGGAAACTGGAAGATTACTATGCAAATATAGAGATTTATTATGAAATTTAATGTTAATTACTGAAGCAGTTATGAGGATGGTTTAGTTCTAGTCTTTTCTCCAACTGGCCAAGGACTAATGGATAGATTTTGGCAGTTATTTGATCTCTTCTTATCTTGGGTTTTTTACCTATAGGTTTTGCAGCTTTTAAGAAATGACTTTTCAAGTAATTTGCAGCCTTGGAATTCTATAATTAAGGAGAAAAGTGAGGTGGTGATGCAGTTTTTTAGAAGAAATTAACAAGCTAGAAAGAACATGTGCATGACTACTGAAAATGATATTATTGCTACATGAAACCTTTTCACTAATAACTCCACAAGAAAATAAATCAATTCAGTGGCATTCTTTAAACTTGTGAAAATTTAAAATGGGACTGCAAGCAGCACTGGATTTCTATAGGTTTATAGATTTTACTAAAGTTGGAAGAACACAAGGCCTAATTGTATAGGTATATATTGAGAGTTTTACCCAGAAATGGCAAAAGATGCCAGCCAAAGTGGTTAATATCATACTTCCAAAACACAAATTATTTATATACCAGGGGAAAATAGTGGAACGAGGCTCTAAAGTTTTGCTTTAAAGAAATGGATTAGCAGGATAGCAGGATCGCAGGTTAGGATTAGCAGTGAGTAAGGGAGGCATAAGAAGAAAATAAAAACATTCAATGAACACATAGCTATAGTCAGAAACATATAAGTTTAAGTAGCTTTCAGATTAACAATGTCAAGGGCTTGGAATATGAGGTTCCAGAAAGGAAAGGAACTAGCATTACAAACAAGACTAATTTACAAAGCAAAAATAAGCATAATCCCTCAAGTTTATTAATGAAATTGAAAAGTTTCAAACACTCCTGATGAAGACTAGAACTGAACAAGGAAATTTTATTTAAAAAAAAAAGACTCAATAAAATCATAAAAAGTAAACATTAAAGTGAATTCTTAAGGAATTCAATAAGGTTAGTGAACTTACATTTCTATAGAGGAAGATGGTACATGATACAACTCTCAAAAATTTTATCTTTATTAGAACACCTAGAAAAATTCTACATAAACAGAGGGTACAGGTATGAATGAATAACTTTTGAGTGATCTCAAAAAAAATGGATAGATGAGAAAGAGGGATGCCCTGGGAGAAGAAAGATGAGAGAGGAAAAATGGGTAAAATTCCCTCTCCTAAAAATGTTAAAGGAAAAGTTTTTTATAGTACAGGAGGAAATAGTAATAGAAAAGGGCAGGCAACACTTGAAACTCACACTGTTCTTAATTAATTCAAACAGGGAATTCTCCATCTGTCTATCTGTCTGTCTGTCTGCCTCTCTGTCTGTCTCCCTCTCCCTGGGTAACACACATATACATATACACACACCTATACTCATATATTGGGGTGTATTGGGTGCTCAGGGAGGAGTAGCATCTCTGGTATGGAGGGCTTGTCATGCCCTCCTGGGGCAGCTCTCCAGCCTCTGATCCCCACCTGACACCCAGCTCGCACTTGTGGCTCCTAGTAGTTGCTAGCATGTGGCAGCGGCCACACCCCAGGCAATAGCTTCGACAGGCTGGCTAAACCTTGTGAGGGTCGTCGACCCCTGGTGAACCAGGGCTTTGCTCACCCAGCATGTGAAGACTGCTTTGGCTGAACAGGCAGAAGAAACCAATAAGAAGGTTCAACGGCTGAGAAAGTAGGGAAACTATATTTTGCTAAAAGAAACCAAAGAAAATGAAATAATATCAATTCTAAACATATATGCAACAAAGGGAGAGCATCCAAGTTTTTGCAACAAAAGTTAAATTATTTATAGGAGAAAACAGACAGTTAAACTATACTAGTATGGTGTGCTATGGGGGTGAGGGGTCCTTGGAATTCCTCTCTCAGAGCAAGAGATATCTAATCATAAAATAAATAAAATAGAAATAAAGGAGAACAGATTTAAAAAATATATTATTAAGAAAAGCTAGACCTCTAGAGAAAATTAAATGGGAATGTAAGGGAACAAAACATTTTTGCAGTGGTTCATAGTAGCTTCTCAAAAACTGAAATGTATTAGGAGGAAAAAACCCTTGCACTGGCAGGAAATCAGAAATATTAAGTTCACCATATTTTTAGAGCATACTGTATTTTAAAAATACATTCAATAAAGGGCCACAGAAAAATAGAATAAAACTAATTAGTAACTACATCATCTAATACTAAACAGTGAGTTGTCAAAGAACCAAGCATATAAACAATAAGGTCATTAAGAGAAAGAACATTCTGAAATTTGAGGGATGCTACTAATGCAGTACTTTGTGAAAATTTTATATCCCTAAACATATATTTCAATAAAATAGAGAAAGAGAAGAACAAGGAAGAGGAATGCAACACTAGCAAGCATTATACTTAATAGGAATAAACTAGAAGTCTTCAGAAAGATTAGTGATGACTCAAAAATGCCAAAAATCATCATTGTCACTTTATGTTGTACTAAAAATGCAAACTATAACTTTGTGAATAAAAAGATATTGACAGGAAAAAAGCAGGCAATAAAGAAACAAAACTATCACTCTGCAGATATTGTGATTGTATACTTAGAGAATCCTAGAGAATCAACTAACAAAACTGGCTGAAAATATTAAACAACTTCAGGAAAGTTGTAGAATATAGAATAAACCCATATAAATCATCAGCATTTCTTTATATTATCAGGAAAAGCCATGAGAAAGAAATAAAGTGAGAAATCCCATTCCAAATAACTGTATACAATATAAAATACTTGGGAGTCCATATGCTAAGACAAACCAGGAACTATATGAGCAAAATTACAAAATACTTTTCACATCAATTAATTCAGATTTAGATGATTAAGTAATTAATTGCAATTGCATAGGCTGAGACAATCAAATAAACAACAATTCTATCTAAATTAATTTACTTATTCATTGACATACCAATCTACCCCAAAATTATGTCATAGAACTAGAAAAAAAAACAAAATTAATCTAGAAGAACAGAAGGTCACAAATATGAATTCAATCAATAAAAAACATGTGAAAACATGACTTAGTAGCAACACATCTTAAACTGTATTACAAAAAAAATAATCCTCAAAACTATCTGGTATTGGCCAAGAAATATATTGCTGGATCAGTGGAATATATAGCAGTAAATGACCATAGTAGTCTAGTGTTTCCTTATCAAAAACATTCAGACTTTGGAGACCAGAACTCACTCTTTAAAAAACATGCAAAAATGCTGGGAAAACTAAATAACTGTTTCACAGGTACTAGGTATAGACTAATATCTCACACCATTTGCCAAAATAAGGTTTAGACAGATACATCATTTAGATATAAATGGCAATATCATAAACAAATGAAAGGGGTATGGATAGAATTAGCTGTCAATTTAATGGATTAGAGAAGAATTTATGAAAAAAATAAATTAGAGAACATTATGTGACATAAATGGATCATTTTGAACACATTAAATTAAAAAGTTTTCATGCAAATTTAATCAATGGAGCCAAGATCAGAAGGAAATCGGGTACTGGGGAAATTTTTTACAACTTTATCTGATAAAGGTTTATTTTCTGAAATATATAGAGAATTTTACAAGAATGTGTCACTCTTCAGTTGATAAATTATTTCCCAGTGATAAATCAAAGAATATAAAGTTTTCAGAAAAAGAAATCAAAGCTACAGATAGTAATATAAAAACTCTATAATTCATTATCAATTAGAGAAGTGCAAATTAAAACAATCCTGAGATACCACCTCACACCTAGCAGATTGACTAATATGATATAAAAGAAAATGACAAATGTTGAAAGGAATATGGGAAAATTGGGGCACTAATGCACTGGTGGTGCAGTTACAAATGGGTCTTGTCATTCTAGGCAACAATATCTAACTGTGACCAAAGCACTATAAAACCATCCATAATGTATAATCCAGAAATACCATTTATTAGGTCCCTCACAAAGAGTCAAAGAAAATGAAATAAAGGACCTAAACATATAAAAATATTTTATTAGCTTTTTTGTGCTTGCAAAGAATTGGAAATTGAGGGGATGCTTGTCATTTGGGAAATGCATAAAAAACTGAAGACAACTGAAGAGCTTATGCAAAGTAAAGTGAGCAGTTAACAGGAGAACATTGTACATAATAAGAGCAATATTGTATGATGATCATCTGTGAATGATTCAACTATCCTCAGCATTACAATGATCTAAAGCAACTATAAAGAACTTATGATGAAAAATGGTATCCCTTTCCAGAGAAAGAACTGACAGTCTGAATGTAGAAAAAAGTAACTTTTAAAAACTTTTTTAATTTTATTTTTCAAAGTGAGTAATATGGAAATGTGTTTTGCATGACTTCATATTTATACTATATGTCAAATTGATTGTTTTTTTCAATTAGGAAAGAGATTAGGAAGAGAGGAGGAAATTTGGAACTTAAAATTTTAAAATAACATTTTACATATAAATGAGGACTATTTAATGAAGTTAATAATATATATTAAAGGAAAAGAAGAAATATCATCATGACTACTTTAATGAACCCCATATCGTATACTGGCATCTTGGGAAAACTTGCTGTTCACTTTCTATTAGGTACGGCTCTGTGGCCAAAGTATAATTGATTAATGCTGGTCAAAAATAATGCAGCAATAATGAAAGCAACTTTCCCATTGAAGGACGTATCTAGTCTACCAAAGTAAAATTGCTACCATTTTTCTTTTAGCATCTTAAAAGGGCAATACTTAATTAGTGCTCAGATTCAGCATCAAACAAAGAGAGCAACCTATGTCTATCACTTTTAATTACAATGTGGACTGTTTATAACAAAGTCACATACATAACAGATAAAGTACTAAGTAGAAAGGCTCTATAGATTTATAACCTTTGTTAAAATTCATGAAGTAGCAGGGATTGGGATCAGAATTTAGAATGAAAGTAAAAAAAAAGTAGAATTGCTTAAGTTCATATGCTGAGTTAGATCAGAAGAAAAAAATATATTCCTAAGATCTTTTCTAAGTTTATTTGATCCTATAACAGGCAGAATCACAGTTGAAATATGGTAAAACACCCTCTGCCCTCTGCTTAGTTCTTGAGGCAGACAGGTAGTATTATATAGAGAGAGTGTTATAGCTTAATTCAGAAAGACATGAATTCAGATCCTGCCTTAAATACTTACTACCATGGATAAGTCACCTTACTTCTCTCAGCCTCATTTCCTCTTCTGTAAAATGAGGCAGTTTCATTTTGCTTTTAAGGTTTTGTTTTTTAACAACTCAAATTCAATGATCCTGTGAGTAAGTTCTTAGAAATTCAGAAATATTGAAAGAAAATAAGGTAACCTTATTTATTCTACTTTTCTTGATCCAAAATCTAGTGCACCAGTGGCCAGTGCCATAACTAAGTGTCAGGCCCCAAATAGCTACCAAGATTAATGTACATTTACATCTCCAGAGGAATGCAAACCAGGATACAAGAGCTGTTACTAGTATACAACCTATTTTAAACATGACTTTGGACACTGATCCTGGATTCTCACTTCCCTGGATTCTACCTTTCTATCCGTCTATTAGAATGTTTTTTGGACAATATTGGATCACCCAGGGTTCCAGAAGACTAATAAAACTTAATGAACTTAAAGAAAGATATGATGTAAATATGCAAAATGGTCATATGGTTTTAATTTGATATTTCTGTGTTTATCCATGCCTTTGTTTCTGTCTTCTCTCCATGTGTCAAACTTTCCATTTGGGTATTAAATTAGTTAAAGTCTTTTAGATTCGACGCAACAAAACAATGTTATTTGACCCAGAGATACCACAACCATATATATGAAGCAAACTATTCATAGCAGTCCTTTTTGGGGGTAGAGACCTAGAAATAGAATAATTGTCTATTGATTTAGTGAATAGCTACACAAATAGTGGTAAGAGAAATATCATGGGATATCACTGAACCATGAGAAGCACTAACAAAAAGAAGAACAGATAAAAAAAGAGAAGGAATCAAATCTAGGAAAACAATATTCAAAATAATTAAAATAATTTAAGTAGAAAGAAAATTGAATAATAGAATGCTATGTAATTATGAAAATTTAGAGGCTTGGTTCTAGAGAAAAGTTGAAGTGCCCTCCTTGCCCCCCACCCTTTTTTAAAGATAGAAACATATGTCTGTAGAAGATTACATATACTTTCAGGCCCCATTGTAATATTCAATGTTTTTTTTTTTTAATAGAAGCAGAGTTTCTATTATTTTTAAGCATGGTTACAAGGAATAGATCTCAGGATAGGGGTGCAGGGAGTGTTAAATTCATACATAAAGGTGGTAGAAAAACAGAAAATATTACTATTTTAAAAATTAGTTCACGCACCTTACACCAAGATAAACTTAGAATGGGTGAATTACTTGAATATGAAGAAGGAAACTATAAGCAAATTAGGTGAATAGTATACATGTCAGATCATTGGGAAAGGAAAGACTTTAAAACCAAGCAAGAGGGGCCAGCTGGGTGGCTCAGTAGACTGAGAGCCAGGCCTAGAGATGGGAGGTCCTAGGTTCAAATCTGGCATCAGACATTTCCCAGCTGTGTGACCCTGGGCAAGTCACTTGACCCCCATTGCCTAGCCCTTACCATTCTTCTGCCTAGGAGCTAATACACAGTATTGACTCCATGACGGAAGGTAAGGGTTAAAAAAAATAAGCAAGCAAGAGCTAGAAAAAAAACACAAAATATAAAATCAATAATTTTGATTACATCAAATTTAAAAGTTTTTGTACAAACAAAATTAATGCAACCAAAATTAGAAAGGAAGCAATAAATTTGGAAACAATCTTCATAACAAAAACCTCTGACAAAGGCCTAATTACCCAAATTTATAAAGAGCTAAATCAATGGTACCAAAATTCAAGCCATTCTCCAGTTGATAAATGGGCAAGGGACATAAATAGGCCATTTTCAGTTAAATAAATCAAAACTATTAATAAGCACATGAAAAAATGTTCTAAATCTCTTATAATCAGAGATAAAAATAAAAAAATACTCTGAGGTATCACCTCACACCCAGCAGATTGGCTAACATGACAGCAAAGGAAAGTAATGAATGCTCGAAAGGATGTGGCAAAGTTGGAACATTAATGCATTGCTGGTGGAGTTGTGAATTAATCCAATCACTCTGGAGCAATTTGGAAGTATGCCCAAAGGGCGCTAAAAAAATGTCTGCCCTTTGATCCAGCCATAGCACTGCTGGGTTTGTACCCCAAAGAGATAATAAGGAAAATACATGTACAAGAATATTCACAGCTGTGCTCTTTGTGCTGCAAAGAAAATTCGAAAATGAGGGGATGCCCTTCAATTGGGGAATGGCTGAACAAATTGTGGTATCTGTTGGAATACTATTGTGCTCAAAGGAATAATAAAGTGGAGGAATTCCATGGGAACTAGAACAACCTCCAGGAAGTGATGCAGAGTGAAAGGAGCAGAACCAGGAGAACATTGTACATAGAGTCTGATATACTCTGGTACAATAGAATGTAATGGACTTCTCTATTAGTGGCAATAAAGTGATCCTGAACAACTTGGAGGGATCTATGAGGAAAAAAAAATTATCCACATTCAGAGGAAAAACTGTGGGAGTAGAAACACAAAAGAAAAACAATTGCTTGAATACATGGGTTGAGGGGATATGGTTGTGGATGTAGACTCTATATGAACATCCTAATGCAAACACTAACATAGAAATGGGTTCTGATCCAGGACACATGAAATAGTCATGTGAGTACACACATGAACTTGTGTGTTGGCTGCAGGAAGGGTGAGGGGAGGGGAGGGAGGGAAATAATGTAATTCTTATAACCAAGGAATAATGTTCTATATTGACTAAATAAATTAATTCAAAAAAATTAGTTCAAAGCTCTGTTCCTAAAAGTAAACAATTCACTTCTGCATACATCCTTCCTCTGCCTTCTTCTCCTACTGTGGTTTCATCCCTTTCCAATTCTTAACCTCAAACTTTCTGAATATTCAACTTTTGTATTTTTTTTTTCTGAACTGCTGAACACTAATGGAATAAGTCATTATTCTGTATATTTCAAGACTTCTAGACATTCATATTATCAATTCTCATATGGTACCCCACTGTCAACATCAAAACATCTCTTCACATTCACTTATTCTTTCTTTCTTTATCCCCATATCACAAGAACAGGACATACTTCTCCTTTAAAAAGGCAAGATATACCTTCTAATTGTTCCATTGTTTCCCAAGAACCTTTTATTTTGATTATTCCCTTTCATTGTTTCTTTACTTTTATTCTTGTCCTGTATCCTGACTTTCCTCATGACTCACAAAAATGCTAAGGTGTAACTCAGCTATCATTATCTTGCCATCACCCAAATCTATCATCTCATAACTCCCCTCGATTTCAATGTCATTCTTTTGAAAAGATTTGACTATTTTCTCTCTCTGTTTTCCCATTCAAACATCTTAGTACTATAGAGTATGATTTCTGACACTGACATGAAACATAACCCGTTTCCAAAGGCTCCAGTTGTACACTGTGATTTTCAGCCCTTTCTTATGGGGAAAAATTTCTTCTTGATCCTCCATTTAAGGAAAACTCACAGGCCAGCTATGCCTTCCTTCCATTCTTCTTGGTTCTCTGATTCTTGAGCATGCCAAGAAACCTGCTCAGTCTAGAAGTTTATTCACCACTAAAAATTATCAAACAGGCAATCCAATCTACACTCTCCTGATCCCTTTTATTTTTACCTGGTTTCTCCTAGAATATTCTTTTCAGGAATTTACCCAAATCTTTCATATTTTGTATTTCCTGGTACCAATAAAGACACTTTGCACATTACCTTGTACTTATTATCCCCCTTCAACTTCCTTTTATATGTTATCTTATCTCATTATGAGATGAGCCTTTTGAGGCAAGGCACTGTTTGGCTCTCTACTGGTCTTCCTATTCCTAGTATTTTGCATAGTGTATGGCACATAGTAATTTTTAATGAATTCTTATTGATTTATTCATTTGAGTTGGTTTTGACTTGACTTGATATGGGCATTATGGTAAATTACTTTTTTGATTATGCATAGATATAATAAAGGATTTGTTCTTTTCTTCTTCAGTGGGGAAAGGGATTGATGGAAGAAGCAATTAAGCCTTAACTTTAAATAAATATACTACTTAATTTCCAGTTTTTCTGAACTTATAGGTGTTTCTCCCAATTATACCTACCAGTGTCAGATTAGTATGGACCCTCTAAATGAAGTCCAAATTGGAATTCCAGGACCCAGTCAGCTGAATTATCCTGACAGCTAAGTGTGAATTTTTAGCTTAGAAACTGATTTTTTCCCTAACTATTCATACACTTCTTAAATCATTGCCCCATCTGAATCACAGGAGAACTCATGTGCTGAAAGCAGTTTATCAGTACTACCACTTGATATGGGAAGGTTCAGAAGAGCAATGTTCAGGACCAAGTAACTGTACACAGATCTACAAGAGCAAATCAGCCAATCAGAGACAGTCCAAAGAACAATTAGTAGGACTTCATCCTGGCAGGCAGGCTGTCAGATCATTACTTCAAATGACTGACAGAGCAAAGCAGCAGGGGCACCTGGCAATGGGCAGTAGATAGGAGTCCAGGTTTTTAAATGCCTAGTTTGATGGAAGTTCTTTGACATGCCATAGTCCAGGGCTGTGGCAAGCTGGAATTGCTAATTGGTAGATGTCATCCAAAAGGCAATATTTGTAGGCAGATTGGCACTGGCATCAGAAACTGGCAGTCAAGAATGAGGACAAGCTACAGGACCTAAAGTTCAGGGAATGGACTTCTGTCAGTGAAAAGATAATAAATACAATTCCCAAAAGAAATTAAGCATCAGCTAGAGATTCAATCAGAAGATAAAAAGTAAGAGTGTGTGATTATACATATTTTATATGCATACCTATGAATAACACAAAATTTTAATATTTAGAGTTATGTGATTTCAATGATAAGGTAATTCCTCTACTGATTCAGTTGATCAGTCATACACACCCTCACATCCTGTAATTATTCTGGCCACTTCTTTTCTGTGAGTTCTCCATTATGATGGCACATTCAAATCAAACTATCATATATTCTGTATCCCTTGCAGGACATTCCATCGATCACCTCCACTCCTATAATATTCTCCGTCTTCACTTCTATACCTTGAAATACTTCTATGCCATTAAAAATTTCATATCAAATGCCACTTTCAATGAAAATCTATACTATTGCTTCTTCCTACGTCCAACTCTGTCACCATATAGGCATTTATTTATGCTCTCTTCTATCCCCGAGAAGTACAGTCCACATAACTATAATTGATTGAATATAAAAATGAAGGAGAGGGGGATAAAAGAAGGGAAGGGAATTAATATTTATATAGTCCCTATTATGTGCTAGGCATTGTGTTAAATGCTTTTACAAATATTAGATCATTTGATTCTTAAAACATTCCTAAGTTCGCAATGATGTTATTACCCCTATTTTCCAGGTGAGGAAGGGAGGCAAACAGCAAGTAAGTGATTTGTTCAGGATCACACAGCTAATAAGCATATGAGGCCAAATTTGAACTTGTCTTCCTGTCTCAAGTCTCAATACTATATCCACTGCACCACCTTTTAATGAATTAAATGTTCAGAAACATAAGCCCAAAGGGCTCTGCCTTTTTTGCAATGAGACCTCAAGTAGATACACAGAACTGTGGTCCTTTATTACTAATACATTTTGCTCCTATAAAAAACATTTGCATCTGTTTCCAGATATTTGTATTTATATATACTATACATTTAATTTACTTGGGGACAGCTTGTCTCCTCTTTGTAAAATATAGACTCCTTTAAGGTTGGGTCTTGATTTTGTGTCTTACATGCCTATCACTAAAGTAAGTATTCAATAAGTTGTTTTTTTTTTAATTGATCTAGATCCCTCCCTAGTGTACTGGAGGCCTTCCTATAGTTCTTTGAACATGTCATAGATACCAAGGAAGCATTTCAGTAATCCATCTGTCACTTTTTTCACATTACATGGTGGTCCAGTTTCTTTTTCCAGGCATATAGGTCCTCTGTCATCTATTTTATGACACTTCTCATGAACAGCACATCACTGGTAATATTTTCTGCTTTTGCATAATATTTATATTGGTCTTTTTGGTCTTTTTTCTTAGGAATAATTTTATTTCCTTAGAGTTCCTAGTCTCATGATTTGTAGCAATATAACATCAGCAATATAATATTAATGTTTAAAATATGGTCCCCACCCAAGTATCAGATTGTAATATTTTAAAAATATCATGCATTATATGGCCTGTAACTGTGTCTATTTTTTAATATATCCTTTTTAGTGTCTGAAAACCTGGAAGAAAATTTTGAAAAAAAATGTTAGCTAAAATTTTACAATCCATACTTATGAAAATAAATACAACAGTAGAAATTAATGTTCAAGAACCCCTTTCATATCTACATGGAAAATCAACACAGTTCCTGGAATCTGTGGTAGAAAACACTGGGTTGCATAATTTAAGATTCCAAAAGCTGGGAAGAATCTCTAGCTCTCTTTATTTGAGAGATCATCTCATTCATCTTCCTGTCTTGGGGAAGAACTGTTTGGAGCCTTTCTTTAGATCACCTCTCCCCAGAAAGCTTCTAAAATTTCTACAGCAACATTTTTTACTGACCTGTATTCTATCAGCTTATACTTGTCCATACTCCAGCTGTGAAATGTGAGTAATAATTTAACTCACTGCTTTGTGTAAACTGTGATATTTACCAGGAGGGTGTTAGAAAACCTCCTCTACCAGGGCTTATTATGTCATTGCTGAGTAAATGTATAACAAAAGAAGGAAAATTCAATGAACAAGCAAAGCATTACAAAAGAGATGTCATATTAAAAAAAAACATGCCATAAAGCATTAAGAATATAAACTCAGCCACATCTATGTGTATATGTGTAAACTATATTTGTGATATACTACATACTATATATGTGATAAACTATATATATGATATACATGTATATGATAAATTCAAAACACTATGATAATAGAGGGATAAGGAATCATTTTAAGCATGGGTAGATATATGAGCAAAAACCCAAAGGAAGAGTGCAGCTTGAAAACAAATGATAGGCAATATAATTTAGCTAGAATAATAGTTATAATAATAATAGATGACATCTACATAAATGTTAAAGTTTACAAAACTTGAAATATATTCATTATTTGATACTAGGACAAGTTTAAGGAGATTAATGAAATGAAGTTAAAATAATAACTTAGAGATAGATTATGGAGAATCTTTAAAGCTAGGGTAAGAATTTTATATTTTGTTGCTTAGATAAAGTACTTCCATTGGGAGCTTTCATTGTGGAGTGAGGTGATCAGAGTAATTCAAAAAGAAATATTGCTTGGGCAGCAATATAAAAGATAAAATGGTATGGTTGGATTATACACAGGAACACCAGTTAGGAAGCTATTAGAACATCTGAAAAGAAATGAGACTGTGAATTGTGCTTATTGCAGTGGCATTGAAAAAAAAGGAACAAATAAGAAAGCTAGTAGGAAGTACTATCTGAAGATGTTGGCTTTTTATATGAATGAAGAAAGGTAAAGGACAAAGGATTCTGAGATTGCAAACCTTAGTAACTATTACACTAGTTTTTATTTTATATTTCCTTGGATTTTGTCATTAGCCTTCAAAATTCCCAAAAGGATTCAATTTGCAATTCTCTATTAGTTAATTAAGTTAAACATATTAGGTTTAAAATGTAGTTGAATACTCTCTATTATGGTACATGGATTTCCATATAGGACTTTATCTTCTTTACATGCAATACTGTGTTAATATTTCTCTTGCCTTATATTTTCCTTTTGAATCAAGTTCTCTCCTTGTTACTCTATTCCAATTACTAATCATATTATAAAAAATATCAGAAGTATCCATTGTCATCCAATTTACTTTTTCACTTGAAGATCTTTTGCCTGTGCTCTCATGAGTCCTACAACAGGTTTCAACATAATGCATTGGGATCCTTCCTCTAGATGTCTAAAATTTTCAATGAAACAAGTGGAGCATAAAGGCAATCATAGTTATCATATACTCTTACTTCCAATTGTTCCACTTGCTTTTCTGGCTGTATATCTTTCTAATAGTATCATATCTGTTACTATTTCTCCATATTTTTTCATTAGTAATGCCTTTTAGCATATTTAGGTTTTACCATGAGCATTTTCATCACTCTTAAAACACCACATGTAGCAGTTACTCAAATTAAATTCTTCAGGGATATCTATAGTTCATGAATTTGCAGTTAGCAAAGTTGAATAATGAAAACTGAAGTTGGTAAAATATAGAAGGGAAGCATAGTGTTTATGTTTACATATATACATATATATATTTTTTGAAACATCGAACCATTTCATTAAGCCAATGAAAGTGTAAAGGTAATGGCAACAGAATATCAGGAGTTTACAGTATTGACATTCATGATAAAATTGAAGAAATGGTTTGAGAAAAATAAGAAAATTGGAAAAGTGTTAAGAAAAGGATTTAGGTTTATAGAAAGTTCAGAGTTCCAGGACTTACAAATGAATATGTTTCAAGTGATCGTAAGACCTAAGGAGTTCACCACCCTAGTATTTGACTGAAACTGAATGGATTCAGAGTTTGGTGATTTAAGTTCAAGGAACTATGAAGGTATCTTGTCTAAGAGGTGAAGGATAAATATCTAAATTACCTGAAAACAAAGGTAAGATAATGTACAAAAATTAGAGAATTGAAAGTTAAAAGAAATTGCATGGTGCATCATGTGAATAAACCTCAAAACCCCACATGTAGCAGTTACAATTTGTGCTTATTTATATTATTGGCCCCAAATGAAAATTCAGTAGTGTAATTTAACTTTTAGAAAAGGTTTCTATGAAAATACACTACTTTTCTATTCTAGTATTATTTTATATATCTTCATAAATCTACATTATATAGATATTTCCCTAAATCCTATGAAGTTCCCCATTTTAACTCTTTCCTTTTTCTTGCTTTGCTATGCATATTTAATACAAAGATATTGTTTTTCTATTTTGCCTCTATTTTCCAAGTGGAAAGGAAGTGGAGTGAGGCGTAATAGAAAGTTGTTGTTTGTTTTTTTTAACTGAAAGAAATAATCTAAGCAAAATACATCTCTGAGAGTACCTTGTTTGAGATAAAATTATACTGATGAAAAGATCTTTCTCCCCTCTCTCTTCCTCTTTATCCTTTTTCCTTCATCCCTTAATTTTCTCTTTGTCTGTAAAATGACTAAAATGGATACCATTGCTCCATTGCCTCAGAAATAAATGACTATATCTACAACAGAAATTGAATTGTCTTTTTTCAGAACTTATTGGATATAAAGTCTTGGAAAAGTGAGTGATGAGAGTGGGTTTGCATTTCAAGTTTATTATGTGGGCTGCAAACTCATCTCCTACTTTCAACTCTGTAATATATGTCTCATTTGTAGGAGAATCTGTCAGTTTTTTTGATTATTTTAAAACTAATCTCATAATAAGGAACCTATATGTTCAACACAATTAAGATACCCAAGAAGATGAGGTGTTAATGAGTATAATGTTCTCAAGAAATGAAAATTTAATTAATTAATTAAACAAGTCACAGTCAAAGGTAGTATAAAGGTAGAGAAGTTCTAATGATGGGAAGTAGTTGTTTTCATTTTTGTTTTTCAATATGAATATTTGATATAAAAGAATATACTATAAAATCTTATTTATACATTGCTTTATTATCCTTTTAGAACTCTATGAATTTAAAAGAAATTTTTGTCCTTGGAGACAGTCCATAATTCCAAATAAAATATTCTACTGGAGTTTGGCCTTTCTCCTTCATCCCTCATCACTACCTTTCTTCTTTTTATCTTCCTTTATAACATCATAGCTTCCATTTATATAATGCTCTATGTTATCAAAGGATTTTATGTTTTCATATCTGTTTCTCAAAATGATTGTGAAAACAGGTAGTCTGAATCTTATCATTCTCATTTTACAGTCTTAAAAATCAGAGACTTAAGTGATTTTCCCATATAATAAATGCCTGCAGAGATTCAAACATAGAATGTGTGCCTTAAAGATTTTTCTTTCATTATTCTGTTACGCTGTTTTACCACTTCTTTACAAAACATACCCAGTGGGAAAAAGAATCATTTTCTTCTTTTTTCAAGATAAGTTGTGTTTAAGCTATACTCCTCTACTTGATGAATTTCATATCATCATCCTCCTATAATCACAGATTACTGCCTGTCCTCCTCCACCTCCTCTGTCATTTTTGATCATGTTGTCATATAGAGGATTTGCCAATGTACTAAAAGTCTCCTAATAGGGCTAATATCATTCCACTGAAACCAGTAACACTCTAATTCTATTCTTATGTCATCTCTTGTTCATAGTACATAAGCAGTCCACCTTCTCTTCTGATCAACAAGAAAAAATGTTAGTTCACCATTTCAGGAGCATATTCTCTGAAAGTGAATCCATGAAACTATTTTTAAAAGTTTACTTTTACTGTCAAGAGAATCTCTTATTCAAAGAAAAAAAATATTCACTAAGCCAGGAAGTTTCCATTGTTTATCTCTTTGAAGGTCAAAATTACTGAGGAAAATATTAACTAATTAGATTAGAAATATATCTTGATTGGCTGCAATTAAACTGAACAAATTCTAGTATTATCCTCTTATGAGCCAATTAGACACCATTTAGAAGTCTCTTCCACTGGTTCAGTTAAGGTGAATAGCAGTTTCTATTTTTCTAACCTTGAAATTTAGCAAAATATGTTAAACTATTGTACCAGAGAACTTTGAATTTTTAACTGTCATAAGATTTAGACCATCTTACTTTTTTAAAAGCTATTTTATTCAGTTTGTGAGTTGATCATTCTGAATAATATGTTTAACCTCCTCCTATTCATTCTCATCTGAGAAATTAAGTAATTGGTCCATGGTGATGTAGCTGGTACATGTCAGAGAACAGGGTCAAAAACATTTTTTTTTCTGACTTCAATACTGACCTTACCAAAATAATACTTTTTCTAGATAACCATTAAATCAACAGTCTAACAATAATAAAATTTTGAAGTAGGCAAAGTACAATTTGCAATTTTAAAAAATCTACTCATTCTGAATATAGATAGCCATGTATTTATTGTCTCACCTGAGATAATTCAAGGCTTTCAGTGGTAGAGGCAGATTAATTTTTGTCCTAATATTTTCAGGCCTACTCTACTATATAGTAAATAATAAATAAATGTTTGATTATTTAACATTTCAAACTCTTCTTTTTTCTCTCTTAGTCTATTCCCCAATACCAATTAGATTCTTCATCAAGGTCACCTAGCTGATACATGGCAGAGTCGCTATAGAAAGTCAAAATCTTCCTACTATATGCCCATTTTCCCCAAGATACCTTTTTCTTTTCAAAGGTGATATAGTCAACTCTTTGTCTTACTGATTCCTATTAGAAATCTCCATTGTTTGCTATGAAGCTGTTGGTTCAATGACCTTAGCTATTGAAGTGTCTCAGCCTTGCTCTATTGCTGGCTTGGAATGATTAATATAAAAATATAAAAATAAGCCTTTTGGCTGGTACTATCATCTTTCAGTGACTTTCCAAAATAGCTAACAGAGAAACAAAGAGGTCAGGGCCATGTTTTGAGGTATCTAGGCCTTTTATACATATATGGAGTTATCTTTTTGTATATATATATATATATATATATATATATATATATATATATACACATATATACAAATCTACAAGAGAGTGACAATATAGATGAGTATGGGTACTATTCAGTAAGCAATGCAACATAAATGTTACCATGGCAAGCAAGACTGAAAGGTCTATAATGTTATGCAGTATGTTATGGGCTTTGTTGCAAATGAAACACATTAAGGGCAAGATTCTAGCCAAGAGAATTAATGTGCATATTGAACACTTTGTAAGAGCAGAGATAAAGCAAAGATACCTTCCTGTACCATGTGAAAGAAAATTGACAGAAGAAAAATGATACCAAAAATAAAGGGATCTGGTTTAATCTACAGTGAAAGTTCAGTTCAGAGAAACTCACTTTGCCAAAATCAATGGCAAAGGGCCAGTTCAGTATGAATTAATACAAATAAAAAGATGGACTAAAAGCTCTTTTTGTGGAGGAAAAAAAAAGTAAGATAAATAGAATTCCCAGCATTGCATGGATGTTATAAAGTGTAATGGTGGAGGGAAAATGGGGAGAGAAATAATGGAGGATTCCTCTCCTCTCTTAATTATGTGGAGAGGTAAACCAGGTACTGTCTCAACTGGAAGAATATAAATCCAGTGAGATGTTGAAAAGGAGAAATGAGGGCAGGAGACAGGGTTTGAAACAGGTTGATTTCAACTTATGTGGCAATATGTCTCCCTCAGTTGAGTTCAGAACCCCTGCAGCTAAGTAGCCTCAGTGAGGCAAGATGACCCCTTTTAATCCCACCTCCCATGACACTTTAGCTGTCAGCCCCCTGGTATTATTATACGGCTTCAAATGGAAAGGAAAGGTGACAGTGTTCCTTTCCCAGTAAATTCTGTGCCAAAGGGGTTCAGAATCAAACCCCTTCTCTGTGGAGATTATGACAAACCCAGGTCTGAGTTGTCACAGATAAAGACAGGATTTCAAGTTGAAATCTTGACTCTAACTAGTCTAGCCTTATCCCCTTGTTTTATATTATAAAGACGGGCCCAAACCCAGATGTAAATATTTCTAAGGTGATGGCAGAGGAGTGAGGAGAAAAAGGATAAGTGGGTGAGGCTAGCCCTATCATATACCCCCTTTGCAGATTGTCTTTCAAAGTTTGGAGGATGGAGGATTTGGGGACTTAGTCTCCCTTTCTACCAATTGCTTCTTGTCTACACTTAATGGACTAACTAAAATCTAAAGTTCAGTTCAAGGGGCAGATAAGGGAGAGAGATCCAAGACAAAGGATCAGGTTGGCTCAGGTCAGAGTGAGTCCAACAAAATCTCTCTTGAGAATTCAGATTTCAGCTGATGAATTTCAGTGGAGGTATTGAGGGTCTCTGAATGGAGTCAGGTCCAAGCTGGTTGAGAAATCTGTTTGAGCTCTTTCTCAGTCTCTGGGAAATGTTCCTTCTCCTCCCCTTCCTAGGCTAGAAGTCTCTTGTCAGTTGCTTCAGAGTTCTAGCCAGCTTTCAGAACTCCCAGGATTCTCTTGCCCCTCCTCCAGTGATCTGTCCATCAGACTGGCTTCTCTTCTCAATCTCAAGGGTCTCTCTTCCTTACTTTACAAAAGATTGAACTAAACTCATAAAAACACATTTCCAAAATATATTGCTCTCTTAGTTTAGACTATTTCTCAACAAACATAAAAAGAGTAAGTGAAACACTTACTAATCTGACCTAATATTTGTAGACATAAGCAGAATGTAAGCTTCTTGTGTACTACATTATATCCCCAATCAATGTAAATGCCTTGAATCCAGTGGATGCTCAAAAAATATTTTAATTATATCAGAATGTCTGATCCTTGCTCTTCAGTTTCTCTTAAAGATCTATGAAAGTAGGATGACAAACCTACACTGTGGATATTCTTTAATCTTGAAGTAGAAGTTTCTGATAATAAAATTTACTTTGTCTTTGCCAACTAGAGATTATCCACCATGTTTGAAGATCTGTATTGTTGAGAACAGCCAAATCAACGTACTTGAGTGAAGAGAATCTACAGCCACTAACATCAAAACTGCAACTAAAACATTTTCTTTCATATCTGATTTCCTCACTAGGACAGAGGAATTAAGGAGTGAAATTGCGATATCCTTCATAACATAACTCTCCAAGCCCTTATTATCATCTCTCTTTTTTTGTCCTATTAATAACCTATCTCAAAGATTGTGATGAAGTATAGAAGAATAAAGTGGCTGACATAACCACATAATACCCAGGATACATATCCTCTATAATACATCCTTCCTGACAAGCCATTAACATTGACCCTGTTTTACCCTGCTCTAATCACATGAATATTCTGATAACCTACTTCCTTTGTCCAGGGCTAGGAAATGTCCATCCCTTATGCCCTTGATACCAATAATTCTGAGACAAAAATAATTCTTTCTTGAACTACCATTCCTAACAAGATAATGTCTATATTACTCCTATACAGGCTCTTTGCTCATATACCCTTTTTTTCTAAAATATTTTCCACAAACTCCAATCTATTATCAAAAATGCTGCCTTCATTTTACATCTCCATCTCTCACACTTTTGAATCTTATACTCAAAGGAAGTTGGATTTCACTTGAAAATAACTTAGCCTTGGCTACACCTTTCACTGATGGTTGTTTATTTTATCTCTTGATAGACTAGGCCAAAATGAAGAGTTGGTATCCCATTTGCTTTTTACTGACAATTCTAGATGACTAAAAGTCTTCAATACTATTCAATTCACTTCATATCTCTCTTTTGCTCTTTCGTTTTCTCTCTCTCTCTCTCTCTCTCTCTGTAATTTGCATAGATGATCTGTAATGGAGGTTTGTGGGTGGTAAAAGAAACTGGATCTAGGAGAGAGAGCTAATGTTTAAGGTTAGCTCAGAGAGAGGATAAGGGATTTGAAGAATTTCCCTCTTCAGCCTTCTCTTTTCAGATATGGCTATTCTCACAGATTGACTCTAGTCTCCCTCCACTGCTAAAAGGGAAAATGTTTCTTCTCAGGAAGATGTCCCTCCCCTTTTAAGCTGTTCCAATCACACTTAATTCAAATTTGGGAAAGGGTAACCACTTTACTGTAAATTAATTCAATTAGGGTAATAAAAAGAAAATGGCTGGCAGGAAAAAAAGAATGGGAAAGGAAAATGGGGAGAGGGGGTCCCTTTCTTTAACTACCCCTTTCCTTTCCTCCTTGAATTTGGGGAAACTCAGGCTTTGGCAAACTGATACCCCTGGGAGATAGGTTGACTAACCCTGGGTTTGGCCCCCTAGCCACAGTTCAGACCCAGGGGACCAGGAGCTGTGAGGTAAAGTTTTGACAAAGGCTCAAAATGTCTCCTTCAAATGTTCCTTTAGTTTAGGAATTGGGGTGGGGGGGGGGAGAATGTCCAGTCACCAGGAGAGGAAAGAGATGGATATCTCCAGGAGAAAGGCTTCATCAGACCTCTCCTTCTAAGCTTCTCAAGGTTGAGAGTGTTATCCAACTGAAATCCCCAGTCAGAATCTTCTGGTTTCTCTGAACATTCCAGACCTCCTGGTATCCCTCCACCATTGAGGTGAGCAGATCCACAAACTCCTAAATCCTGGCACTTTTTCTATGTGCAACCCTCTGTCACAGATCTTAGATGATCTCCTTCTCTACTCAGGACACCCTCCTTCCTTTAACAAGAAGTTTGGTACTTACTTCATAGTTTTTATCTCTAAGTAAACTATAACTTGCCTACTTGTGGATTTCAGTATAGTTACTACCCTGTGATCATTTTGACCACCTAATTCATAAACATCCTCAAATATTATGGCCTACATTTTCTTCTATATCAGCATCTCAGGGAGAAGATATTAAACTAGATCTCATGATCATTTACCTGAACCCACTATAATTTTGACTGCAGAAAACCCTTTCTGATTACTGTCCCTCCATTCATCCCATTCCATTTTTCCTAAATTTATTCTTACTAATTATTATGTTTACCCTCTCACTCCTTCTCTGTTTTATAAGTCAATTGCTTATGTTGTAGACATATTCCTATAACTTTTTAATCTTGTGACTTTAGTTAAAAGCACTCCTGCTTTGTTTACATAACTTCAATTATTTTGTTACCTTATCCTTTCACTTTTCATATTCTGCCAATCCTTAACCCACTGTTATCCATATTACCTTTCTGCTATGGCTTTACACCTCTTTTGCTTAATTATATTAAAATATGATGTACCACCATGACAACATCTCTCAATGATGTTATCCATAGGCAAAGTCAAGCTGACAGCATAGAGGCAGCGAACTTTCAGAAATCTGAAAACCCTTCCTCACCAATTAAAAATTAAATGTTTCTAGGGGATGGAAAACCAAATCTAACAACAGGACAGAGCTAAGGAACCCTCCTGCTAGACTCAACTTAAAAGGTATGTCCTCAAAAAGCCTGAATTCAAGAACACTCAGTTTAAGGGGAGGGAAGAAGGAAGGTCCCAAGACCCCTCCCCCACCTATAATACTGAGCCTCCAGAAGTGGCTGAATCTCTGGGTGGGCAAGGTAACTAGTCTAGAGGGAGTACCTTGCAGGCAAAGCCATGCTAGGTTCAGGGCTTTGAACACAGGTGGCAGGGAGGCAGCTAGAAGAGAAACTCAAAGAAGGCAGCCCAGTCACAGCTGAAAAATTCCATACATATTGCCCCCCACCTTCCTGACATTTTGGCCTCAGGGCACATCCAGCTCTGCAAGATAAACTCCTGCTGGGCTTAATCTTATCAAGAGTACAGAGGGCAGAGAAGCTCAAGCTCTAACTCCCCTCCACTACAGACTGCTCTGAGAGCCTTGCTAAGCTCCAAGGGTGAAGGTTGATAGAAAAGCCCAAACCCACAGATCCAGCACATAATAAGAGGAGGAAGGCTACAGGCAACAATAGGTGGAAAAAAGGGGCAAATATAAGCAAACAACAGAAAAAAATAAAAAATAAATTACAATCGACAGCTTCTATCCAGGCAATGAACAAAGAGCAAATGTAACAGAGGAGGATAAAGGAACACAAAGAAAAAACACAGAAACTCAGTGAATTGGACATAGACTTTAAAAGAACTCAAAATAAAATTCAAAACAAAATTAAGAAAGACTGAAGACAACTTGAAAAAGAACATAAAAAGGAAGATAAGTCATCTGGAAACAGAGGCACTTGAAGTAAAACAAGAAAATAGCGTCTTGAAAGCCAAATTTAATCAGCTTTAACATGAGGCAAAGGAGATAAAAATGAGGGAAAGAAAATGAAAGGTGAGACAAAGAAGATGAAATATGACCTCCAAAAAAATCCAGGTGAGAAAGAGAAGGATGAACAAAAAGGTAGGGATGAAATTCAATCTTTAAAAACCAGAATATAACAATCAAAAGCAAGCAATTTAACAAGGCAGCAGGAAACTATAAAATGAAATCAAAAGAATGAAAAAATTGAGGAAAATATGAAACACCTCTCTCATTCACAAAACAGAAAATCGGTCCAGGAGAGAAAACTTAAGAATCATTGGTCTACTGGAAGATGATGACCAAAGAAAAAGCCTGGGCATCATCCTACAGGAAATTATCCAAAAAATACTGCCCCGACATTCTAGAAAACTAGGGAAAAGTGGAGATTGAAAGAATCCATAGATCGACTCTTGTACTTAATCACCAACTGACAATATCCAGGAATGTTATAGCCAAATTTAAGAACTACCAGACCAAAGAGAAAATATTATAAACTGTTAAGAAGTAGTCATTCAGATACCATGGAACTATAGCTAGGATAACACAGGATCTGGCTGAGTCTACACTGAAGGACCAAAAGGCATGGAATATGATATTCCGGAAATCAAGGGGATTAGGTCTACAATTCAGAATCAACTACCCAGGAAAACTGACTATATTCTTACAGAGGAAAGTATGGTCATTTAACAAAATAGAATAATTCCAAGCATTTGTAAAGAAAAGCCCAGACCTGAACAGAAAATTTGATGCCCAATCACAGAATTCAATAAACTTATCAAAAGGTAATTAAAAAAGGGGGGAAAAAACAAAAAACAAACAATAAAAAATGTTTTTTAAGGGACCCAATAAGTAAAAATGAAATGTATCCCTAAAAGAAAAGAGGATATTGGTAACTCTTTAAAATTATTATTATCACCTGGGTAGCTAAAAGAATTATACTTAGAGGGAACAGTGACAAACTGTATAGAATTAAATGCCAAGACAATAATATGTATATAGATATATGTATGCATAAATATATATATTTATTTATATATGTATTTATACAACTCAAGTTTGAAAAAGAGGTTAATACTAAGAGAAATGGAAAAAGAACAAAATAGGGTAAATTTATATTTCACAAAGAAGCTCATGGTGGGAGGAGGGGGAACATTAATACACTGGACAGCTAAAGGGTTGGAGATAGGAAATTCTAAATTCTTACATGCATTGAAATTGAATCAAAGAGGGAAGAACAATCAAATACATTGGAGCAGAGAATTAATTTGCAGTCTATTGGGAAGAAGAAGGGTAACAAACAGACTGGTGGGGAGGGAAGCAATAACAGGGAGGGAGAGGATGGGGGGTATAGCAAGGGAAGTTAAATAAGGATGGGAATTAGGGGGACTGTTTAAAAACAAAACACTGGTGTAGAAGGAAATAGTGAAAGAAGAAAGGATAGTACTAGAAGTGGAAATCAAAATGCTGGGAAATACAGGACTGGTAATCAAAATGCTGAATGTGAATGGAATGAACTCACCAGTAAAACAAAAGCAAATAGCAGAGTGGATTAGAAACAAAAACCCTATCATATGCTGTTTCCAAGAAAAACACATGAGGAAGGTAGACAGACATAGGGTAAAAGTAAGTGAATGTAGCAAAATCTATCAGGCAACAATGAATAAAAAGAAGGCAGGAGTCACAATCATGATATCTGTCAAAGCCAAAATAAAAATAGACCTGATTAAAAGGGATAGGGAAGGTAATTACATTCTGATAAAAGTCAGTATAGACAATGAGGAAATATCAATACACCACGTGTATGCACCAAATGGTATAGAATCCAAATTTTTTTTTAATTTTTTTTATTCATTAGAAACAAAGATCATTTTCTTTTCCTCCCCCCCACCTCCTTCCCACCACGTCTCCCATAGCTGATGCACGATTCCATTGGATATCATATGTGTTCTTGGTTCGAACCCATTTCCATGTTGTTGGTATTTGCATTAGAGTGTTCATTTAGAGTCTCTCCTCAGTCATATCCCCTCCACCCCTGTAGTCAAGCAGTTGCTTTTCCTCGGTGTTTCTACTCCCATTGTTTATCCTCTGCTTGTGGATAGTGTTTTTTAGATCCCTGCAGATTGTTCAGGGACATTGCATTGACACTGATGGCTAAGTCCGTTACCTTCAATTGTATCACAGTGTATCAGTCTCTGTGTATAATGTTTTCCTGGTTCTGATCCTTTCACTCTGCATCACTTCTTGGAGGTCGTTCCAGTCTCCATGGTATTCCTCTACTTTATTATTCCCTTTAGCACAATATTATTCCATCACCAACATATACCACAGTTTGTTCAGCCATTCCCCAATCGAAGGGCATCCCATTTTCCAATTTTTGGCCACCACAAAGAGCGCAGCTGTGAATATTCTTGAACAAGTATTTTTACTTATTGTCTCTGGGGTACAAACCCAGTAGTGCTATAGCTGGATCAAAGGGCAGACAGTCTTTTATCACCCTTTGGGCACAGTTCCAAATTGCTCTCCAGAATGGTTGGATCAATTCACAACTCCACCAGCAAAGAATTAGTGTCCCTACTTTGCCACATCCCCTCCAGCATTCATTACTTTCCATAGCTGTCATGTTAGCCAATCTGCTAGGTGTGAGGTGATACCTCAGGGTTGTTTTGATTTGCATCTCTCTGATTAGAAGAGATGTAGAACACTTTTTCATGTGCTTATTAATAGTTTTGATTTCTTTGGCTGAGAACTGTCTGTTCATGTCCCTTGCCCATTTATCAATTGGAGAATGGCTTGATTTTTTTGTACAATTGATGTAGCTCTTTGTAAATTTGAGTAATTAAACCTTTGTCAGAGGTTTTTAGTCTATTGGGAAGAAGAAGGGTATCCAAGGGTATCCAAGCTATCCAACAAAAACCACATGATTATCTCAATAGATGCAGAAAAAGCCTTTGACAAAATACAACACTCATTCCTATTGAAAACTCTAGAAAGCATAGGAATAGAAGGGCCTTTCCTAAAAATAATAAACAGTATATATCTAAAACCATCAGCAAACATCATCTGCAATGGGGATAAACTAGAAGCTTTCTCTATAAGATCAGGAGTGAAACAAGGATGCCCATTATCACCGCTCTTATTTAACATTGTATTGGAAACACTAGCAGTAGCAATTAGAGAAGAAAAAGAAATTAAAGTATTAAAATAGGCAATGAGGAGACCAAACTATCAATCTTTGCAGATGATATGATGGTCTACTTAAAGAATTCTAGAGAACCAACTAAAAAGCTAGTAGAAATAATCATCAACTTTAGCAAAGTTGCAGGATACAAAATAAACCCACATAAGTCATCAGCATTTTTTTATATATTTCCAACACATCTCACCAGCAAGAGTTAGAAAGAGAAATTCAATTTAAAATCACCCTACACAATATAAAATGCTTAGAAATCTATCTGCCAAGACAAATACAGGAACTATGTGAACACAACTACAAAACACTAACCACACAATTAAAAATAGATCTAAACAATTGGAAAAACATCAATTGCTCATGGGTAGGATGAGCTAACATAATAAAAATGAAAATCCTACCCAGATTATTTACTTATTTAGTGCCATTCACATTGAACTACCAAAAATCTTTTTTTACTGAATTAAAAAAAAAACATAACAAAGTTCATTTCAAGGATATCCAGGGAAATAATGGGGGGAAATGCAAAGGGAGGTGGCTTTGCAGTCCCAGATCTCAAAGAATATTATAAAGCAGTGGTCATCAAAATAATATAGTACTGGCAAAGAGTCAGAAAGGAGGATCAGTGGAATATACTTGGGGTAAGTGACCTCAGCAAGACTGTCTATCATAAGTCCAAAGATCCCAGCTTTTGAGACCAAAATCCACTATTTGATAAAAAACTTCTGGGAAAATTGGAATACAGTATGAGAGAGATTGAGTTTGGATCAACATCTCAAACCCTACACCAAGATAAACTCAGAATGGGTGAATAACTTGAATATAAAAAAGGAAACTATAAGTGAATTGGGTGAAAGCAACATAGTATACATGTCAGATCCTTGAGAAAGGAAAGATTTTAAATCCAAGCAAGAGTTAGAAAAAAAATCACAAAATATAAAATAAATAATTTTGATTAAATAAATTAAAAAGTTTTGGTACAAACAAAACCAATGCAACCAAAATTAGAAGGGAAGCAACACATTAGGAAACAATCTTCATTACAAAAATCTCTGACAAAGGTCTAATTACTCAAATTTATTAAGAGCTAAATCAATTGTACAAAAAAAAAATCAAGCAATTATCCAATTGATAAATGGGCAAGTGATATGAATAGGCAATTTTCAGTTAAAGAAATCAACACTATTAATAAGTACATGAAAAAGTGTCCTAAATTTCTTATAATCATCAAAATGCAAATCAAAACAACTCTGAGGTATAACCCCATACCTAGTAGATTGGCTAACATGACAGAAAAGAAAAGTATTGAATGATGGAGGGCATGTGGCAAAGTTTGGACATAAATGCACTGCTGGTGGAGTTGTGGATTGACCCAATCATTCTGGAGAGCAATTTGGAACTATGCCCAAAGGGTGCTAAAAGACTGTTCGTGCTTTGATGCAACCATACCACTGCTGAATTTATACCCCAAGATAATAAGGAAAAAGACCCGTACAATAATATTCATAGCTACATTCTTTGTGGTGGCAAAAAACTGGGAAATGAGAGAATGCCCTTCAATTAGAGAATGGCTAAACAAATTGTGGTATATGTTGGTGATGAAAAACTATTGTGCCCAAAGGAATAGTAAACTGGAGGAATTTCATGTGAACTGGAATGACCTCGAGGATTTGATGCAGAGTGAATGAGCAGAACTAGGAGAACATTATACACAGAGACTCATACACTGTGTTACAATCAAATGTAATGGACTCCTCCATTACATTACATTACATTACAATACTTCTCCATTAGTGGCAATGCAGTTATCCTGAACAACTTGGAGGGGATCTACGAGAAAGAACACTATCCACATCCAGAGGAAAAACTGTGAGAGGAGAAACACCGAAGAAAACCAACTGCTTGATTACATTTGTCGAGGGGGATATGATTGGGGATGTAGACTTTAAATGATCATCCTAGTGCAAATATCAACAACATGGAAATAGGTTTTGATCAAGGACACATGTAAAACCCAGTGGAATTGCCTGTTGGCTATAGGAAAGGGTGGGGAGAGGGAAGGGAGTGAAATAATATGATTCTTGTATTCAATGAATAATGTTCTAAATTGACTAAACAAACTTTTCAAAAAAATTTTTGTTATCCAATATTTATTGGGTTCTTATGGCTACATAAAATTTTTTGTTATTCTTCTATCACTTGCTATCTTGATCACTATAATGTTAGTTCAAAATTTTCCATTCATCTTAGTAATATTCCACCCTTTCAGCAAATTATCTTATCTCCTAATTTAGTAAGAAAACTGAGGGATTTTCAGATGGATGATCCAAGATGGCTGAGTAGAAAAAATATTATAAAAAAATATTTGGCTCTATCAAAGGTCTGTAAACTGTGTAAACAATTTGATCCACAAGTACTGTTCCCAGGTCTGTTTCACAAAAGAAATTTTTTTAAGTTAGAGGAACAATTTGTATAAAAAATATTGATATTAGCTCTTTTACAGTGGCAAAGAATTGGAAATTGAGTGGATTCCTGCCAATAAAGAAATGACTGAACAAGTTTTGAAACATTATTGTGATGAAATACTTTTGTGTTATAAAAAAATGACAAATGAGATGCTTTCATAAAAGCCTGGACTTACATGAACTATTACAAAGTAAAGTGAGCAGAATGAAGAGAACACTGTACACCATAGCAGAATTATGGTATCATTATCAATTGGGAATCACTTCTCTATTTTCAGCAATTAAATGATGCAAAACAACTCCAAAGGACTCCTGATATAAAATGCTATCCACCCCACAAAAAAAGAAATGATGGAGTATGAATGCAGATTGAAGTATAGAATTCTTTACTTCATTTTCTTCACTTTTATGTCTTCTTCCATAACAGAAAAAAATATTAAAATATGTTCTGCATGATGGCACAAGCAAATGAATGCACAACTATGTGAAGAACAGTGGTCTAGTAATTCCAGATTATAAAATATATTACAAATAAGCAATCAAAGAACCAAGTTTGTACTGGCTAATAGAGTGGTGAATCACAAGACTAGATTAGGCTCAGAACACAAAGCAGTAAATGACTGCATCAATCTAGTGTATGATAAACCTAAACATCCAAGCTTCCACTCTGACAAAAATTGCTGGGAAAACTGGAGAGCAATATCAGAAATACCAAGCATTTCTGATGAATGTCTCATTTCTCAAATATTTAGGGAACTGAGCCAAACTTACTTTTTTAAAAAGAGCTATTCCCCAGTTGATAAATGGTCAAAGGATATGCACAAGAAGTTTTCAGAAGCATAAATCAAAGCTACCAGTTATCACAAGAAAAATTGCTCTAAATCATTACTGAAAGAGGAACCCAAATTAAAAACAAACAACAAGAAAAAAACCCTCTGAGATAACACTCCATTCCTGTCAAATTGTCTAACATAACAGAAAATTAAAATGTCAAATATTGTAGGGGATGTGAAAAACAGGTATATTAATGAACTTGGTGGAGTTTTTAACTAATCCAACCATTTTGGAAACTAATTTGGAACTCTGCTTAGCATAAAACTATACATACCTTTTGACAAAGAAATGTCACTAATAGGTACAAATCCCAAAGAGATGAAAGAAAAGGGAAAAAGGCCCTATTCAAAAAAATTTATTGGAGCTCTTTTTGTAGTGGCAAAGAAAAGGCAATTGGTAAAATATCCATTGATTGGGGAGTGGCTAAAGAAGCTGTTTTTCTTTTAATGTTGATTTAGTATTATTGTGATATAAGAAATGACTCACTGGAGAATTTCAGAAAAAAAGAAACTTGAAAAGACTTGCACAAATTCATACAATGTGAAGTTAGGTGAACAGAAGAATATACAATAAAAGTACTATAGCAAGTTTGATCAATCATGAAAAACTTAGGTATTCTGATAAGACAATAATTCAAAACACTGCCAAAGTAACTATGTTGAAAAATTCTATACCTTTCCCTAAGGAGAACTAGTAAACACAATGCAGCTTAACATATGCTTCTTTTTAGTATATTTTTATGTTTAATTTTGTTTTTTTTTTCCTTCTTTTACTACATAGCTAAAACAGGAAGATATTTTTATATAACTACATAGGAATAATAAAAAAAACAAATGGCTTGCTTTCTCAAGAAGGGTAAAAATTGAAAAAGAGGGAGAGAATTTGTAACTAAATTAAAAAATAGTTATATAAAATTTACAAAGAATTGGGAAATATCTAAAAACTAAATAAAAGCAATTAAATATTAAAAGGAAAAAGAAACCAACTCTGATCAAATCTCCTCCCTTTAATTTTATGTTATTCCCCCATTGATCATTCTCATTTCTTATACCATTTTCACTTTATTCTGGCCATCTGGCTACTTCCTTTTGCCTAAATGTATATCTATGTATATCTTTTAAAATAATAAATTAAAAAATTATTTGACTTTGCAAGACCTTAAAACTACTCTTTTTATATCTCTTTCCTGCCACTGCCAAATTAATTGAAAGAATCATTTACATATACTGCCTCTCATATTTTTATCCACTTTTTTAACCTCTGCTTATGTGGCTTCTTATTGCATTCTTATACTTGAAATAATCTCTTCCTGCAATGAATTTTCTATTAATTTGAATAAAATATCATTTTCACAGCTCTCATGGCTTTTCAACCTCTCTTTTAGGAAGTTGTTGACATTGCATCTTACTAGATATTATTTTCTTTCTTACCAGATATTATAAGTCAGTGTTCTCGATTTTCATACTTGTCTAATTTTTCCTCTCATGTCTCTTTTGATGAATCATCATCCATCTCCCCTAAGCCTGGGCATTCTCTAATGCTCAATTCTCATCTATTCCTTATTGATTTCCCATGGACTGTTCCCATGGACTCAGTTTCTATGCAAATGACTTTCAAATCTCTATTATCTTCTCTAAATTTTCTCTGAAATGACCAACTTACCTGTCGGTTGTTATCTGGATATAATATTGTCATCTCTATCTCAAAGTATCCAAAATGAAATGAATTATAATACCTTAAAATTTCAAAACATTGGCCTATTTGACTTTTGTCCTTGTCTCCATTGATTAGCGTAATGTATTCTATATGTGAAGCAATTAATAAATATGTGCTAAATTGAATGTTTAGTATTGTATCCACATTGTCTTCATACAGTATGATGTGGGGTAAAGAACACTACATCAGAAGTGTTAAAATGTGAGTTCTTGTCTTAGATCTATACTTAACTAGTTTCATAACCACTGGAAAATCACTTGACTTCTGTAGAACTCATTTCCTTCATCTGTACAATGAGGTGGTTGACATAGATTACCTATAAGCTTTCTTCAATTTGCGAATTAATTTAATAATCATATGTTAGCCAAATGAAGCAAAGAACAGCTATAATGTGCACTATTGAGCTAGTCACTATGGACATACACCATGAAAAAACAATTACTGCTCTCAATTGAACTTTTTTTGAAATCTAAGATCTCTTCTTTCCCTTCTGGAACACTGAGATCAGTTTTCTGAAACCTTATGGTATTAAACTTAATCTGTATATAAATTTCAGAGATGGAAATTGAATTCTAAGTATTGTGAAAATGCAACTAAGTATGATGAAATAAAAAAAACAGATTTTAATAATTTGATGTTATGTGGTTGGAAAAATAGATACTTATGATAATTCCTTTGAATCCTTTTTGAAAAAGAACATTATCTTTGAAAAGTTCATTTTTTATTTAGTTTCCCCATCTGTATAATATGTGAGTTCTACTAAAGGATCTTTATAATCCCTTACAACTCTAACAATCAGTAAAATTACAGAAATAAAAAAAATTTCTATATGTCATTAAATGGATTTTTTATTCCATAGATTTGAATGAATTTTCCTTCCTAAAAATATCCAGAAACTTTATTCCTCTGAGAGTCATCCATATGATTTACTCTTTAGCCAGTCTTTTTACCATTCTACCCTTTGTTTGCTTTCCATTTTAGAATCTTTTCCTTTTTTCTTTACAAAGATGTACCTCAGTTATCTCCATATTTCAGCAGTCCACAAATACTCGGCAATGTCTTACATTGTGATATTAGTGTGCAATAAAGAACAATAACTCCAAAATGCTACTGAACTCAGTTAAAAGATAATGATGGATTTTGTATTATCCAGTAGGAAACATTACTTTGTTTTTGAGACTCTTCATACTATTTATATTAATGGCATGGGTCTTATTTTCATTGTCAGAAAATCTGTGCCCTTAGACAAATTTTAATTATTCATTAGTGATCATGTATTACTGATAGCAGCATATATCAGTTCCATCATTTAATTATACAATCATCTACTCTCAGGGAAGAAGAATAGAAATGTTTTGTGGCTGACACCTGGATTTTGTCACATCTGTTTTTATATCCCACAATGAAAAATGCATAGTTAATGTTTAACCTATGCCCACATTTTCTAAGAGTTTTTCCCTTGATTTCCATGATTAACTTATTTAATGAGGCAGAAAGAGGGTCTCATATATCGTGCTTAGTCACAAGCAATGTAAGACTGAATAAATAGCAACAGCACATTAATCTCTTTGACTTCATGTTATTATCTACCAGCAAGAATAAATTAAAACCTGATTCCATTTTTGCCTTTGTTTATATACATTTTCACAGAATGCCATGGTCTATTAAAACCAAGATACTTAAGTTTATGGATCACCTTTCATTTAGTTGGACATAGAAAATTGTGGCCAGGTTTTTTTTCAAACATGAGGTCTTATATTTAGACAATTATCTACAGAGAGGAAAGAATTTGACAAGAAGTATGAGGATGAACATTATGATGAAAGCCATAAATGGGAAGGACCTAAAAGAAGATCCAGTATTTGTCAATATTTTATATATCATTGAAGCAACAGTGTGACTTTACCAAAGTCACATAAATAACTAATAATAGAGCAAAGACTTGGCCCTTGGTCTTCTGGGGAGGTGGGAGGTATGGGAGTTGTAGACAGAAAGAACATGGATTGCAAAATTAAAAAAAAAAACAATTAAGAAATTTAAGTGACATATAAACTGGATTTTTTTAAAGAAAAGGAATAATAGTCTACATAAAGAAAAGTGAACCATCCCAGGTTGGAAATGTTCCTCTGCTGATTTGTAGTGATATTAAGCACAAGTGGCTAAAGCACTTCAAGTTCCAGTGAAAAAGGGATGAAAAAACTTGAACAATAACAAATATCAATAGTTCACGGTGCAATAATACACTCGTGCTTAACCTCACTACAGATCAGCAGAGGACCATTTCCAATCTAGGATGGTTCACACTTCTTTGAGCAGGGTATTACTCCTTAAATTTTTTCCAGGTTATATGTCACTTAAAGTTCTTAATATCTTTCTGATATTTTCCAATACATGTAGTCTTTATTTATATCTCCCACCTCCCCAGAAGGTAGGTAATTGAATGTATAGTATATATATGTAAATATATATAATCATACATTATATATTCCCATATCCATCATGTTGTGAAAGAAGATATCTAGTGCTTACTCTACACAAAAATCCATCAAGGAAATAAAGTAAAGAATGGCATATTTCATTTTGAATTTGTACTCTGTTCCTTCTATGGTGGTGGATATATTTTTTGTCATGAGTCTCTTGGAGCTGTTCTGAATCCTTGCCTTGTTGATAAGAGTTTAGTCATTCATAGTTGATTGTTATACATTATTGTTGTTACTGTGTACAGGGTACACAGTTCTGTTCTAGTGGATTTGTTCAATTCATTTTGCACCACTTCATTTAAGTCTTTTTGGTTTATTTAGTTTTTTTTTGTGGACATCTTGTTTATCATTTTTAATTACCCAATAGTATTACATTACAAGCATATATCACAACTTATTCAGGTATTTTCCATTTGATGGATACCTCATTAGTTTCCAGTTCTTTGCAACCAAAAACACAGCTGCTATGAGGGTTTTTATTTTCTTACAGGTAGGCACTCTTCCCCTCTTTAATCTCTTTGGGATACATATCTATCTATCTATCTATCTATCTATATATATATATATATATATATAACATATATATATATAGATATATATATATATAGGTATTGATGGGTCAAAAGGTATGCATTGTTATAGTCTTTTGGGAATGACTCCTGGTTGATTTCCAGAAGGGTTGTATCAGTTCAAAGCTCCACCAATATTAGTGTCCTCATTTTTCAACATTCCCTCAACCATTTATCATTTGCTATTTTTATCATGTTAGTCTGATGTGAGAAAGTATCTCAGAGTTTTAATTTGCATTTCTCCAATCAATAATAATTTAGAGATTTTTTTCATATGGCTAAAGATTGTTTTAATTTCTTTATCTGAGAATTGTTTGTTCACATTCTTTGACCATTTGTCATTTGGGAAGTGCTTTCTATTCTTATAGATTTTACTAATATCTCTACATACTTAAGAAATTATGTCTTTGTCAGAAAGATTTTTAATCAATGTTTTTCCCCAGTTTGTTGTTTGCTTTCTAACCTTGGTAGCATTGCTTTTGTTTGTGCAAAAACTTTTTAATTTAATATAGCCAAAGTTATTTTTTTACATCTCATAATGTTTTTTATGTCTTGTTTTGACCTAAATTCCTCCCATACATCTAATAGATACATTATTTTGTGCTCCCCTAAATTGTTTAAGAAGTCACCCTTTATTTCTAAATCATGTGTCAATTTTGACTTGACTATTATTCTTTTTATGCTGGATATTCATCCTAATGGTGTTAAACTTAGAGTGAAAGCCCAATGACTTAGTGTGCTTCAGTTTAGAACTCCTCAACTTCAATGATTTCTAAACCACAGCCTTCTCATTATCAGGGATTACAAGTGTATGCTATCATATCTAGCTCAATATTCATGAAGAGAGATATGGCTTAAAAGACAAAAGACAACATGAACAATTGCAAAACTGGATACTAGACTATTTCTATCAATTGATTAATAAATATATATTTTATCAAAGCCTGTGTCTTAAACACAGACTTAAAGGTTATAGAAGATGCTCTTAACACACTCCCTATCTAATTAGATATAGAAGACAGTGAAATGATAGTAAAACAAAATAATGCAAGATCTAATGAGTTAAATTATGAAAAAGAGACTATTATTGTGGTTCTTTGGAGAGAAATTTCAATGAAAACAAGATTGGTCAAAGAAGGCATCATGGAATATTTGGCTTTGTAGTTTAGTCATTAAGTTGTACTAAAATTAGGATATCATAAGAAGAGCAGTTGCTTTTCTGTGGCATTTCAAAGTTTCAAATTTTTGTTCCTACATTGTTTCATTAAATCCATATACAAAAATTGGGATATTGGTACTACAAATATTATTATTACTTTCTTAAAGGTGGGGAAATGGATTCATAGATGTTATATGTTTTGGTTTACAGTGAAAGTAAAGATCAAAGTCAAGATCTCAGCCTATGTCTCTTCTGACTACAAGCCCTTAGCACTTTTTACCATGCCATGTAGCCTCTCCTTCCACTCTTTACTATGTTACAGTAGTGAATGCACACTAATGCAAGGAATAGGATGAAGTTATTTAACTTGGTTGTGAATATTGGAAAGAAGGATTAAAGATGATATGATATAGTAAATAATTGTTAAGAAAAAAATTGATTTCATCTTCAGTGAATACATGTAGGAGAGAGCAGGAATCATTTCTGCATAAATCCTGATAATTCATCATTCCTCCTGTGATAACAAACAAACAACATAAACATTATCATCATCACCAACAACAACCACAAAACATTGCTTCCACCACTACTACTATTTATGTTACTATTGCATAAGTATTTAGATATCTCATTCGCCTAAGAGTATTATACCTGAAAAAGACAGTAGTATAACTCATTCATTTTATAGAGTACGAAATTAAGACCCAGAAAAGAGTACTACTATAAGTGCTTTGAAATAATAAATTATGTTTTTCTTATCTTTATATAATTATAATAATGGTTAGAATTGATATACATGTTTACATGTGTTTTCTCATTTAATTTCACTACAACCTTAGTAGGCTGAGATAGGCACTATTGTTAGCACCAACTTAATAGATGGGTTAAAAACTGAGGCATAGAGAGATTCATTTATTTGCATAGTTCCAGATAACTAGTAAGTACTATGATTTGCACTCAAGTCTTCTCAATTCCAAGCCTATCTATATAGTTACCATACTACTTAGATATATTATTCCATCACCCTATCAAAACCTAGCATTGTATCTTCGATAGTGTCTTTTGAAAATGAGAATGCTAATAGAAAAATTTAGCAGAATCAAACACTTGAAAACAAGGATCAAATTTTCATCAAGAAGCATGGTAAGGGACAATGTATCTTGAGTTTAGCAGGTCCAGTGTATTAGAGATGAGCAGCAAGTTCTCCATAAATATCCAATAGGGAAGAAGCAAAACTTTGATAAACAGTCTTTGTCCTTAATGAACTAGCAGTGTATCTTGGTCAGACTAGCCTCTATTTTGCCTCTGTTACATATAGATGTATAAGAAAGTAGGGGAGTAGAAGACATAATACTAAGAGACTTCACTCTCACTCTGTGATGGTGATTTGAGGTTTCCCTTTCTTCCCTTCTTATTTGCTGGCCAGACCACTGTAACTAATTAGGATGAGGGAGTGGATTAGTCAGTAACTTTTATAGTAGTATTCATATCTAGAATTTAGGAAAAGGTTTATTGGGCCATGCAAACTTGATTAGAATAATTACCATTTTATTTCAATTTAATTGATTTTCTTTATACTACTACCTATTTTGTTTGATGAATTTAAATTTCTATTCTGAGATGGAGTCTATAGGCTTCATAGTACTGTCAAATGATTCCATGAAATAAAAAAAAATCAAGAACTCTCATAATATAAGGCATAATTATTTCCATTGTCACATTTTTTGCCCCACAATTGAACCTCTTTAGAAGTTAAGATATAGAAAACAAATGAGATAGAATTGAAACAGTAATAACATTCATTTCAGATTAGGGTTCACAGATTTACCTGATTCCTTACAATAAAATGATAGATCTTGTATTTTGTGATCTGGTATCTTTCTAAGGCTGTACCCTATTGATCTTGTGAGAACTAAATTATCTGTCTGTCTTCACTTCCAGATAACTTCTAGACATGGCAGCTATTATTCTGAATGACCACTAATTCACCACTCCAGATCTCCGTATCTTCTTATCCCAAATGCAACAGACCCACCAGGATTTGCAATATGGCCATTATACTTGTCTAGGCACCTAGATCCAATTTTGGTGACTATTTCATCTTGTTCCTTCTTAATTATAGTTTCTGGGGAAGAAATTGAATCATTTATGGAACATTTCCTTTTAATAAAAATAGTTGGTTCATTAATTGATCTGGGCATGTCTTAAACTATATGTTATGGCTATGGTATCATCATTATTACAAGTCTTTAAGCAGACATTGAAGGGACACATGTTAAGAATGTTTTTGGTGTGGTATAATCTAGATCAAATTGTTTGAAGTCTTTGGGAAAAGGGAGGAAAAGGAAGGAGGTAGCTAATTTGGATCTTATAACTTCAGAAAACATGTGGGAAACTGTTATTATATGTAACTGGGAAAATAAAACATCTTTTAAAAAAAGAATGTTGTAGAAGAAACTTCTTTCCAGATATAGGTTGGACAATTACAGAAGACTTTATAGCAAAAGGTGTGCTAGGTTGTAAGATTCAGTGTGATTAAATCTTCATGATTATCATCTTGGTAGTACAAAAATGTAGAAGCATTGTTTTTAGGTTCTAGGTAAATGGTGTAGTCTTAGTAGTAAATCAAAGAGTCTGAAATTTGTAGTCAAGGTCATTTTTTGCAATTGAATTATAAACAATTATTGTTAACTTTTGAGTAAATAATTATTCATTTTGGTGTATCAATATAATAATGATATATAAAATTTAAATAGCTCTTTTGTAGCTTGGAAAAATTGCAGGTATGTGTTAAAGATGAGAAAGAAAGAATAATGAAATATTACTAGGTTACCAAGAGCATCAGCTAAATGTTACTTAGAGTTTCCAATTTTATCAGTCAATAAAGATGAGGATGTATGCAGATAGTAACAGGCAAAAACAATACCTTCAATCAATCTAATTTATTTAATGAATTTGAGTCCCTTCTCAACTATTTTCATATATTATATAGTAATGTCATCTCCTTCTTAGAAAAAGTTAAAATATTAAGAAAAAAAGTTATTTACTATGAGAATGACAAAAGTTTCTATTAATTAAAGATATAATTTAATTACTTAATCTTTTAAATTCACTAATGCTAGAAATATTTTTAAAAGGTCAGATAAGTGATCAACCTTAATAACAAAAGCACATTCAGAATTTCATGGTGTGACAGAGGAAATTTATTCCATATGATAACTGAACAGAATTCACCACTACAATATTTCTGGAAAATCATCATGTAACCTGGAAGGGCACCATAAATGAATAGGAATCCCCCCACACACACTTCAAGAAAGTCATTCCAATTTTTGATAGTCCTAGTTTTCTGGAAGTTTTATCTTCTATCCTAATAAAATCTGACTCAAATTTTCAGTCATTTAACCTAGTGAGGTTATGTGCCAAAGTTAAAAGTCAAAGTTAATCAGTCTTTAAAAGACAATCCACAAAATACTTGAAGATTATTGTAATTTACTCAAGAAACTTTCTCTTCTCTGGGTTTTAGTTAAATTTTAAAACAAATTTTCATTGAGAATTGTCTCAAGTCATATTTTGTTGTTTTTATTGTTCAATCATTTCAGTCATGTACAGCTCTCCATGACTCCATTTCAGGTTTTCTTAACTAAGATACTTGAATAGTTTGCCATTTCTTTCTCCAGCTCATTTTACAGATACAAGGAAAAAAAAAACTGAGGCAAATTGGGTAAAGTGACTTGACCAAGATCACATAGCTAGTGAGTGTCTGAGGCTAGATTTCAACTCAGGAAGATGTCTTCCTGACTCCAAACCCAGCTTTCTATCTACTATACCCCCATCTGTTCTTATTTTTCTTTGCTGTGGTCATTGGTTGTTCTGCTATTGGTCAATATCTACCATAAAGCATGATACTCAGAATTGAGCACAATGATCCCAAAGTAGGCAGATTGTGGTATAGTGAGGATGAAAATCAGTTTCTCTTTGTAAAACATTATGACTATCAATGTGGACAAAATTCAAATAACTATTTTTATGCCATCATATATAATTCATAGGCATATGGGATCAAAGTTTAGAGCTTAAAAGACATTGAATATAAGTCCTTTATTTTGTAGAAGAGTTAACTGAGGTACAGAAAGATTAAGTCATTGTTTACGGTCTATATAAAAGTGACTGAGGCAGCACTCTATTAAGAAATTCCTAACTCCAAGTCAAACCATCTAGGCAGAAAATCGTTGTACTTTAAAGTCAACAAAAAACTTGAAATCTTACATCTCTAGGCATTCTGTACATTAAGCCAATTGGGGGAGAAATGCTCAATGAAACCGGTGCAAAAAAGAGATTTGGGAACATCTTTAAAAGATATTTCCCCAAGGTGACATGGACATATGCTATTATTTATTAAACCAAGCCAAGCCATATAACCACATAGGAATACTTTTCACTTAACTAACATGCAGGACACATATCTTAATCTTTTTAATAGGACACTGTAAAAGGTTTTGCAAAATGTCATATTAGAATTTAAGCATACTGTGTCTATGGCATCCTCCTGATCCACCAGACTGGTAAAGTCTTTCAAAACTAAGGGTTATTCTGGGATATCTTGTTTTTCTTGACCCTACAGTGATCCACAATTCCAACTCTATAACATTTTCTGAATATTCTTGCTGTTGGTGCTCTTTTTCCATAGAAAACTTATTATTTAGACATCTTTTCATTATCATAATCCACAAAGCATTATTCATAGTTGGGTACACACTTCTCTATTAGGCTGAAAAATTCCTGAGGAAAGGGTCTGAGTTTTGGCATCTGGTTACTGTGGTGGGTAATAAAGTGCCCTGTATAAAATTTAATAAATATATTGCTTTGGATTGATTTTTTAAGTCTTCTGTTCACATTTTTGATATTCTCTATCAAGAAATGAATTTTTTTTTCACAAAGAATACTGAGGAAGCCTTGAAGTGAATCACTGGAGATTGGCCAACTAGATGTGCCAGGTTTCTTTATTGCTACATTGCTCACTGTGTTATTCCATGTTCAACAACTGGAGAAAATCTTCCTGAATAACTAATGGCTCAATAAATCTTGAAATAATCTATCTACATTCATGTAGATCTATCTGAATATTTTCAAGTTAAAAGGGATATATTTTGCATATTGCTCTGTCTATATAATGTTTGCTCAGTTTTATGAGAGTAAGTAAAACTAAAAAGAATGGTAGTGACCAATGCAAATTACTGCCTTTATAATCGAGGCCCTGGATCAATATTCAAATAATGATATTTAACCTATATGACATAATCATATTTATCAACTAAAAAAAGTTCTTCCTGGGTCATTTGAATGAAAACAAGAACCTATTAATTATTTTCATTTCAAGAGGGATTTTCGTTGGTAAACATGGTGGCCGTCTAGATGCAGGACTCTTCCTCTCCTTACCACTTATCAATACAGACTACCTCAAGAAGCCAAAAAAAAAAAAACCCAAGTTCATATGAATGAAGGAACTCTACATTAGGGAACAGCACTGAAGGTATGTATGATTTTGGCATTTCCACACCATAAGGGAGTGAAAAAGCTCACACTAAAACATGAACTGATCCACCCTCCCCCACTCTACCTATGGAGCCAGAGTCAGAGCCAGCGAGTGCTAGAATCAGTGAGTGAGCAAGGGGCACTTCTGGAGTGACTGAGGGGCACCTCTGAGTCCTTGATAGCTGACTGAGACCACCATGGACCTACCCCTAAGTCAGGTCACCTAGACCTGAGGCCCCAGCAGGCTGGGCCAATGGGCACCAGCACAGGGAGATAGCACAGAGAGGGGCAGCAAGCAGCAGAAGCTTCAGAGATACTAGAGCTGGTCTTAGCCAAAATCCTTGATCCTTAGCTCCATACACAGAGAACCTGCCCATCTCACTCATATTTCTGACTGAAAAGAGAAGGAAAAATCACCACAGTGATGGCAAATAGTGCCCAGGAACAAAAACTTCCCAACAGCAAGAAAAACAAAAAGAAGGGGTTGACCCTGGATAATTTTTACAGAGGAAAAACCCTGGCTACAGAGGAAATAGAAGAGAAATCCAAATAAATGCACCAAAATCTTCCAAAAAAATGGAAATTGTTCACAAACAAAAGATGGAAGACTTCTAGCAAGAAAAGTAAGAAATAGTTCAAAAAGAAAATAATAGCTTATAGGACAAGAGCTCCCAATTGGAGGAATAACTAGAAGCCATGAAAAGCAGGATAGATCATACTGAAAAAGGAAATTCAAAGGATTATAGCAGAAAATCAAAGGTTAAAGCAGAAAATCAAAAGAATATAATAGAAAACCAGGCCTTAAGGACCAGAATTGGGCAATTGGAAACCAATGATGTTGCAAAACAGCAATAATTAAAAATGCAAAGTCAAAAGACTGACAAAATAGAAGAAAATATTAAAAATCTCACTGAAAAGATGTTGGATCAGGAAAAAGAAGCACTAGGAGCATCATTGCCCTAACTTTGAAAACCCAGAAATAAAGATAAATCTTGACATCATACTACAAGAAATTATCTAAGAAAACTGCCCTGATGTTCTTGAACAAGGGGGCAAAATAGACTTTGGAAGAGTGAATAGAAGACCCTCTACACTAAATCCACAAAAGACAACTCCCAGGAATGTAATTGCCAAATTCAAGAGCTTCCAAGCCAAGGAGAAAATTTTACAAGAAGACAAAAAGAGACAATTCAGATATCAAGGAGCACCAATCAGGATTACACGAGATCTGGCAGCTTCTACACTAAAGGACCTCAAGACTTGGAATATAATATTCAGAAAGGCAAGAGAATTGGGTCTTCAACCAAGGATCACCCATCCATCAAAACTGACTATATACTTCCAGGGGAAAGTATGGGCATTCAGCAAAATAGAAAATTTCCAAATATTTATAAAGAAAAGACCAGAACTAAGTGGAAAGTTTGATATCCAAACACAAAGATCAAGAGAAACATGAAGAGGAAAATAAGAAAGAGAGGGAAAGGGGGAAAAATGTTTTATGCAAATTTTATTTTTTAAGGCCTTCAATAAGACTAAATTATTTATATTAGTATATGTGGAAAATGTTGTCTGTAACCCTAAAAAATCATATTCACCATTCTAGTAATTAGAGCAATCATTAACAAGAAGAGATTGAGGTAATAAGTGCTATAAGATGATATGCAAAAAAAAAAAAAGAAAAAGATGTCACCAAGAGATAGTTGAAGAAATAAAATAAATAGGATGATCTTTATCACACAAAGATATACAATGGAAGGGGAGGGGAAGAATACTCTTATAAGAAGGAGAGGAAGAGAGTGCTAATAGGTAATACTTAAACTTTACTCTCAGTGAAATCAATTCTAAGAGGGAAAAGCATCTAGATCCATTGGGGTATTGAATTCTATCTTACCCTACAGGGAAAGTAAGAAGGGAAAACTAAGGAGGGTAAGGAAGGCAGGGAGTACAAAGATGGATGGGAAAGAAAGGAGGGAGGAAACTTTACAGACCCTAAAAAACAAGAAGGGAACAAAAAGGGAGGAGGCAGAAAGGGAAGTTTATTAAGAGTGGGGATTAAGAGGACTGATTAAAAGCAAACCACTGGTTTAAAATGATATAGCAAAGGAAGCAAGGACAGAACTAGGAGAGGATATCAAAATGCTGGGGAATACAAAAGTGGCAATCATAACTTTGAACATGAATGGGATGAACTCACTCATAATGAAAACAAATAGGAGAGTGGATTAGAAATCAAAATCCTACCATATATTGTCTGCAAGAAACACACCTGAGATGGGTAGACACTCCCAAGGTTAGAATTAAAGGTTTTAGCAAAACCTATTGGGCCTCAACTTCTAGAAAGAAGGCAGGAGGCAGGAGTTTCAATCATGATATCTGACAAAGCCAAAATAAAAATAGATCTGATTAAATGGGATAGGGAAGGTAACTACTTCCTGATAAAAGGCAGTATAGACAATGAGGAAATATCAGTAATAAACATGTATATACCAAATGGTATAGCGTCCAAATTTCTAAAGGAGAAACTAGTGGAGTTGAAGGAGAAAATAGATAGTAAAACCATACTAGTGGGAGACCTGAACTTACCACTATCAAATTTAGATAAATCAAATCAAAAAATAAATAAGAAAGAGGTAAGATTTGTGAATGAAATCTTAGAGAAATCCAAGAGTTAATAGATATATGGAGAAAAATAAATAGGGACAAAAAGGAATACACCTTCTTTTCAGGAGCACATGGTACATTCACAAAGATTGACCATGTACTGTGGCATAAAAACATGAGAAACAGATGCAGAAAAGCAGAAATAATAAATGCAACCTTTTTTGATCATAATGCAATAAAATAATCTGTAAGGGTACATGGAGAAGCAAATCAAGAGGGATTTTTCATAATTTTTTCAGTTACATCTTCAAAGTGCTTACCCAAGTTGGAAAGGGACACTCTCAGTAAACAATGTATGCTAATTATAGTTTGTTGCTTTGTTGTTCAATTTTTACATAATTATCTCAAAAATAACCTGATTGTTAAAATTGTGGTTGAAAAAATTAGAAGATTGAGGTAACATATTAAGTCCAATTACAAGAAAAAAAAAGAGAAATTCCATTTAAAGTAACTCTAAACAATATAAACTACCTAGGATTATACGTTCTAAAACTAGCCCCAGAAGTATGCAAACACAACTTCAAAGCAATTTTTACACAAATAAAGTCAGATATAAATAATTGAAAAACTTTAGTTGCTCATGGTTAGGCCTAGATAATTTAATAAAAATATATTTCTACCTAAATTTATCAATTCAGTGACATACCAATGAAACTACCCAAACTTTATTTCATGTAACCAGGAAAAAGGAATAATAAAATCAATCAATCTGTAAGAATAAAGGATCCAGGGAATTAATGAAAAATAAAAAGAAAGTTGACTTAGTTTTACCTGTTTCCAAAATGTATTATAAAGTGGTAATAATCAAAACAATCTGGCACTGGCTAAAAAATAGAGTAGTGGATTCTGGAATAGAAGACATGCCATATAGAATAGAACACATTCCATAGTAAATGGCCATAGTACTCTAATGTCTGACAAATCCAAATATCCAAGTTTTTGGAAGACTAGGAGTGTAGCAAGGATACCCATTATTCCCTCTATTATTTAACATTGTACTAAAAATGCTAGCAGTAGCAATTGGAGAAGAAAAGAAAAGGGAAGGGAACAAAGTAAGCATTGAGACTACTAAACTATCACTCTTTGCAGATGATATGATAGTCTATATCTTTATATAGTCTTTAAAAATTCTAGAAAACCAACTAAAAAACTAGTGGAAATAATAAAAAACTTTAGCAAATTTGCAGGATACAAAATAAACCCACATAAATCATCAGCATTTCTATATATTGACAATGCAACTCAGCAGCAAGAGTTAGAAAGAGAAACTCCACTTAAAATCACCCAAGAAATTATAAAATGTTTAGGAATCTATTTGCAAAGACAAACACAGGAATTATATGAACACAACTACAAAACACTTTCCACACAAATAAAACTAGATCTAAATAATAGGAAAACATTAATTACTCATCCATAGGATGAGTTAATGTAATAAAAATGACCATCCTATGCAAGTTGATTTGCTTATTCAGTGCCATACTTATCAAACTACCAAGAAACTTTTTTTATAGAATTAGGAAAAATTACAATAAATTTCATTTGGAAGAACAAAAGATCAAGAATATGAAGGGAACTAATATTAAAAAAAAGTGAGGGATGGAGGCCTAGCAGTACCAGATCTTAAACTGTACTAAAAACAGTGAACATCAAAACAATACGGAGTGGTTAAGAGATAGAATGATGGATCAATGGAATAGACTTGCAGTAAATGACCTCAGCAAGATAGTGTTTGATAAACTCAAAGATCCCAACTTTTGGAACAGGAACCCACTATTTGACAAAAACTTCTGGGAAATTGGAAAACAGTATGGAAAAGATTAGGTTTAGATCAACATGTCACACTCAATACCAAATTAAATTTTTAATGGGTAGATGACTTAAATATAAAGTGGGAAATTATAAGTAAATTAAGTGAACATAGAATAGTATACCTCTCAAATCTGTGGGAAAGGAAAGATTTAAGACCAAATAAGAGTTAGAGAATATTATGAAATATAAAATGAATAATTTTGATTACATTTAATTAAAAGGGGTTTCTACAAATAAAACCAATGCAGCAAAAATTAAAGAGAAGCAATAAATTGGGGGGGGGGAATTATAACCAAAACCTCTGACAAAGGTATAATTACTCAAATTCATAAGCAGGTAAGTCAATTGTACAAAAAATGAATCCATTCCCCAACTCATAAATATTCAAGAGACAGAAATAGACAGTTTTCAGTTAAAGAAATCAAAATTATCAATAGGCACATGAAAAAGTGTTCTAAATCTCTCATAATTAGAGAAATGCAAATCAAAACAACTCTGAGGTACCACCTCACACCTAGCAGATTAACTAATATAACAATAAAAGAAAATAATAATGTTGGAGAGGCTGTAGCAAAATTGGGACACTAATACATTGCTGGTGGGGCTCTGAATTGATCCAACCATTCTGGAAGGCAATTTAGAACCATGCCCAAAGGGTTTTAAAATACTGCCTGCCCTTTGATCCAGCCATAGCACTGCTGGGTTTGTACCCCAAAGGGATAATAAGGAAAAAGACTTGTACAAAAATATTCATAGCTGCGCTCTTTGTGGTGGCAGAAAATTGGAAAATGAGGGGATGCCCTTCAATTGGGGAATGGCTGAACAAATTGTGGTATATGTTGGTGATGGAATACTATTGTATTGAAAGGAATGATGAACTGGAGAATTTCCAAGTGAATTGGAAAGCCCTCCAGGGAATTGATGCAGACAAAAATGAACAGAACCTGGAGAACATGGTGCACAGAAACTGAAACATGGCTCAATTAAAGATAATGGACTACTTTACTAGTAGCCATGCAATGATCCATGACAATCCCAAGGAGCTTATGTGAAAGAACACTATCCACAGCCAGAGAAAGAACTGTGGAAGTAGAAATGCAAAAGAAAAAGATATTATTGATCACATGGTTCAATAGGTATATGATTGGGGATTTTGACTTCAAATGACCACTGTATTGCAAATATAAATTATATGGAAATAGGTTTTGAACAATGATACATGTATAACCCAATGTATTTGCTCATCAGGTTTGGGAAGGGGGGGGTAAGAAGGGAGGGAAAGTACAGAAATAATGTAAGCAGCAAAGAATATTCTTAATTAATTAAACATATTGAAGAGTAAGAGCATGTCTAAAGAGAAAATCACAACTGTGAAGATAACTGAAAGGACCAAATGTATATATATATATATATATATATATATATATATATATATTGTTTGAAGTAATTCATGATAATTTTCCTTGAAATGAGATAACTCCCAATGTTTTAAAAAGATGTTCAGGAGCTTGAAATACTTTCTATATGGAAAAAGAATAAAAGGGATTCTTAGAGAAAATTTATTTGGAGAATGGAGGACACTTGGTTGTCCTGGTTAGAAATTACAGACACCTGTTTCAGCTCACTATAAAAACAATTACCTTTTGGTTAGAACTGTTTATAAAAAAGTAATGGAATACCAGGAAGGCAATGAATTTTCTTTTCATTCAACTGGATGTATTAAAGAATAGACTAGATGGTTACTGATAGTGTAAAAGCAGATTAATGAATAAGATATAATAGATGAGTTCCAATAATCTTTCCAACTCTGAAATTTTCCATGTAGGATCATGATTTCAATAGAAAGGATATTCTTCAAGGGACATTTCAAGCAAGGGAATTCCTTGAAGAAAAAAATGCAACCTGGAATGGGCAGAGTGAGAAAAGATTAGTGAGAATAGTTTAAGGTGACCAGGACATAAAAGACAGGAAGGAGTATAGGTAGTATGAGATAAGATCAAAAAAGTAAGTGTGAATCCTGTAGAATTTTTAAGTGCTAGGGTTTTACCCCCTTTATTTTATTAATCACTGGAGTGATGTTAGCAGAAAAGTGATACCAGTGAAGTGATTAAGTAAGTAGAGTGTTAGGGTTAGTCAGGAGATTTTGAATTCAAAATCTGCCTCAGACAATAGCTATGTGACCCTGGGAAAGTCATTTAACCTCTCAACCTCAGTGGTTTTATCTTTAAAATGGAATTAATAATAATGCCTACCTTGCTAAATTGCTAAACTGATGTGAGTTAACATATGAACACTTTGCAAACCTTAACATGTCTTGAAAATTCTATTATTGTTGTCAAAACTTTAATTTCTGATGATTATATTAATAACATTTGAAAGACAGAAAATGAAAATGAGAAGATTAGTTCAGAGACTCCTTACTATTGGTAGGGATAGATGATAAAAGGAAAGTTACCAGATGTAGAAATAGGAGGAAAAGATGCAGGAAATATTACATAGGTAGAATTGACACAACTTGTCAATGAAATACATGAGAAGAGGCAGAGAAAAGTCAGCATCCAAGACTGTTATGAGATTTTAAGTAGTAATGAATGCGATGATGGTGGTTATAATCCATGGCTATGTAAAAAGTTAGGGCAAGGAGCATTCTCTAAAAATCTATTCACTATTCACTATAACCAAACTTTATGCTGCTTCACTTGTAGGGTTGTGGTCATATCTTGTTGATCTTTGACTTTTCTTCTTCACCCACAAATGGGATTTTTACAAGAGGTATTCTGTCATAGCTGCATAAAGGTTAATCTACCCCAAGGCCTCAACCTATTAGTAGGAGCGCTCAGGATAGTACAGGAAGCACAAAATCAATAAGATCATTAAGACAATAAATCCCATGTGGCCATAGTTAATAGTGACCTCTAGGACAGCAGCTCTGAACTCTCTTCCCTGACAATAACAGACACTAGCTAATGAGTTTCTGAGGAAGGATCTAAAGATAGGTTTTTTGTACTCAATTAGTGATTTTTTCATATATACCATCATACCTCTCAGTTAGAGATAATATCATGGACATTGATGCAAGAACATTAAGCAATGATGCTGACACTTCATATTACAAACTTCTCTTTTACTTTTATTAAAATAAGAAAAAACGAAGGAAGGAAGGAAGGAAGGAAGGAAGGAAGGAAGGAAGGAAGGAAGGAAGGAAGGAAGGAAGGAAGGAAGAAAGGAAGGAAGAAAGGAAGGAAGGAAGGAAGGAAGGAAGGAAGGAAGGAAGGAAGGAAGGAAGGAAGGAAGGAAGGAAGGAAGGAAGGAAGGAAGGAAGGAAGGAAGGAAGGAAGGAAGGAAGGAAGGAAGGAAGGAAGGAAGGAAGGAAGGAAGGAAGGAAGGAAGGAAAAAAGAAGTAGCCTTACTTATAGCCCCCAGGATCAAATATAATAGGCTATGTTTGGTATTTAAAGCCATTCAGATAATTTTTTGGCTTAGAGGACAGAAAAGGGAAAAGAATGCTAAAGGGGATATCCAAAAATAAGTATACCATTGCACTGTTTGTTGGTAGAGTTATGAACTAATCCAACTATTTTGGAGAATAAATTGAAACTGTACCCAAAAGGCACTAAAATTGTATATCCTCTGACCCCAAAATACGACTAATACTTCAAAGATATCAAAAGAAAAGGGGGAAAAATCTCTGTGTACAAAAAATGTCTATTTATCTAAGTCAACCCGTTTAGTGTTAGAAAAGAATTGGAATTGAAGGGATGAGGACACCTATCAATTGGGGAATGGCTGAATAAGTTATGGTATAAGAAGGTGATAAAATATTATTGTGCTGTAAGAGGTGAATAAGGAAATACTTTCAGAAGAAATTGGGGAGATTTATATGAATTGATACAAAGTGAAATAAGAAGAACCAGAAGAACAATACCTGCAATGACAGTAATATTGTAAAGATAATCAATTATGAATGGCTTAGTAACTCTGATAAATAAAATGATGCACCAAAATACCAAGGGACTCAGGATGTAAAATCCTACCCTCTTCCAGATAGAAAAGTAATGGTGTCAGAATACAGATTAATTTATATTTAATAGAGATTAATACAGACTGTTTCCCAGAAGATAATATAGATTCTTCCCAGAAAATAGATAATGTGGGAAAATGTTTTGGATGACTTCATATGTATTATGGGTATCATATTTCATGCTCTCTCAATTTCCAGGGGAATAGTGGAAGGATAGAGAGAATTTGGAAATGAAAAATTAAAATGAAAATTAAAGTATTGTTTTTAAATAATTTATTCCAAATGCTAGCAGATGTCTAATAGCTCTCTTCCATCTCTATCTTCTCTGATCCAGCCCTAGTCTATTTTCAATTTCTCATTGCAATATCTTCTTTCTTTTGTCATCAGTAACTCTTTCCAACAGTGCCTTTCTGTTTGGTTAGTTAAATCCTGGACAGAAATAAGGACATCAATTCCAAACTTCAACATGATGGTCTGCCTTTTTGTAGGCACTTTATGTCTCTTTCAGAAACACTCAGTCATAACTCAAATTACAATATTCTAAATTACTCTCAGGCTTATAGGAAATATTTGTACCCCTGAAAATCAATCCCCAGAATTCCAGTCAACTAATGTCACTTCTTTTTTAAATAGAATTTCTATTCTTTACTCTTGAATGCACATAGGAATATGTAATCCAGAGCAACTCTGGCAAGATACATTATATCTGAAATGATCTGTAAATTTGGTGGAGCATTCCTTGTATTTAGACAACCTTACTGGTTAGTATTCTTTTTTTCATTGATTAATAGGAAACATTTGTATCAGAATAATTTCCTGTAATTTATATCATGTATAACTTTCTTGTATGCTGAAGATAACTATTAAACATTTTAATATTCATAAAATATTTGGACCCCACAGATGATCACATGCACAGTATGCTTAGTGTTTTGTTTATATACAGTTTAATTGAAAATAAATTCAAAACTATTCTGCATACAAATCATAGGAATCTGGCTAATATCAAGTCCTGTATTAAACTCCAAAGCAGTCATTTTAAGGCATATTCTACTCAGGCCCTAAGATTTCTTGGTTATAGTTGAGAATGGATTATACTTCTTACAGATATCCAGCTTTTACAAATGCTCATGGTCCTAGCTAGAAAATGCTTTACATTCAATATAAATAAGATACACTATACATTGAATGAATCATTTTATTCCTATAAATTACTTTGAGAAAATCTCTATCCCAGGATTGATCAGTAAACAAACAATTATTTAAGAATTACTATTTACAATGCTATGTCCTGTGGATACACAGAAAATAAAGAATGGGCATTGCTCTCAAGGAATTTATATTCTAATGGGGGAGACAAATACATATAGAGTTTAATGCAAAGTATGTTCAAGGAAATCACTGGCAACTATGTGTTCCTAGGAAGGTCAATTTTAGAAGGTGGGGTGGATGGGGAAGATGGAATAAGAATAAAGGAAAAAAGAAAAGCAAGAAAATGGTAAGGAGTTTTAAATGCCAAGTAAGGAAGTTTATATTTGATCTTGGAAGTAAGAGAAAACTACTGAGCCTTGGATCATGTCATTGAATGTGTGAAATAGCTTTGGCTATCACAATAAATAGATAGAGAGATAGATAGATAGATAGATAGATAGATAGATAGATAGATAGATAAATGTGAATAAATATGAATAAAAATAAGTGAATAAGTAATCACTGTGTGCTCCAGCTCCTGTGAAATGAGTTATGTACATAGGCCATTTGTCTAAATTATAATAATTATTGCTAACATTTATAGAGCAATTTAGGTATGTTATCTCACTTGACCCTTAGAACAACCCTGTGAATTTACTACCACTATTATCACCATTTTAAAGATGAGGAAATTGAGACACAAAAAAGTTGTAACTTGCCTATGGTCCCACTAGTATTTGTGGCACAATTTGCTCTTAGGTCTTCCTTACTACAAGTAAGGCAATCTATCCAGCTGCCATTCTCCTACATTTGACTAAGGTTGATCAATGTGACAAAACCAGGAACCTAATGACTTTTTCCAGCCACAAAATGAATTTTCCCAATGAAACTAATGAGCCATTACTCATTTTCTTTCAGTAAAACTGAAAGGTAACCTAATTAATAATTAGGTTAGGGTATAAAGCTGTAGAATATACTGAAAATAATCTTTGAAACTTTTAGTAGTTTTTTTTTATGCTGTATCACCTTCTAAATACCCAGCAAAGAATGGGCAATCAAACTCAATTGTTTCAAAATTAAAATTGTTTAACATAACCATCTCAATATCTTTTTATATCCTATTGTGTGTTTAAGAACTGTTAGGCTGTGTATTTTATAACTCTTGTAACAAACAAAAAAAATAGACAGACTTGCAGAGCAAGTGATAAACACATATCAAGCAGGTTTTATGAGCAATAGAATAGGTTATTATGATGCAAGGCTATTTACTGTAATGACAAAAGGAACCAATATAAAAGATTCAAATTTACTTTTATCTATAGGCACTGAGAAAGCTTTTGGGAGAATTAACTAGAGGTTTTATTCTCAATACTAAACTGCATGGCTCTTCCAGAAGTATTCCATGCATCCAGGCCTCGAAAAACCACAGAAGTCTTAAGACTGTGGCCTCTGTTTCTTTGGCATCTAAAACTACAAGCTGGTAAATGCTTGTTCAATTGGGTAATGTTTTTAAATATGTACCATTGGTGTCACTCACCTATCTTAGATTCATTCTCAGTAAAAATTTCATTTATATTGTTGTCAAGAAGCAGATCTCTAAGTAGGATAAGATAGCCAGGACTTTGCTCTGGTATACAAAATTTGGAGGGGGATGCTAGAACTTTCAGTCCCTTCACAGCATTAAAACAGAAGATTTTTTTGCCTACTGAGCAAGAAAAATTGTGATACTACTAGATGGGAGGGTGGAGTGAATTTCTTCTTTGTAACAGCCCTTCCTAGATAAATGAGGATTTAGGAATCATTTGTGGGATTTATTTCTGGTGCAAAATATTCCCAATTCTTCTCTGCTTTGCTTTCTTTAATTCAGTTTGAATCTGTTTCCTCCTCTTTACAACTTTTAATAATTTTATACATTTTTAACATTTGTTATCACACTATAATTTCATAATAGTTGCATAAAGAAGTTAAGGTGGATATCATTAGTCTCATTGGCCAAATGAAGCAACTAAGATATTTAAAACATCTAAGATACTTAGGTAAACATGATTAAATAGTGGGAGAAACAGCAATAAACCCCACTACTTTCAATTCTCAGTTCCTTCCTGTTTTTATTATACTATGTTGCCTCTTAGGAGGTAAACACAATGCATAGAATACTGAACCAGCAGTCAAGAAGATGAGTTCAAATCCAGATTCAGAAAGTCACTGTGTGGTCTCTGGTCAGGTCACTAAACCTATCAAGCAGTTTTCCCAACTGTAATAGCAGTTACTTCAAAGGATTGTTTTGAGGAATGAATAAGATATTTATAAAGTGGATTACAAATAGTAGGCAATTTATAAATATTTTATTGATTCTCATTCTTTTTGTTTATATAAAAATTCTATTGTTATTCTATTTTAAAATCCTTTGTTTGGCATTTAAAGTCCTCCACAACTGATTCTCCTTCCTACCTTCCTAAAAGTTTTCTTATACTTCACTCTTCTTCCCATATGTTATGACCTACTCAATACTCTGAACTACTTGCTATTACTTGTCTAGGCAATTTCCTGACTCTACACATTTATTGAATCCATGAATTTTCACTGGTTATCCCTTATTCTTCCTAATTTGACATCTTAATGTTCTAAGGTCCTTGGCTTCTTTCAAGACTCAGTTCAAATCCTACCTCTCCTTCTGTTTGAAATTTCTCCCATTCATGCTGTGTTATCTCACATGTAATTAGTCATTTCCCCTATTATCATGTAGCTTCCTTGAGAATAGGGACCATTTTTGCCTTTTTGGTAAAATCATGCTCTTAGCAAAACGCTCAACACATAATAAACATTTAATAAAGTTTTTGACTCACTGACTAATTCTGTTTTTAGAAAAGTGATAAGTGGCAAGCAAGTTCTTCTAGTTATTAGCAAGCTGCTTTGTTGAGAGGTGTAGCTTTTCAAGGACCAGCCTACATAAGCTGGGAAATATTGGTCAAAAGAAAGTAAATAATGAGGTGTTTGGTCTTGTTTTTTGTTTGGTTGGTTTTGACCCCAGAAACTCATGGAAGAGTTTGACTAAGATATATCTGTATTTCAGTGTTCATCAGTGAAAGGTTCCTACCATGCATACTTTTGAAATTGTTTATGTTTTGAAGTTTGATCTAGATACAATTTTATCATAATTCATTTCACTTTTCCAAGTAATTCTTAAAAAAGTTATATCTGATGAAATTTATGAGGTTTTTGAGGTTTATTAAACACTAACACGAGTGCTATTATTTTGAATCTTCCTAAACTAATCAGTGCTATATACCTAAACCTAGATAAGTTCAAATAGATTTGCATACTTTTGTTTAATGTCATCATTAATATTATTTATTTAAATAAAAAAAACTAGTTTCTATTTTAGTAACTCTAAGACAGATGGGCAAGGGCTAGGCAACTGATGTCAGATGACTTGCTCAGGATCATACAGCTCGTGTCTGAAGCCATATTTGAATATGTCATCCCAATAGCAGGGCTGGCAGTCTATTTACTGAGTTATTCACCAATACCTACTTGTTTTATAATAAATATAATGATCATCAAAAATACATTCTTTTTTGGCAAGACTTTAAATGTTTTATTAGATATTCTTTTATTATATTGATCTATTTTTCTCTACTTTTCCCTGGCTCATTTCTCTCATATTTTTTTAAGTGTTAACTTTTCTGTTGTTGAATCATTTTTCAGCTGTCAGATACTTTATGACCACATTTGAGGCATTCTAGGCAAAGATACTGGAATGGTTTGTCATTTCCTTTTCCAATTCATAGAACATTGAGGAAAGTGAGGCAGAGTTAGCGACTTGCCCAGGCTCACACAAGTAGTAAGTTTGTAAGGCCAGATTTAAACATAGAAAGATGAGTTTTCCTGACATCAGATCAAGCAATCTGTCCAATGGGCCACTGAGCTGTAAGTTTTAACTAGTACCAAATGACATTGATAATTGTTGCTTTGTAATGTAGTTTAAGGTCTAGAAGTAATAGATCTTAATTACTACTTTTTAAATTTTACCCCTTTGTTTCTTCTGACAGTACAGATATTTTTTGTTGTTCCAAATGAATTTAGACATCATTTTGCCTACCTCTACAAAATATTCCTTGAACAAATTGATCAGTATTACACTAAATTTATAAATAATGTCAGTAGCATTGTCAATTTTTATTATATTGACATCATCGTGCCATGAACACTGGGTATCCTTCCCAGTGCTCAAGTGGCTCTTCATTTCTTTGAGTAGCATTTTGTAATTTTTTCTATACAAATATTACATATACTTTGGAAGATCAGCTGCCAATTATTTTATGTGTTTTGTAATTATTTTGAATAGGAATGCCCTTCCAATTATTCACTCTTAAATCTTGTTACTAGTAAATAGAAATTAAGTTGATTTGTGCCATTTTATTTTCTAGCTTTCCTTTTTTTCTGAAGCTATTGGTTTTTTTCAATTAGTTCCTTTGCTCAGTGAGATCATATTCTAAGTAAATCAGTTTGTCATCAGGAAATAGGGATAGTTATCTCCTCATGCTCCATCCATATGTCTTCGCTGTCTTTCTTTTGTCTTTGTGTTGTTAAACTTTCTAGAATTATGTCAAACAAGAGCCTAACATATTTATAGAAAAGCTTCCAATATTTTCCCCTTTCTTATAATTCCAGAAAAATGCATGAATGAGTCCTAAGACTTCTTCCTGAATTTGTTAGACATAGGTCAGAACACTGGTGCTGACAGTGGAGAATCTCATGTTTGCAGACATCTTCAGCACAGAGTATCTAGCAGAGGCAGCACACTCTCCTATCTTCCCTCTTCTGTTCTCAAAACATCTTGCCCTCATCTTTTCAAAAGGGCAATCTCAACACAGAAGCCAGAAAGGCAAAGCAATCCCTCTGAGGAAATGAACCAGGTGGTTGCTTATCTGGTGTGGTTAAAGAGTGCTTCAAGGCACCCTACTGCCTCCATGTTAAGATACTAGAAATTTAGTCAATTTTGAAAGTGCTTTTCTGTTCAGAGGTAATTTCAGTAAATTAAGGACCTAGGATCCAGTTCACTGTCTACAACTTAGTAGATTAGCCTGGAGACTTGCTGTAGTCAGATGTCATATTCCTGTGAGCAATCACTCATCACAGTTACGTTACTCAGAGGCAGAACACAGGAAAAGAGGAATAAAAAATTAGGATGAGTTCAAACACCAGAAGTAATTCTGGTTTACTCTTGCCGTAGTGGATTTTAATGCCATTTCTTTTCATTTTATTTCATTCAGAAAATGTAGTCTAATCAAAGTGTATTTCCAAAAGGAGCTAGGCTGTCTTGAGACTGCAGGCATAGTCCATAACCAACCCTTTATAGCTTTGTTGGACTTTTTAGGCCTTATAATCTGCTTCTGTGGTACAGCAAGACGTTAGTTGGGATGACATTTGAGATTTTAGAATCAACTACAAGATAATGGTATGTCTTCACAGTGGTATAGTCTTAGACTGTACAAGAATCACTACATGATTCAGAGACTGATTGAATGAACATTAAATGCTTGCCATATGAAAAGTAAAACATTTATGATACAAATACAAAATTGAAGTCTGCCAATGGCCTGACATTTTAATAGGAGAAACAACACACAGAGGAAAATAATGAGCAGAGAGGAGAACTGTGAAATAGAAAGTTGAAGGATCATTGAATGAGGTCATAGAGAAGCAGGTCAATACCCACCCCCAATTCAGGAACTTTGTCAGAGTGGATCTGATCATGGTTTATGGTTACAGGGGGTAGGTGGTTGTGGGATGAAGATAGGGTATAAAGTCAGCAATGAGCATGTTGAAGAAGAGGCTTTGGTGGTGAGGAGAGGAAGGAATGAGGTAAAGCATAACCAGGACATTACTAACATTATCTTCTGGGAAAAATAGTCATCAACTAGAAGAGGGAGTACCCAAGAAGAAAAATTCTCTAGATCATGATCTCTTAGGTGGGAAGGAACAAAGAGGTTATAGAGGTGGTGATGAATGGAGAGGAAAGAGTGGCCTGAAATCACAGCTTCTAGACAGAGGAGGCAATTTTCCTATTGAACTCTGAGTATATCAGGCAACATCTGGGGTACTGTGTTTACTTTTTGCACAAAAGTTTAAGAAGGACATAGATAATCTGATCAGTCTGAGAAAGACTAATTAGAATGGTGAAAGTTCTTGACTCCATGCAGTTACAAAGGTTAGTTCAAGAAAAAGGTTTTAGCTTGGAGAAAAAAAAGACTAATGGGATACATAATAGGTGTCTCCAAGTGCCTAAAACTCTGTCATTTGGAAGAGAGATTTGATGTGTTGTTTGGTCCCAAAGTGGCAGAATTAGGAACAATGGCTGAAAACTATAATGAGGTAGATTACAGCTTAATATAGAAAGAAATATCTTGACAACTAGACCTGTTCCAAAAATAGAATTGACTGTTTTGGGAATTAATGGATTCCTTTTCACTAAAGAATTTCAGGCAAATGTTGGAAGATGACTTGCTTGTAAGGGTTATTATAGAAAGAAACCTTTTTTGAAAATGAGTTGGATTAGTACATCTCTGATGCATATTCCAACTCTTAAATCATGGGATTTAAAGATCCCAGGTCATCTCTGTTGTCACAATGAAATATCAGGGTAGGTTTGATTAGAATTTCTATAAAGTTAAGGTATTATTTATTCTGAGCTTTCTGGATATGTGTGCAATTTCATTAGATTTACCTGTTTTGTGACAAGAGAAGAATACCATAAGAAGGAAATACCATCTCTATTAATATGCATTTTTATCCTATGGGAATCAAAAGAGAATATGAGTATGGCAAGGGATGGAAAGTAATTAAAACAAAATCTAGAAAATGCAGTCCTATTTGGGACCAAGTATAAATGTGGTAAAATGTGGATATGTGGTTTGAGGAGAGGGATTGATAAATTTAAAAGAAATTTGGAAAGGGGGAAGATGAAGGTACTGAATAATGTTTAACTTCATAGCTTAATCCAAGGCAGGCAGGTTTCACATGATCTCAGACTGAGGTGTTTTTTTTTTCCTAATATTGAATATCATTTTTAGTGTCAATGGAAAGCAAAATATAGTAGAAATGTGCAGTGTTTGGTGTAGGGGGTGCCCTATATTTTTGGTCTATTTTGCCTTGATCAGAGATTATCAGGATATCTGCTTGTCAGTCTCCACATTAAATGTTTATGCATCAGTCTTAGTTTTTATATAGAGGGATATGTTCTTGCTTCATAACTTGGAAACAGAAAGTTAAGAAATGCTACAAAAAGGCTCCAGTGAATAATATTTGAAATAAGTGGAATTAGCAAATACATTGCCAAAGCTGCTAGTGAAATTCTGTTCTTTAGAATCCTAGGTCTATTTGGTGTTATTGCTACATATCTGATACATATGGTGGCTAGGAGATAAAAGAACACCCAAAACACATATTTGGCTTCTTTCAAATGTCAGACTAAAGTTTTGACTAAATGGGTAATATGGATATAAACCTTGGTTCAGGAAAGGTACCTTCTAATATGCCCCAAATTCCTAGCTGCAATGTAAGCATGCAGCAGTTACTTGGTAAATGCTAATTGAATAATAAATCAAACCTCCTTAGAAATTTTCCCAAATACCTAAGAAATATGTAGGTATTTTATCTACATATCCTATTTCCACTTTTATAGTTGCTCTTTCAAAATCCAGTCAAACCCATTAAATATAAAACTTTTTTAAAACACTTTCTTTGTGCTATGCATTATACTAGGAGTATGGGTGGAAATATCAAAAGTAGTCTTTTCTTATTAATGTTTTCCAGAATTCATCAAATACATGTCTTTAGCGAAACATAGTCTTGTCCAGACATTCCTACAGAAAGCTAAAAAAATAATAAGTCACACAATCAAACAGTCTTAAAATGAAACAAATTGTAAGGACTTTGAGAGCAGGTACTGTCTTTTAAGTTTTGTAGTCACACTTTTCGGAGAGGCCAACACATATTAAATACTTAGTACATATTTTTTTGAATATTGAAGGCCAGAGGATCCAAGCTTCATCTGCCTCCCTGAAGCAGCATTCTCTCCCAAATATCCCCAATAGGAGATGATCCATCATTTTACTAGACAATCTTCTAGACAGGATACTTATTACTTCTAAAAGTAAACCATTCTACTTCTTAAAATCCTTAATTCTTAGGAAATCTTTTTTTTATAATGAAATGAAATCTTTCTCTTTGTAACTTCTATGCACTGTTTCTACTTCTATGATCTGGTTCTAAGTTTAACCCCTATTCCATGTAAAATTCACTCAAAACTGAAAATAATCATCTCCTTCTTCTCCAACTCAGGTTTTCTTTTTCACAATGAAACATCCCTGCTCCCTTTAGTTGATCTTAAAAGTGACATGTAGTTGAAAGAAAGGACCTCTTGTAGAGAGTAGGCATATAGAAAATATATTTCAAATTAATTAATGATTTATTTAGATTTATCAACCAATTTAGACAAGACATGTGCATGTGTTGTATAAATAAAGATATGTGGGCAAAAATATCTTTATGTGTTTTTCAGTCATAATCCTCTCTCTGAATGTTCATAACCTAATTCATTGATCTAAGGGAATGGATGAAGGTCTTTTTTGACTTTTTTCTTGAATCAATATACATATTTATATCTTTTTGTCTTCATTCTGTGATTACTTATCTATGCTTTGTGTTTATTTTGTTTTCATTTCACTTCCTTTTAGATTATAAATTTTTACAAGGCATGCAGCAATATAACTATTATTGTTTCTTTAATATCTTCAATTATTTCATTATCATTTCTACAAGGTAACTACCATTAAGCCAGTGTTGAATAAAAACTAGGATGAAAATTAGATATCATATAAGCAATCTGTCTTGAAATTGTTGAGCAGATTATAAAATACCACATACCCTTATATTATGTGGCTTTTCTTACTATCTCTTATTTTATATTTTATTTTCAGGAACCTAAAGATAGTTAAATACAAAAATGAACAACTAAGCAAAGCTTGGGCCCATTATCTGTTACACCTCGTGTTCTCCTTAACAGTTTTAAAGCATACATCACCAATAGAGTTGGCCAGTCCCTGAGGCCATTTTTACATGTGTATAACAGCTATTCTGACAAATAAAGCAGAATGTGATTTACAGGTAGAGAGATCAATGAATATTTCAGATTTGAAGGAATATGATTTAACTAAAGAATGACATATGATTACAGCTAGCCTCAAGCCACCTGTGATATTAAAAATAAATTAAATCCCTTAGGAAAAAAAAAAGCAAAACCTTTCAGCTTCCACACTAGTCCTTAAGCTGGTTGTTTATTACTTTGGGACTAGCAGCTTAGAGAACTAGCCTTACATAGATTGATTCTTGCAATCCTGGAAAGAAAATTTATTTAGGGGGGAAGGGAGTCAGAGCATCCTCCTCAAGCAGATCTAAACTTCTATTTCCTAATCTTTGCACATCCATTTCCTAAGGACCTAGTTTCCATCTTCCACACAAGAATGGAAGCATTCTGTATTTGGTTACACCTGCCTTCCTCACACATTTGTAGATATATTTTGTTCAGGGAATACAGGTGGAGACAACAACTTTGTAAATTGCATGACACTGAAGGAAGTCCCTTAACTTACACACATAGCTTATGCTAAAACTGGACAAAACCTAGTTTGGCTTACCTTAAGAGAAAAGAATTGTATGAAAGAAGAGAATTGATGATCTACTTTAAAAAGTGGATCTCAGCAGCCAGCTTTATGATTAGTTTTTGAGCAATGCATGAGACCAGTGAAATATAGAAATATTTTGGCAGCTCAACAGAGGATATGACTGGAAAACCATTGAGGAAAAAGAATACACCGCTTCACTTACCTGGGACCACAGCCATGACCAATTTTATGCATAGGCAGAATAGGCAGTTGACTACAAGTAAGACTTCCAGGGTACTTGAAAATCTCCCTAATGTACATTTAGATACATAAATGCATGTGTGGCATATTCATACACATACACACAAATGTGTACAGATAGCATATATACATATTGACATGTGTGTATATATGTAAAGGAAGAATTGCTGAATAAGGTCCCTGCTATTAAATCACATACAATATCTGCCCGTTATCAATCTATATTGATGATTAGTGAGCTGGCTTCGGAAATATACAATGAAGAAACCATTTCTCTCTGTCCTTCAGAGCAGGCAATTTTTCTTTGATGCCCAGTGCATATGTATTTTATATCATTGTTTGCCAACCTTTTTCATTTTTAGGATGCTTCCTTTAGAATGCAAGCTCTTTGGCACTAGTTATTCTTCCACGATGTCAGTATGCCAAGAGCTCAGCACAGTACAAATCAAAAGCTCCCTGATATTAAAAAGAGGATGTCACTCATCACTCTATTCACTCACCCTCACTGGAACTTTCCAAATTAGAATAGTAGTAGTCTCTCGGTAAGTGAGGATGACAATTGTCTGTTATCATTTAACTATATGTTTTGTTTTGAAAGTGCTGACGTTGGAAAGCTGTGTGCCGTGGATTGTAATGTATGGCTGGTTAGTTAGCCTCCCTGGTGTGGGTTGGAACAGCACCTCTGTTTTGTTGAGACTGATGGTCAGGCCAAACAATTTTGTTGAGGTAGAGAACCTGTCCACAATGGTTTGGAGGTGATTTTCTTGGTGGGCCATGAGAGCACAGTCATCTGCAAAGAGAGCTTCCAGGATGAGTCTCTCTGTTGTCTTTGTTTTTGCAGTCAGGCGGCGAAGGTCGAATAGTGAGCCATCCAGAAGGTATTTGATATAAACATCCAGGTTTAGATCCATCACAGCATGTCGTAATACTTGGGTGAAGTATGGGTTGAATAGTACCAGAGCGAGGACACAGCCTTGTTTCATGCCATTGGAGATGTTGAAGCAATCGGAAGTCTCTCCACCAGATAGGACTTCCCCTGACATGTCGACATGAAAGAGCTGGATCAGTTTGATGAATTTTGCTGGGCAACCGAGCTTGCTGAGGATCACCCACAATGTGTCCCTGTTCACTGTGTCAAATGCCTTTGTCAGGTCTATGAAGACAATGTAGAGACTTAGGTTCTGCTCAAGGCATTTTTCCTGCATTTATTTACCTCACTGTGAAGACCATGTCGATGGTGCTGTGATATGGTTGGAAGCCACATTGTGATTCAGCAGGTTCTACTCTGAAACAGATGACAGGAGTCTGTTGAGTTATAACACGGGCGAGGATCTTTCCAGCAGTGGAGAGTAGTGAGATTCCTCTGTAGTTGTCACAGGCTGCTCATGCGCCTTTGTTCTTGTATAGGGCTACGATGGAGGCATCTCTGAGTTCTGGGGGCATGTCTTCCTCTTCCCATATGCTGGTCAGCACTATGTGGAATGCCTGGAGCGCCTTTCCATTTAAGGCCTTGTACACCTCGGTTGGGATCCCATCTTTACCGGATGCCTTGCCTGCACTCATTTGTTTAATGGCTTTTTGGACTTCCTCTATTGAAGGAGGGACATCAAGTTGTTCAATGGTGTGGTTTTGGGGATCTGGTCAAGGGCGCTTTGGTCAACTGAAGAGGGTTGGTTGAGAAGCTGACTGAAGTGTTCTTTCCACCTGTTGCTGATGCCTTTTTTATCTTTCATGAGAGTGTCACCATCAGAGCATAGTAAGGGGGTGGTGGTGGGTTTTAATGGCCCATAGACAGTCTTGAGGGCACTGAAGAATTGTTTGTAGTTTTTCGTATCAGCAAAGCGCTGGATTTCTTCTGCCTTTTTTTCCCACCATCAGTCTTGCATCTTCCTGATCTCACACTGTGCCTTAGCTTGGAGAGACTTGAATCTGTTCTTTTTAGGAGCAGAGTTTGGGTTATTTTGCCATTCCATAAAGGCTTTCCAACAGCTTTCCAATGTCAGCACTTTCAAGTACCTGGGGAGCATCATCGCCAAGGACAGGTCCCTAGACCACAAGATCAATGCTAAGATCCAAAAGGCCAGCCAAGCACTCGGGCGGCTGCTCTCCAAAGTCCTCCAACACAGTGGTGTAAGCCCTATGACGAAGCTCAAGGTGTATAACGCAGTGGTCCTCAGCTCGCGCCTGTATAGTTGCAAGACATGGACACTGTACCAGAAGCACATGAAACAGCTGGAGCAATTCCACTAATGCTCTCTCCGGTCAATCATGAGGATCCTAGGGCAGGACAGAATCACCAACCAGGAAGTCCTCGACAGAGCCAACTCCACCAGCATCGAAGTCCTGGTCCTCAAAGCCCAGCTATGATGGCCTGGACACGTGATCCGCATGGACCCACAGTGAATACCAAGACATGTATTCTATGGTTAACTATCAGCTGGACTCAGGAAACAAGGCCAACCAAAGAAAAGATACAAGGATCAGCTAAAGTCAAACTTGAAGGGGGCTGGCATTACACCAAAGCAGCTAGAACTTGCTTCCTCTGACAGAAGCAGCTGGCAAACCCACATTAACCATGCTGCCACCACCTTTGAAGATGAGTGACGTAAATGTCTTGCCGCTGCGCGTAAACGCCGACACCAGGCCACAACCGCACCTCCCGTAACAACTGGAGTCCCATGCCCCATGTGCCACAAACTCTGCACCTCAGTCTTTGGACTTCAAAGTCATATGAGGGTACATCATAGATGGAAACACACAAAGACAATCGTCATTCTCGGTTACCAAGAGACTACTACTATATGTTTTGTTTTATTTGTTATTAAATAAGCTATTTGAGGGCAAAAACTGTCTTTACCAATTTGTACATCTACACTATTTAATATAATTGTCACTAAGGAAATTTTAAATGTTGTCTTTTTTATTCTTCATTATTTTATATTCCAAGTACAGCAGCCAATTAAAATACTTATTTATTAATTCATTGATCAATGCTATATAAATTTTCTGGACCCTTATGTGACATAGTACTGTAGAAATAGTAAATATATTGTTAGTTTCTCCTGTCCAAGAAAAGATATGAATCCAAAAAATGTCCATGAATTCATAACATTTTTAAATTATTTTATTAGCCTCAACATTATACATTAGCTTAAAAAAATTTTTATATACATGCATATGTGTATATAGATGCAGAGAGAAAAGAGAGACAGAAACAGAAAAAATAGAGAGTATCACACCCTATTTAGTCAATAAAAGTTAGTTTGTTAAATTATAAAAGTAAATAATTCTACTTATTTGTCTGAAGGAAAATAAAGATCAAAACAAAAATTTCATGACAATCATTTCTAAAGCATGTTATTCAGTTGTTTGTAAGTCATATCTGACTTTTTTTTTTTTTACCAAATTTGGGATTAACCCCCATTGTCTAGTCCTTATATAGCTCTTCCTCCATGGAATCAATATACAGTACTAATTGTCAGATGGACAGTAAGGGTCTATTTTTAAAGATAAATCTTACTGGTTTATAAATTCCCAGATCAAAATAGTTCTCTCTGTTCCCCACTCTTTTATACAGTGTATCTTCCCTATTAGAATGTAACTTCTTTGAAAATAAGAGCTTACATACCTTTCCTTTTGTTTTGTTTTGTTGTTGTTTTTTTTTCCCTCATCTCTAGCACTTCACACACTGTGTGGTAGTTAATAACCACTGAAGTGTTTTTGTTTTTGTTGTGATTTGTTTCATCCATTACATCTTCTATGTATGTTCCTGATTCTGTGATCTAGAGACAAGCAGAAGACAATTTCTTCTGCTGGGCCTAAACAGTGGGTTCCTGGACTTTAAAAGAGTAAAAATTCTGTTAATACAGCAAGGGGGATTATGGATAAATAGTATGGTGAAAGTTTTAAAAATTACATGAGACATAGAATTTGGAGAGCTAATTTGAAGCCTGCTTTCAACACTTGCTGTGAGATAGATGATAAGGTACTTGACATTCTTTAGCCTCAGTGTCCTTACCTATCAAATAATACTCTTTCTAATCTCAGAATTGCTTTAAATTTCTATATAAGTATGAAATATATGAGAATGAACTAAAAATACTTTTACACAATTGTCAAAAATCAATGAGTTGATACAAATTCCATGTGAATTGAAATGCAATGCCAAGATACAACAAAAAGCTACACATTGAAGGCAGAAAATTGCTTAAATTGTCCTGGTTTGTACCCAGGTAGAAATTAATGATTTGTTTGAATGAATTAAAAGTAGTGACCCTTTCTTAACTACTCAGCATATTGTAATCATAGTCTATTTTTCAATATATTAAGCAATTCTCTGTCATCCAAATAGGAAAAAAGAGCTTTCAAATCAAGTCTGCTAAAAGAAATCTCTCCCAAAGAAGAATATTCAAGTAGCAGAGAAGGAACAATCTTCAAAAATTAGTTCTATGATTGGTATGTAGACACGATGGTTAAAAACCTGGATTGTTCAAATAACATGTATAAACCTCAAATGGATCATTTCTAGTCTCAGCCTTTCCTTCTCAAGGCACTAGAACTTCAGTGGAGCTGATATCACTAATGCTGAACTCACAATCATACAGTCATAACTTGCAGGATTTCATTATATAGGATACTCAAGACAATTTCTTCTATAAATTACAGGATCTTCCTTGTGAAACAGAGAATATAGTCAAAATTTAGGAAGATTCTTTGCTCTCAGGGCTTCAAGAAATAAAGGATTCTTTAATATTGCCTGAATTTTCAATTATTTTGGAGCAATTTTATGGCAATGATACATTTTGATTATAATGTAATGAATTGCAAGTTATTTATACATCTTTATATTTTAGTATGCATATATTCATTAATTTGAACTTTTTATATTTTTAATTAGAAAATGAATGTATATATGATATATATATATAACTCTAGAAAGAAGCTAATTTGTTAGGATGACAGATGATGTCAAGCTATACATCAAGCTCCAATGAGAAACACATGAAACAGGTACTTCATCTTATGTAGTCTTTTTGTGGTGACTTAAAAATATCATCTTATAACTGCAAAATTTCGTCAACTATCCCACTCTGCCCCAATGTTTGTGCCTTTCCTCTCAGATTACCTTCCATTTACACTGTATGTATATATATATATATTTAATTTTATATTAATAAATAATAATATTTATATATTTATAAATATTTACTTAAAATATTTATAAAAATGTTGCCTCTTTGAGGAGATATATCTTGTTGCCTTTCATTGTATTCTGAGGTTTAGCATAGTACTTGGCATGTAAATACCAAAAAATGGCTTATAGCTGATGATAAAATTGGTAAAAGATAGATACTAACAACTCAAAACTTCATTCTGGAGATCTCACTGAACCATCATATAAAGCTGCTACCTTCAAATAGCTAGCTATACTCCATGAATGACATGCAAAACATGAAGATATCAATACTGAAAAATATCTGGATATGAACTTTTTTAAATTCAGAAACCAAGGTGAATGTTATAACATGTTAAAATTAATTATTCTGTGATACCAGGCTTCTTACCTACCATTCAAGCTACAATGAGGACCAAAGCAAATTTGGAAAATATCTTGGCAAAAACCTATAGAATATTGATGAAACATAGAGTGGTTTCATGGCTAACCCAAAGACAATGGTAGAATGAATAACTCTTTTTTTACCCAAAAAGGAAGAGGATTGAGAAAGTCTCAGACAGGTGAAAAATCTACATAAATATTCATGTAAGAAACAAATATTACTTTACTTAATAATTGTAAAAATTGTAAATTGGACCCTAAATTTGCTAAATCTTACCAAAAGTTATTTGCCTCAAGAGAAAAACTATGGATATCTAAAAGTAGAATAAAAAGATACTTCAAAGACATCGGTGTGGACTCAGATATATGTTGATTACCAAAAAAATAAGCAAAATATCTGGTAATACAGATTTTTGTTTAAAACAGAATTTTGTCATGGAAATTTAGGATTAGGTTTTTGCTTCTAAAAAACCATTAAGATGCAAATCAAAACAACTCTGAGGTATCACCTGACACCTAGAAGATTGGCTAACATGACAGCAAAGGAAAGTAATGAACGCTGGAGGAAGTGTGGCAAAGTTGGGACATTAATGCATTGCTGGTGGAGTTGTGAATTGATCCAACCATTCTGGAGGGCAATTTGGAACTATGCCCAAAGGGCGTTAAAAGACTGTATGTCCTTTGATCCAGCCATAGCATTCATTGCTGGGTTTGTACCCCAAAGAGATAATAAAGAAAAAGACTTGTACAAGAATATTCATAGCTGCGTTCTTTGTGGTGGCAAAAAATTGGAAAATGAAGGGATGCCCTTCAATTGGGGAATGGCTGAACAAATTGTGGTCTCTGTTGGTGATGGAATACTATTGTGCTAAAAGGAATAATAAAGTGGAGGAATTCCATGTGAATTGGAACAACCTACAGGAAGTCATGCAGAGCGAAAGGAGAAGAACCAGGAGAACATTGTATACAGAGATTGATATACTGTGGGGCAATCGAATGTAATGGGCTTCTCCATTAGTGGCAATGCAGTGATCCTGCACAACTTGGAGGAATCCACGAGAAAAACCACTATCCACATTGAGAGGAAGAACTGTGGGAGTAAAAACACCATAGAAAACAACTGCTTAATGACATGGGTCAATGGGTATATGATTGGGGATGTAGAATCTAAATGAACATCCTAGGGCAAACACCAACAACATGGAAATGGGTTCAGATCAAGGACACAAGCAATACCCAGAGGAATTGTGTGTCAGCTATGGAAGGGTGGGGGGAGGTGAGGGAGGAATAGAAAATTATTTTTGTAACCAATAATGTTTGAAATTGACCAAATTTAAAAAATAATGTAAAAAAAAACATTAAAAGGATATTCTTAAGACTTCAGGTCTTAGTGCTCAACAGAGATTATGAAAAGAAATGACAGAAGTTGTGCAACATATCATTCACTGCAGGGTAGAAAAATTTATCACTATAGTATATTGAACAAGATATGGCAAGATTGCTAGCATTAAAATCTGAAACTCACTATCTTTCCTAAATTGACAGATGACAAGTTCCCATCTAACAAATAGAGACCTCAAAACACCTGGGAGAATGCAGCCAATAAAATTATATTGCCACAGAACCAATACAGAGAACAGTTGCCCATGATAACTTCAAAATAGTATTGATATATAAAATTTAAGAACAATGTTTTCATACATCTTGTAATAGCAAATCCTCTTAATCCCTAAACTACGTGGAGTTAAAATCTTTCAAAATATAGAGACCTAGCAACAAAAATCAATGGTATACCTCTATTGCCCTGTCTACTCCTAGAATTGTACTGAGGATGAACCTAAAGAGCAGGAGCTAATATAATCATATTTCTTCATCTATTAAAAATGAGCTCTTTTATCCACCTGCACAATAGTCCATAGAGCATTATTGTTTTAAATGCCAAATAACAACTTGTCCTTGTATTATTTCAGTCTGGTATATACAGGAAAAGAAAGGGAATCAGAAGGCACTGCAGCTGTTGCTGCTATTACTACTTAATAGCAGTTAGATTTTCTAAAGCACTTTACATAAATTGATAGAGATAGAGAGAAATAGAAAGACAGACATATATATGTATATAAATACACATATATTTTGCTCTTTTCATCTGTAATTTTAAGATTAATTTAAAAGAAACTTGTAAACCTATAGATGGCTCTATGGTAATGATTATTTTGTTTTGCTTTTTCTCTTAAAAAGTAAAAATGAGATCATAACTTACAATAGTGGCAGATGTGTTCACAACAACCAATCGTATACCTTCAGAATAAATCAACAGGAACCACATTAGACTCTTTGGATACATAGAAAACTAGTAATGAAACAGTTCCTTCTCTGAATGAACTTCTGTTCTATGAAGAGAAAGAATTTATACACATAAATTATGTGGATAATATATAGATACAGATAATTCAATTCCTTTGGTGGGATTCTTACAGTTGAAGGGATCAGAGTTCTTTATATTTTTTATTCTTACCAGTCTATAAAGTTTACATGACTCAGGAAAAAAAGATGGCATTGGTAATTTGTCTATGCATTACAATGTTCCAAATATTCAGTATCAACCTTGACAACGTACCTAATTTAGTATATTTTCTCATTAAAAATAGAGGTTTTATATATTGGAAAAATCATGGCAATGTGATCATTTCCCATTTTTTCCCAAATAGTTATATAGGTATATTATATGTCTGGCTTGTAGTCGAATCTGATTGACAGATATATAATGCAAATATTATTTTAAAACAACAAACTTCCACACAGGGTTATATACAGATTTTTATAGAAAAAAACTGATGACCATGTAAATAATTTACAGTTTGTGACAACTATACATTAAGTAAAGGATCTATTTGGTATTCTGAATCTGATGACATATACCATTTATTCTCCAAAAAGGGATGCTTATTTTGCTTATAAATTTTAGCTGAACTTATATTTTTGGTTTATTATTGTTAGACCTCATGTTGTTTCCCAATCTGGAGAACACTTTAAATCCCAGATATCTATAACAATGGACAATTGCCATTGCTACAATGGACATAGATTCAAAATTACTTTAGTGAAGGAATTTGCTCATTAGATCCTGCCTTTTTTTTCCTCCTATTAATAGCTACCAGACTGTAATATATTCATAGCTGGACCTTTGATAATATACTGACCCCAATGTTGGCTATTCATGGTTCAGATTCAGACTATTCTTTTAATAGTAGATTCTCTGACTGCCTTCTTAGGCTTCCTAACTTCTACGAATAAGTATTCCAGTTAATCTGAATTCTTTTATCTCTGCCTAGTTAGCTCCTTCCTAATTATTCTTTCCTCAGATCCGCTTATTAGGAATTATCAATCTACTTCCTCTCCAATTCTATCCCTGAGTTGCTCTCTAGTATAGTCTGTAACTACATGTGAACCCATTCTATACTCCTATTGCCTTCTGTTCCAATAGTTGAAGCTGGTTGACAATGATATCACATACATTGCTTTTAAATCTAGAGTCATATAATGTTACTGTATGGAAAGTTCTAGACTTGGATCACAAGTCCTAGATTTTAGTTCTAAATGTTACTAGCTATGAGTGTGATCTTGGCCAAGTCATCTAACCTTTCTGAATCTTCATCTGCAGCTGAATGAACTAGATAAGATGACATCTAAGGTGTCTTGCTTAAAATCAATGATCTATTCTATACAGCTCTTTTTGTATGTATGTGTTTGGCTCTTGGTTGCCACCTAGTGAAGTTTTCAGCAATACCTAATCTGAACTAAAAGTTTGAAGATAATTATTATCCTAGAAAATTTATTGGAATCATCCCCAAACACATCATTTTGGGGTACCTTATTACAAATACATTTTCCTTCATTTTGTCCATTTCCTATTTAATAAAATCATCTGTGTTTTTTCTACCTTCCTTCCTCCCCCTTTGTAAATTTCTAAGGAAATCCTTCAAAAAATCCATAGGACCATTTGCGACATTTAGGAGAAATTGGAGAGGAGACAAAATCATTGCAAAAAAATCTAATCATCATTGTAACCAGGGATTAAAACTCTTTAAAATTTGGTCCATTTCCAATCTCTGGAAAGACTCTTTGAAATATTCAATTTTTTCTTTTCTTTCATGGCTCACCTCAGGTGCTACCTACACTATAACTGTTTGGTAAGCCTCCCCAAAAAGCAATATCAGATGAACTTCTTCTCTGAGTCAAAATTTCTTAGAATAATTTATATCCCATCTTTTCTGTATTATAGAGGGATCAGTCTAAAGACATTTATTAAGTGTTTACTATGTACCAGACTCTGTGAAATTCCGTATAGTAATGTGAAATAGATATAGATAGATAAATAAGTATGCAATATATTCTTATAGAAGAGCACATTTCCATTATATCTGATATATTTGTGTTTGTTTTTATATTCTTATAGATATAGATATTATCTTCCCTGTCAATCCATCTTTTCTTAGTATATAAGCTCCTTTACTGAAAGCACTGTTTCTATTTTGCCTGTATCTTCAGCACCTATAAGCATGTCTGGCACATGATAGGTGCTTAATATAGTAATAGAGGTTTCAAACCCTAGAACTGAAGTTACAGTCTGGGAAATTGCTGGAACCTCAGCCACAGCAGGGGACGGGCTCCATGAGTTGCTTTGGAATCTTGGGAGAGCAAGAGTTTTCTGTCAGAGAGTGTCAGTTAGCTCTCTCAATCCTGAGACAGCCTAAGGAAAGGGCTGGTCAAGACTTTGCTCCTGAGGTAAAACTTACATCTTTCTCCTAATGATTAGACACTCTTCCCCCCACTAATTCCCAACTGAATGGGGCCAGTTGGAGAAGACACCATATGACAAGATCACATGGCAGCTCTTGGTGCCCTGGGTCTGAGCAGTGCCCAGGGCCTTCCAAGCATGAATCTCTCAAGGGCCCAAGGCTGCCAAGGCCTGGGTTCCCCAACTTGAAGAGGGAGGTAAGAGTGGCTAGAATAGGGACACCTTTCCCTCTTTCCTCCCCAAAACCCTTCCGGATGCCACTTCCCTGTGTTATTCCCAAATTGATCAGTTAGAGTAGTTCGTCTTCTTTCCCCAAATAACCCTAGTCTAGTGTGAGTGGAAACCAGTTCCAGCTTGAGGGAGGAGGGTAACTATCTCTCTCTCTCTCTCTCTCTCTCTCTCTCTCTCTCTCTCTCTCTCTCTCTCTCTCTCTCTCTCTCTCTTGAGAGAAGACCTTAGTAGTGGAGGGAAGTCAAGAGGCAGTTTGGGGTTGAGAGGAGACTGAAGGGGGGGAACTACTCACTCCCCCTCTCCTCTCCCTTGGCCAAGTTAAACAGCAGCTGTCTCCCCTGAACCCTACTTTGAGAAGTGGGGTCTCTAATTTTTCTCCCTCTCTCTCTTTACCACCAGACTAACCCTCTATTACAATATTACAATTGTTGACTTATTGTCAACAACTGGCATTTGTTGATGTTGGGTTTTTGTTTGTTTAGTTATTTAGGGGAATGCATTGGTAGAATTTAGATACTTTGTCTTCCAAATGACATGGCAACTCTGTATCTAGTTTTCAAAACTCTGATACATGCTATGTGTTCAGGGGATAAGTAGACAGGAAAAACAACCTTAGTATATGCATAGAGAATGGTAGTGACTTCTGTCAACCATGTCCTGAATTTTAGCAGCCTCACCACTACAGATATCAGAGCCTCAAAGGTCTCCAATTACTTTAATCTCTTAAACTCTCCACTATCCTTCATTAATAATTGTAGCAGTCCAAGCATACATAAATCTTTAAAATATTATAGAGGTACTCAAAAAAACACACTTATGAACAATGTGCTCATTTACCAGACTAATTTCTTTGCCCTTGAGTTCAAATTAAGACAGTAACCTTGCAATATTGCAAACCATTCCCCAAGGCTACACTCCAGAAGACTTACCTCTTTGTTTTGAAAATAACAATCATTTAACCTTTGTATTAGACAACCTTATATGCCTTAGGTCAAATGAACTCCTGATCTGGGCTATACCTGCTGTTTTAAGATCTGCATTTGTACTTTAAGAGGATTACCTCATAATGTTAATTTGTCTGTCAGACCACTCACTTGATTATCAATCTCCCTTCCCCTCCTCCTAATAAAAATCAGTGATGTCCAGCTAAGAGGCAGTTAAGCTGTTTATCCACCAGATCTCTTTCCACCAGAGCTAAATCCTGTCAGAGCTATTTTATGTTGGAACTCCATGCATCTCTGTGTCTATCTTTTGTCCCTGTGTTCTCCTTTCCTTAGAGTTCACCCATATTCATTCAGTCTCTAGTTCCCCTTTCTAGGGTACTACCCAGGAGGAACTTTGGTGAAGTCTGTGGAAGGCTTCAATAATCTAATCAGTCCTTATGCCCTTTGCCTTTAGCAAAATTATTTTAGATTTGCTACTTTCTTTTCCATTGTTACAACCAGTCCCCAATCCATATCATTTTCTATCACCTTTCTGTTACATTGTTCTAAGCACATCCCCCCTACTTCCCAATATGTTATTAATGCTACAAGCAACCCATGTTCTTGATTATCTTTTTTCCCTTTAACTTTCTCTTTTGTTCCCACGAAGCTGCTATATTTCTTTAGATATTCACTGAATTCAGAATTTTCTCTCCTTGTCATTTCACATCAATAACTCCTTTAAGATGCATAAAGTCATAAATTTAGAGTTGAAAGTGACCTTGGACATCAGTTAATTCAGCACTTTCATTGTATAGATGAGGAAACCAATGCCTATCTTAAAATGTAAAGTGACTTTAAAAAATTCACTAATGTTATAAATAGCAGAGGTTTGACTACAAAAATCAGCTTCCTTGGGGAAAATGTGGCCAAGACATAAAGGTTAGTCAGTTGACACACACAATATAAATGATAAGGTGAACATATCTTTTGTACTTATACAAAATCCCAAATTTCCCAATGAACTATGTAACAGGTATAACATCTTCCTCTGTTTCATTGAATTATAGACATGATAACTGATAACGTCTCATATCCTTTTAAAATAAATTGTTCTATAGCATGTAGGGCTAGTTGTCATTGGTTGTTAAGTTTTGATATCCAATAGTATGCTAAATCCTAAAAATAATCCTTTATCCCAAGAGACACTACATACTAGAGAATTAAAAAAAATAAATAAATAAACTTTGACCAACAAGTGCTTATTAAGTATCTGCTGTGTGCCAAGCAAAAAAAAAAAAGTTAGTAACATAGCATATAATATCAGTGGACAGATCAGAATACCCACATCCTACAGAGATATTTCAGTTTACATCTTTGAAAGCTATAGTGAGGTCAAAGAAAATGAGTGATTCCAAACCATCATCAAGAAAAAGCAAGCTGTCAGTTTCAAAGTGATTTCTATTCTCTGACCTAGGAGTTCTCCAGTTTGAAATCAGTCAAGGATAATGTTGCAAAAGAACAAAATACAGTGAGAAAATGAGGGAGGAAATGTTAAAATTGGGTGGAAATCGGGCAGAATATCAGCCTGAATATATATTACTTACAAAAAGGGGTATAGAGAACAATAATAAATTCAAAACCATAGTACCAACAAGATATTGATAATGACACATAGAGCCAAAGGAGTGAATTACCAGTAAATCAACCCCTTTAAAAGATCCAATAAATATTCTTTCACAGCTATATCTGGGAGGTAATTAGGTAAAACTTATCCATAGAAGATTTGACTGCCAAAATTTAGATTGAGTCTGTAAGACTTTAGAAACATCCATTTTTTTAATCTTTTCAAAAGCACGAATATATACACATGAACAAACTATGTACATATAGGCATACATATCTACAATTATGTTTCAAAGGTATGGAGAACTTATTGCTAAACCAATAATTTATAATCCCAGAGGACTAAATGAGACATTGGGAATTTAATTGACTTTTCTTGGTCAAAAGACTAAGTCCATCAAAGGCAGGATGTGAATCTAAATCTTTCTGATATCAAGTTACAATTTCCCTCTACTTCTTTGCATTGCCTCCACTGCTAGTCCAAAAATCATTTTTCAAGTACCCATTAATATGTAAGACACTATGCTAGGATAAGGGGAAATGGGGATACAAAACCAAAACCAAAGACAAATTGTTCCTCCATGCCCTCAGAGGAGTTTACATTCATATGAGGGCTATAATGTAATTATGAAGGATATGAAAGAAATGTATTTCTGTCAGCCAAGCAACATTTCCTCAAAATTTTCTTTTAGAGAAATGCTGGTGAATAAAGAAACATTGTTTGGAAGCATCTCTTGACAAAGGAGGAACTGTTTCCTTTTCTTGTCAATAAGGAAGCAAAATGGCTAAATGATAAAATTACAAGGGAATAAGTAGTACTTTACCACAGTGGATTTTGTGTATTACTACCAGATGGAGCAGAAAATAAAAACAAGACAAAAAAGGAAAGTAGTGAAGCCATGTTGTCTCTATTGTTGCAAATCAGTAGCAGTCAAAGCCTAAAATACAAAAGTAGTTCTCTGAGGGGAATATGGAGACACAATTAACACAGTGTCCAGTAATCCCTTTGTTTTGGTCTTCTACTCTGCTATTGTCTTTACTTTTGTTTTGTGACTTCATTCTTGAACCTTAATTAGTCTAAACCCTTCCAGAAGGCTATTTATGGTTTTATGGTTGAATATTCTTACTTAAAGGACAGATCTTCCACGAAGACTGTTCATGATTTCATTTCATTTCTGATTCTTTTGACCTTTCTTTTAGAGAAATTGACAGTAGATCAGAGGCTTTTTACCTCTTCTTCAGTACTACAAAGGAAGTCTCCTTTCCTCTAACCCTTTCATTGAATCAGTGATTGACCCTCCCAAGGGGGACATTCATTGCCCACAAAACCAGACTTCATGATCCTTCAGACTAGATGGTGTAAAACATTCACAAAGCATAGGAAAGTGAAGATGAGAAACCTCTATTCACTTCATAGAAAAATGGAGAATAAACTTTAAAGTTCCTGGTAAAAATTATCATTTAGAGAAGTCATTCCTAAAACAGAGGCAATACTTATTGGCCCAGTCACTTCTGAAGTTGCAAACAAGAACTTTATAAATGGAACTATAAGTTTAAGGTAGAAAAGTACTAAGATTTAATTATGGACATTAACTTTGGGATAGTGAGACAGTAAGAAATAAGTGTCTTAATGAAAGTAGAATATTGTTTTCTATGATATTCTTGTTTTAAAAATATTATTTTATCTCCATTTTAATTAGAATTGCAAACCGCATGAAATGCTCAAATAAGAAACTAATTCATCTAAGGACAATAAAGAATGATATTGTGGGGGATAGTTATGTCAGTTCAAAGTCTGGTGGAAATATACTATAATATAAAGATCACTGAATTGGGAATCTGGACATGAGTTAAAATTGCCTCTGGTAGTACATAGGTGACCTCAAACAAATCTTTAAACTGATCTGTCTGAATCTCACTTTTCTCATTTGGAAAATGGAGGAATTAGACTAGAAGACCTCCAAGATTCCTTCTGATTTGAAATTTAAAAAAACATAGATTTTATGATACAGTCTTTATGTGATACAATCCTGTGCTATTTCAACTAGAAAGAATATCATATATTTAGCCATCTTTTGTTAACCTTCTAAAATTCCTTTTATATTATCCTATTAGCTAATTTCAATTCATATTATAAGAAATAATTTCTGCTATTATTTAATGCATTTTCCCTCCTTTTTTTTCAAATTCACATTAGCTCTTTTCTTTTTCTCTCATTCTTATTCACAGAAATATATTAACTTAGACCATTTTTCTCCAAAACGGCCATTTGATGAGGCACAGAAATTATCCCCATGAGCAACAAAATTGCTACTAGGTGGAAGGAGATGAGAAGTCTTAGTTTTCAATAGGAAAAAATGTGCTGTAATAAGAGAATTCATGTATGATCTCCTTGACAGTATTCTAGGGATGACTGTTTTGGGTATACCTACTTATAATCAATTAACCAATAAGCAATTATTAAGTACTGTGTAGAGTATAAATCAGTAATGCATTATTCAGTTATGGTTAGCATTACAATTAATAGCAGTAGTGAAAATTTCTCATCAATTATCCCTATAACTCTCCTATATAGATTAACTCAGCTAAGCTCTTCGCAGGAGAGAGAAAACAAGTCTATTTCTACATAACAAATAGTAGAAATGTCATCTCCCTGAAGGGAATAGACCCTTCCCATCTGAGCCCCTTCTCCTTTCCTTGCCTTTATTATAAATGCTCAATTTACTTGCAATCAGCATTTCAAGAGTTAAAGAAATGATGCCCCATGGAGAATTACAGTACAAAGAGTCCATTGAGGACGCCATGGAGCCTAGAAGACATAGTCATGAGAATTAGAACCCCTTCCCCATCTAGAAAGATTGTGACTCTTGCCTTGCATATTCTTGAACTATGACCAAAACTGAGAAAGTCTTAATTTGAGAAATACTCCCATGATTCAAAGAGAGCTGGGAAACTTTAGAAGGATGAGACAAGATTAAAAAGAATATAACATATTCAGACATTATGTCACACACAGGTGTTCAGTAACTCAAGGCACCATTGTATTAATTTCCTACAATTCATTTGTAAATCTATGGACATTGTTGCTGAGAGACAACTCAGTTTTACAGTGTTCCCCAACCTCTCCCCCACCTCCCCTTTTCCTAAATAAAAGGTGCATTTTTCTCTCCTAGCATCTAAGTCCCTTGTTGACTCATTAGAGTGATTTCTGGGGGGTGCAGGCTCCTCCAGATAATTCCACTTCACACAATACCAATGATATTTCAGATAATACCTAATACAGCAGAGGACCTATCATCAAAGTTTGCATTATCTGTATTATCTGTATAGTATTATCTGTCGTCTTCAGCTTCATCAAAATTTCAGTTTGAATGTTTTTAAAATTTGCTCTAATTTCTTAGCAAGTAGTCCTAGCACCCCCTAGAATATTGTCCTTTTGGACAAGCTTATTAAAAAAACTAAGATATTAAACATAATTTTAATGCATATTTTGCTCCCTCATATGTGGTACACTTAATTTACTTAAGTTTTAGGTAAGCTTTTGATAAAATATCTTGTACTATTCTTATTGAAAGTGATATGGACTAGATCATAATACAACCAGATTCAGAAATGTTTGCATAACTGAACATAAAGAGCAGTTATTAATGTTTCAATGCCAATTTGTCTGGATATGTGTGTGTGTGTGTGTGTATAAATATAGCAAGGATGTATACTAGACCCTCAACTATTTAACATTTTTAGCAATGTTTTGAATGAAATCTATGTTGATATTCTAATTAAAGTTGCATATGATATGAGGTGGAAAAGTGTAGCTAAAATGGTAGATGATAGAGTTAGAATCCAAAAAAATCTTAACAGACTAGACTAGTTACTAGAACATTGAGATGAATCTAAAATGAAGTTCTACAGAGATAATGTACTCTTTTACACTTGAGTATTTTTAAAAAATCAATTTCACAAGAATAAAATGGGGACAGCATGCTTGTCAGTATCACAATATAGCAGCCAATCTAATGCAACCCTGAGTGAAATAAGAATATCAAACCTCCCCAGAATAAGTAGATGATTTTCTATGTATTCTATTCACATTAGAACTCATCTGGAATATTATGTGCAGTTCTGGGGGCCAGAGTTTAATAACAACATTTATGAACCAGAAAATGTCCAGAGAAGAGCAACTAAGATGGTAAAAAACCTTTATATATGAGTTTCAGGTGAAACTGGGCATATTGAGACAAGAGAAAAGAAAACATATAGGGGACGAATTACATTTATGCTGTCTGTCCTTATCAAGCAAGAGCAATCAGTGAAGTTGCCAAAAACATTAGGTTTGATGTTAGGAAAAACTTCCTTACAATTAGAAATGGCAAAAGTAGAATGGGCTACTTCAGGAATGGTTGCCTCCTTCTTCTTGGAAATTGTTAAGTAAAGGCCAGATGAAAGCTCTTAAGATAAGTTATAGTTTGGATTTCAATTATATATACATACATTTGACTAGATAACCACTTTATCCTTTCCAATCCCCAAATTCTATAATTCTGGGGTTTTTCAAACATCCACGATTTTTAAAAATCCCTTACAATGAGCAAAGCTATCTCAGGACCTATCTTGATATATTATGTGTGTGTAAATAGATAGATAGATAGATAGATAGATAATTATCCAGACCATGCAAAAACTTTAATGATCAATTAGAAAGTGCAATACATTAAAGAAATGACTTGTATAATTCCTCATAGATATTCCTGGATATATGATTTCTTTTCAATGAAATGTGGAAATTTGTACTGTCATTTTTACAACTCCAGGCTCATTTTCATTACCTAAGCAGTTCTTTGAGGATCCAGCTGGTACCAGGAATTATATATAAAACAATGATTGAAATTTTAAACTAAATTGCAACAATTCATATCCTCCTCATGTAATACCATCTAGAAGGAGTTTGCAAAATGGACTCACAGAAGAATGGGTTTGAGCAATATTGCTAAGCATTCTGGAAAGAAGATGACTGCATCGGCATTCTTCTTAAAAGCTTGCTAAGCCTTAATTAAATTTGTGGTGATTACTGGCTACTGGAGATCAACCCAAATTGAAAATAATTCCTTCATTTCTAGGGAGCATCTATTTTAGAGACAATTGAACTCAGGTTTCCTTGATTTTAGAAGGGTTTAGGAGGATTTATAGGACTTGAAACTAAAAAAAAAAAATTGGCATCTGTTTCAAGTGTAAATTTTAGTATTTAATTATTTCAACTTCTTGGAAGTTGAAATAAATGTTCTATTTAATCAAAATTAATTCCATTGCCCTGAAGGTATGCTATATCAAAATATGATACACACATTATATGCAACCATTTCAATTACAAAGACTGCTTAACCATATAATTTGACAGCCATATCACACAGTATATCTTTAGTTAATCTGACACCAAGGATCAAGTCTTTACATTAAAATTTCCAAGTTCTAACAATATACAACTGGCTGAATTTATTTCAAAGTTAATTTTTAAAATCCATTTTACTTTTTTAAAAAATTGTGACCATATTAAAATTGAATGCTAAAAAAATTTAAAAACAAATGTGGCAAATATTAGAGGATACTTTTTTAGTGAAAAGGGGAAACTAAAGATATATGTGTGCTTATTTTGCACTATATTAGAACATTATCAATATATGATACATTATCACACATTTTCTGATATAGAATGACCTGTTATGTCCTTCAAATGTCAATTGTGTATAATAATAGTCTAAAATAAAATAATTAAATTATAGCAGGTATTTATTTTCTCTAGATATTAAAGATAATAATTTGTTTGTTTATATGTCTTTTTTGATATAAAAATGAGATATGTGTATTGAAAACTTTTTTGAATTCCCAGTTAGAACTAGATTCCAATTTGTGAGTCATCTTTTATTATTTATGTGACCTTAGGCGAAGTGAAGATAAGTTAAATGGTAAGCTCACAAGATAACATCTAGAAAAACTGAGACCTCAACACTTTACCACTACTCTTACCTCAATTGCATTTCCTACATCATGAGATTTCCTGTGTCTTCCTTCCTAGAGAAGATTGTTTACCTTGCATAATCCGAAAGGAGAACAAATTTCATTACCCTGAATCAAAAGACTATGAATCGAAAGGAAGTCACAAAACCATGTGTTCTAGTCTCTCTGCTCTTGCAGTTACTCCAGACTCTGTATTCTCCTCTACAAAATTAAAGGATTAGACAAAGTATCTAATGCCCCTTGACACCAGTCCATGAATCTAAAAAATTTAGGTTCCATTTTATCCCACCTCAGCTTAGCCTTAATTTACTAATTATTAAATGTTGTTTCTTACATGACCTAGGAGAAGCTACCTCCATATAAGTATGAAGCTCATTTTTCTATTTTGGAGAATAAAGGAATTGAATGAAATGGTTGCTAGGATGTTGAAAGCTCCAACATGATATTTAAAGATGTGAGAAGGTAGGAGAAGTAGACTTCAATCACTTCTTTTATTTCACTCACTAAAACATTTATCTGTTTGAGTTAACATTCCACCCTTTCTTCCTATAATCACTGTTCTTGGGTGTTAGATATGAATAGATAACTAACTGATAACTTATTAATAATGAGCTAATATAATAAAAATGATAATAATTCCTAAATTAATTTACTTATTCAGTGTCATACCAAACTACCAAAACATCTGTTTTATAGAACTAGGAAAAATAAAAACAAAATTCATCTGGAAGAACAAAAGGTCAATAGTGTCAAGGGAACTAATGAAAAAAACAATGTGAAGGATGGTGGCCTCACAGAACCTGATCTTAACCTTTACTATAAAGCTGTAATCATCAAAACAATATAGTATTGTCTAAGACATAGAAGGGAGCATCAATGGAATAGAATAGGGCAAATGACCTCACCAATCTAGTGTTTGATTAACCAAAAACTACTGGGAAAATTGAAAAATGACATGGAAAAAATTAGGTATTGATGAATTTCTCCCACTTTATATCAAAATAAGGTCAACATGGGTATAAGATTTAGACATAAAGGCTAATATTATAAGTAAATTGGGGAAATATAGAACAGTTTACCTATCAGATCTATGTAGAAGGGAAGAATTTATGACCAAACAAAAGATAGAAGACATCACCAGATGTAAAATGAATAATTTGAATATATTAAATTTAAAAGATATTTACAAACAAAACCAGCACAAACAAGATTAGAAGGGAAACAATGAACTGGGGGAAAATTACAAGAAATGACTTTGATAAAGGTCTAATTTCTCAAATATATAAAAAACGAAATTAAATTTATAAAAATTCAAGTCATTACTGCCTGCCCTTTGATCCAGCCATACCACTGCTGGGTTTGTACACCAAAGAGATAATGAGGGAAAAGACTTGTACAACAATATTTATAACTCCACTCTTTGCGGTAGCAAAAAATTGGAAAATAAAGGGGTGTCCATCAATTGGGGAATGGTTGAACAAATTGTGGCATCTGATGGTGATAGAATACTATTATACTAAAAGGAATAATCAACTCAAGGAATTCCATGTGAACTGGAATGACCTCCAGGAATTGATGCAGAGTTAAAGAAGCAGAACCAGAACATTGTACAGAGATTGATACTCTGTGGCACAATCGAACCTAATGTACTTTTCTACTAACAGCAATGCAGTGTTCCAGGACAATTCTGAGAGACATGATAAAGAACGCTATCCACATCCAGAGAAAGAATTGTGGGAATAGAAATGTAGAAGAAAAACATATGATTGATCACATGGTTTGATGGAAATATGATTGGGGAAGTTGACCTAAGGTCAACTTGATCACTAATCAAAATTAATGATAACTATTGCAAATAGTAATAATATGGAAATAGATTTTGAACAATAATAGATGTAAAACCTAGTGAAATTGCTCATTGTCTTGGGAAGAGGAGAGAGAGGAGGGGAGGGAAATAATATGAATCATGTAACCATAGAAAAATCTTCTAAATTAATTAATTAAATAAATAATGTTTTTTAAAAAGTAAGAAATGTCTTTCAAAAATTAATACATGTCACTACATAATGGATAAATGGCCAAAGAATATGAATAAGCAGTTTTCAGATGAAGAAATCAAGGCTATCAGTAATTATATGAAAAAAATTATAAATCCCTCTTGATTAGAGAAATGCAAATTAAAATAACTCTGAGGTACTACTTCACACCTATAAGATTGGCCAATATGGCAGTAAAGGAAAACGATAAATGTTGGAGAGGATGTGGCAAAATTGGGACACTAATGCATTTCTGGTGGAGCTCTGAACTGATCCAACCATTCTAGAGGACAATTTGGAATGAAGCCTAAAGTGTTCTACAACCACTATTAGAGCTGTATCCCAAAGAGATTAAAAAAAAATAGGAATGAGCCAGTTTATATGAATATGTTTATAGTTACTCTTTTGGTGGTCACAAAGAATTGGAAATTAAAGAGATGTCTATCAATTGTGGAATAGCTGAGCAAATAGTGGTACATGATGGTGATGAAATACTATTGTGCTTTAAGGAATTTTGAACTGGATGATTTCAGAAATATCTGGAAATATTTTCATGAACTGATGCAGAGTGAAATAAGCAGAACCTGGAAAACATAGTACACAGTAACAGCAATATTGTGGAAGAATCAAATTTGATATGTTAGCTGTTATCAGCAATACAATAATCCAGGACAATATTGGGGGACTTATGACAAAAAAATGGTATCCACTTCCAGAGAAAGAACTGTTGGAATCACAATGGAGATGAAAGTTCATGTTTTCTCAATTGTTTATTTGGTTTTATGTTTTGGTGATTTGGTTTTATAAGTTAACGCACTTATAAAAATGTATGATAATAATATGATAATATGATAATAAAAATAATAATATGATAAGATGATAATAAAAAGATGTATGATAATATATGCATAACTAATATCTAATCTCCTTCCTGCAATGAGAGGGGAAAGGGAAAGGAGAGAGATAAGTTCAATCATATAACTTGGGAAAACTTGTACGGAAATTTATCACATGTAATTGGTAAAAAAAAATCAAAAATAAATGGTTAAGAATAATTCATTTAAATAAAAAGTTAACAAATAACTCTCTGAGGGTAGTATACAGCTTCCCTAGCACAGGAGTAGGAGTGTACTGGAGTCTGTATCTCCCTTCAAAGGATAGTATCTTCTCCCACCCTTCCTCACTAAGTGTATTTTTCATTGAACATTTTTTCCAGACATAGTTTGTGGTGTTTGTCTCAGGTGCAAAAATTTTTTGTTATAATTATTCTACACATCTAACCTAGAGAATCATGTTGCAATAAACATCTTTTCAACCTTGGTGAAAATACTATTATCGGTAACTAGGCTCTTCTGGTGTGTCTTGTCATTTAAAGTTGAGCAGGGCACATAGAAGATGCTGAATTTGAAGGCTCACCAGTTTACTTATTCTCCCCAGGACTCAAGTTTGCCAGAGACCACAAGAAAAATGTATTTTCTTTTTTTATTTTGTGGTGGCTGTATTGAACAATCGACCACAAGAAACATTTTAACAGTTCATGACCACACATAAAATAATTTAGCTAATTTTACTAGATTCCTAAAGACTTGACCCTGGTATGGGTGGATTTTTCTGATGTCAGGAAGAAGTAATCCAATAGCATTGGTTGAAATAGCTTAAGTTATGCTTGTGACCAGCTAGATAGCACAATGAATAGAACATTTGGTCTAAAGTCAGAAAGGCATGTGTTTAAATCCAACCTCAGACACTTAGTCACTGTGAGTCAATGAACCACTGTTTTCTTCAGTTTCCTTGACTATAGAATGAGGATAATATTAGCTCATAACTCCATGGTTTATTATGAGGATGAAATAAGATATATGTATAAGGAGAGAGCCTGGCACATAGTAAAGTATTAATAAATGTCTATTCCCTTCCTTCTTTTAATATAACTAATAGATTTAGTAGAGAATTTAGAGAAGGGAATTTAGCCCAATGTTCTCCTTTTATAGATGAGGAAACTCAGTCATGGAGAAAATAAATGAATTGGTAACTAAGGTCACACCGCTAGTTAACAGTGGAGTCAACATTAAACTTCATGACTACTGACTCTAAGTACATTGGTCTTCCTAAAATACCATGATGGATCAATTCATTTTGTCTGTAGCTCAACTCCAATATTTACAAACTCTCTTCCTAATGTCTAAACAAAACTCTAGTTTTCCTCATTTTGTCTCTTCCCTTTGTTCTATGGTCATTTTGGCCTAGGACAAGACCATTCAGTCATCATTTCCAACTGTGTATAAGAGTCGTGAGCTGTGTGTAAGCCATCTGAAAATGGGGTATACAATTTATGCCCTAATGGGCAAAAGAGTTTTCATATTGCTAAATTGAATCAATTGTCTTAGAGTGCCATAAAACATTGTTAAATGAGGAAAAAAATTAGACCTCAGCAAAAATGCACCATATTTCAGCATTGGTGTCTATATGTCAACTGTTTATTAGTTAAGATTTAAGGAATACTCCCCATCACAGCACATATTAAGTTTTATGATATTAAATTTGAAATCAGTTAATAACAGTTAATGCACATGCCAGAAGAGCTTTTATTATATGACACTTAATTATAAAACAGTCTTAAATATCAAGTGTCTAGGAATTATGTCAAAGTTTCCCACAAATGTACCCAATTAGATATTTCTAATAGGGGAGATGGAATCATCTAGTAACTTTGATTTAATGTTATTCAAATCAGATTTCCACCACACTGATTTTTGTAGCTGTTCCTTCCACATCTATTTTGGTCTGTTGGCACAACAGACAACTAACTAAATAGTTAGTCATGTTTATGATGCATTATTGGAGCTCTAAAGACTGTCAGGAATGCTGTTATCAGAGAAAAAGTAGGCATAGATCAAAGAAACAACAATTAATGGTGTGTAGGTAATTTATAAGAATAATATTTTAATGGGACAATAAAATTTAAGTATTATGGATGATCCCCTTGCACATTTGAAGTAAAGGAGAATATTGATGGATTGGCTCTTTCTTGAAACTTAATATCTTTGTTATACTCAGTAAAATCACATTAATTTAAAAAACAGGTTTACAATGACAATAATAAGTTACTGTTAGTGAGCAATGCAAATTTCAAAGGAATAAACACAACCTCAGGGTTGTAAAGAATTATTTGTAAATTTATTGATGTTCTTACTATGGCTTTTTGGGATATTTAGTTTTTTAAAAGAAATAAAATGTAAACTATTTACATAATAAATCTCTTATTAATGTTGTAGGTTTTTATTGCACTTTGTGATAAAACTTTAAATAAATGCAGTTATATTATTAAAGATGTAATTATCCTTTTAAGTAATTAATTCAATGACCATTAATTAAGCTTCTGCAATATATGATGCATACCACTGGGAATTGGCACAAATATAAAGAACAATCAAGTGAGGAACCTGCCCTCATGGAGCTTGCTGTATAGCAGAAGAGATAACATGTGTACACACACACAAAAAAAATTACAATCCAGATTGGAATTTTATAGGTTCATTATAAAACTACAAAATGCCTTCAGATCAGAGCAGTGAGAGGTCACTATCTCTTGGTAAGTCATTGACTACTTGGTGGAGAAAGTAGCATTTTTGAGCTTGATCTCAAAGGACAAACAGAATTTTAACCTATAGTAATAGAGGCAAGAAGTATGTTGAGTGTATCCTACATAGGGAACAATCTGAGCAAAGACAGAGAGGTAGTTATGTTGGGGCAGAGAGGCAGGAAGGCAGGAAGGCAGGAAGGCAGGAAGGAAGGAAGGAAGGAAGGAAGGAAGGAAGGAAGGAAGGAAGGAAGGAAGGAAGGAAGGAAGGAAGGGAGGGAGGAAGGGAGGAAGGGAGAAGGGAGGGAGGGAGGGAGGAAACATGCACCTATTAAATATGTAGAGTACTTTATAAATATCTCATTTGATCCTCACCACAATGGCATAGCAACACTGGCAGGTAAGTCCCATTATTCCCATTTTGCAATTAAGGGAAATGAGGTAGACAGATTTTAAATAATTTGCCCAGAGTCACAGAACTAGTAAGTGTCTGAAACCAAATCTAACCTCATGAGTTCCTCACTCTAGTCTACCACTTTGAACCACCTAGTTGACTCTAATAGTGATAGAGTAAGTAGTACAATTTGGATGACGCATAGAGTTCATATAAGTAAATAATGTGAAATAAATTTGGAAAGGCAATTTGGAGTTATACAGAGTGTATCCTTGAATAAGAGACTAAGATCCTAAACTTTCTTTAGTAGGTGATATAGAGATATTGAAGTCTTTTCAGCATCAAAGTAAAGTGATGAGACCTGTGTTTTAGGAAGATTAAGCTGGTAATGGTGTGTGGCATGTCCAAGAAAACAGATTCCGAAGACAAGAAAACATATTAACAGGCTATTGCAATAACCTGGATATAAAATTATGAGTATCTGAACCAAGATGGTCAAAACGATATGGTTAACTAGGCAATAGAAGAGAGAGATAGGAAAGATAAATTAATAGAACTTCATGACTGATTAGGTTTGTGAAATAAGCAAGAAAGAGAAACCAAACATAAAATAATTTGTTTATTTACTAAAAAAATTAAAATGACATATATTTAATTTTGTATGACCATAACTCTTCAGTTAAGAGAACAAGACTATATATTTAAAATATATGTTTACAATATAACAAGGGTTTTTATCAAATTTTATTGAATTTTTCTGCAAAATTTCTTATATTAAAACAGGCAATTGGAAAGCAAAGGACAATGCATGAAAGGCCTTAAAAATATTAAGTTTAAAATGCAAAGTCATTTTTTGAGCTGGAATCTAACAGTATTTCTGGGGAGAAATACTCTGGAACCGTGAAAAGTAAATTATAATAACTAATATGAAAAAAATTTGTTGAATAGAGTATTTTTTAAAAAATTAGACAGATGCTAATTCTGATATGTTTTACTTATTGGATATTTAACAGAACTAACATATATAGCATTAATGAACACAACAATGTAGCTACTGAATGAAAGTATTCAAATTTCTACCTCTATTTTGGATGGACATTTTGAAAATAGAGTAGTTAATTCTATTGGTGAAGTTGTGAGCTGATATTGCCATTCTGGAAAGTAATGCAGAAACATGCCACAAAAATCACAGATCCAATAATACCACCTTTGGACTATGTAGCAAAGAGATTAAAGAAAGGGGTAAAGAACCCTTACAATGTAAAAGTGTGCATAGCAGCTCTTTTTGTGGTGGAAAAGAGAATGTAAAGAGACAATCATCAATTGTACAATGAATAAACAAAGGGTCATGAATGAGGGTAATATAATACTATTATGCTGCATAAAATATCATTCGGGATGAATTCAGATATACCTGGAAAAACTAGAATAAATTGATGCATAGTCAAATGAGCAAAATCTGGAAAACTTTTTACACAATAATGACCTTGCAAATACAAACAATTTGAAAAACCAAGGAACTCTGATCTATGTTAATAACTAACCATGATTACAGAGTACTGAGTTATGCTACCCAACTACTAACAGAGAGGTGATGAATTCAAGATACAGAATAAAGGACTTTGGTTTTCTTTTGGACTGAATATTTACATATTTGTTGGAAGAGTGCTTTTCTTTTTAAATTGAGAAACTGGAAGAAAGGGGATAAATATTTGGTAATCATGAGGATAAAATGAAATATAAAATACAATTGATGCTGTTAGAATTCTGTCTAGAATATCCAACAATTAATTTTTGGATCATGGTGAGAGATTTAAGTCTAAATTAATTCATTTATTACTTATCAGGAAATATTTAATATGCATATTTTATGTATGTGATACTATATAAGAGAGAGAATTATGGAGAGAGAAATAAAAATAAATTGTAGTAGAAATATGCTTCTAATATAAGTAAATAAAAGATATATTAAGAAATGGCATTTATCTTTAATTCATTATCTCTACTTGCCATTTCTTGGTATATTTAATAGTGTGAAAATTAATGTTGTAACCCTGAAGAGTACTGGACATGGAATCAGAAAAGACATGAGTGCAAATCCATTTTTCATATTTTATCTGTTTGATCATAGGCAACTCATTTAATATCTTTAAGCCTCACATTCCTCAAATTTAAAGTAGAGATAATAGTCATTATTTTCCAGAGCTCAGTTGAGATTCACATAAAGTTACTGAAATTCAATATGTATAAGAGATATAGAGAAGCCTCTTTTCAGATTCTGAAGTTCTACAAAAGCATAAGAAAGGCCAATAGTATGGCAAGGGAGGTAGCAAAGAATATGACCTTATCCCAGGACCTTTCTCATTTGTTCATCCATTTCTCTAACAATTCATCTACATAGAAAAATCAAAGAGATGTGGGTTTTGAAAATGGAGCAACCACAAATCTGAGATCTATTTGATAATAAGCAAATAACTATTATATGATTTATAGCCTAGCCTTCAGAGATTGATAATACAGAAGTATATGGAACACTCACCACAAATCAGAGTGAGTTCTCTGGAAAAGCAACCCAAATCACTGAACCAGAAGAAAGATTGCAATAAAAATATTTAGTTATCTCAAATAACCTTGCTCTTTATAGTAGACGGCCTGACAACTAGGGTTGAGACTTTTGTATTAGGAAGAAGAGGTCCTTTAGGAGGGAATTCTAAGGGAATAGAACAGGAGAGGCTTTTTTTGCTGGACCTAAGGCAAAGCTTTTCAGCCTCCTTTAAAGAAGATTATAAAAGCCTAAGAACTTTACTGCAACTGAAAGAACATGACAGTCATCTGCTTTCTTGAAAAAAAAATAGCTAAGGATGTCATTTAAGTCAGTAATTCAAGACCGTACTCATTTAAGCAGAATCTGGTACAGAGGCAACAATTTGTAGAAATTACAGATAAGTAAACATATATGTGTGTATGTGTGTGTATGTATATGTATATGAATATTACCAAATAAGAAAATATTTCTAAAGCACTTGGTGCATATCCCAGCATTAAACCCAGAGCATGGAGACATGAGTCTCTAAATATATGTACTAGCCACGTGTGTTCCCTTTCTGTGTTCCCTATCATGATTGGGTTCTGGAAACATGTTTTCTTTATATGTGTACTTTTCAGTGTTTACTCCCTGACCAAACATATCTGTTAGATGTCTGCCCTGGCCACTGGCTATTTATATTATGGCCATTCATCCCAAATATGCAATGTGGATTATCAGGGTTATCAGGAAAATGTGCTGTGGATACAAATTTGCTGTCATTACAATTATTACTATGCCATTATGTTATTTTAATTTCCTCTGCTATAAACTGATTGTGTCCACTGGAAGACAATAAAAGTAAATTAATTGTTGGGAACTCATGAAGTATCATTTTATGGATCCAGACCCATAGAGAATCTAGATAGTAATCTGCACAGGAATGTGTGCAGAGAGGTAGGCTGTGCTCCTCAAGCTCTCTGTCTGTCTGTCTGTCTCTTTGTTTTGACTAAATACAAAATAAAAATTGATATACATTGGAAAACAATTTGCAAATTCATGAATTATATTTTTGAGCTTTCTGTTTTAAAGTTAACTATGTAAATGTAGGCTTCTTACTTAAAATGATCACCCTTAGTATTTAAACCATGTCTATGATATTACAATTATTGCATTTCATATTGAGGAAACAGCCTTACAGGAAAAAAGCATATTGCATACTAACAGCAAAAGCAGAAGTCCATATTTAAATATGTTACCTTGAGAAGAGAAAATTTAGTAAAATTTAAATATTGAATTGTTAATTTATTTTTTCCCTTTTTGGGAAATACAATAAATAACTAGTGCATGTTGACCACATTTTAAACAAGAGTTAATTTCCTAAAAGGTTGAGTGTAAAATGAAGTTTGAAAATCAAATAAAATTTTAGCATTTCATTTAAAGGGATTCTGTGCTAAATCCACGTGTGAATTCAGTAATTTTCTTGTAGTGTTAAAAATCATTCTTTAACTTGATTTTCTTAACTAAAATTTTAATCAAATAGGTATCTTTGAAGTAAAAACACTGGTACTGTCAAAATTTAAGAGTCATATGAATTTTCATTATCTCTAAAGACAATTACATTAGCATAGCAAAATGCTACAAAGATCCAAACTGTTCCTAGCTTTAGTTTTCCAAATGTTCCCTTTAACTTTTCAATAAAAAGTAAGATTCTCTTGATTATATTAGTTATGTGTAATATAATATTGAACATGCAAAACAAATCATTTCATTTCATATAGATCTCTTAAATCTTATATCTCATATAGAGATCTCTTAGAGAGATAAGCATTCATCTAAATGTATAAAATGCCCAAACCAATAAAGTTTCATGATCATAGTATTTGCTTGAGAAAACCTATTAACAAAAGACTATAATACCAACTCAGAATAATAATTCTTTTCAGATTTTTGGTTAGCTTTGTGAATTTAAAACATTGGTGCCATTGGTTCAATGGCCATGCATGTCTATAACTTTCCCGTAAATAATCTTTAGATTGAACACCAAGTCTGATTATCTATGAGGCTGCTGTGTGCCAGAAGTCACAAAGGAAAACTCAGAGGGAAAATATGGAAGAATTAGCACACAATGTCAGAAATAGAGAATATTCTTCTCAAGGCATAAATGCTATTGAGATCAAACTATATGTGTCAGTGTTAGCACTGGATATGAAAGACAAGAGAAAAAACTGAGGCTACCTCACTCAAGTTATAATTTAAATAGAACAGATTATCATTAACAATATATCCAATAAGATATCAACCAACGTTTTACAAAGACGCCCAGTCAGTGTGGGTTGGGGAGTGATAGCAACTTACTACCTCCTGGGACATCCCATTCTACATTTAAATGGCTCTAAATATAAGGGTTTTTTTTTCTTAATATAATCCTTAAGGTGTCTCCAAAACTCACTCCTATTGCTCCGAAGTGCTACCCCTCAAGGACAATCAAGGCAAGTAAAGGTATTCTTCCATATGATCCATGAAGAAAAGTAATTTATTGAGTATCGCCTAGAAATGACAGCTTATACAATGATCATAGACAAGCTGAAGCAATAAATTAAATATCTATTTGTGGGAGTTGTTTAAATATTTTTGTAATGATGTATAAAAACAATTTTAACATTTAGTATTTCATTATAATCTTACATCATAAGTTGTTTTTCCATTCCCCAAGTGACAGGATCCCCCTCTATTTATATTTCTTTGCAATCACAAAAAGACTATATACTCTATATAGGTCTTTTTTCCTTTTCCTTTTAAAAACCTTTGGGATATGGAACTAGTACTGGTAATACTGGATCAAAGAAGATGCAAAGTCTTCCTTTGAGGTTTTGCATTTTGATTTTTTTTTTTTTATTTTGTTGTCTTCTGAGTTTTTCCTGTCAAAATGTTTTTGTTTTTGTTTTTTTTTTTTTTGGTGAAGTTTATCTCTTTTTGTATGCTCATTTTAAAAGCTTATTTCTTGACTTTTAACTTCAAATACTGTTAAACATGAGTTCTACTCCCAGGCTTTAGGTTTTTTATTCTGCCACGTTCAGAGCCACTTCTGGAGAATCTGTACATTTGTGGTTCTTTTCAAGTAGAATGGTCTAAGGAAAAGTGTTGCTCTCCTAGGTTATTGGTCCACATTACCATAAGCACTCCTTTCCATCTTGGAATCATTGCCAGGGTCCCTGCTTCTCTGGGGCTGCTTGCACCAGTTTGCTAGTGCTCCTTCAGAAACACTAAGAGATCTTACCACTCTTAGTCTGCATATTCTGTCCATTTTCTCTTGGAATTCTCTCTTTCATCAATTACAAATTTGAATTTTCTTGACTTCCTTCAGTAGTAAGCTCAAAATTCCACTTTTTATATAAAGATTGACATCCTCACTTCTCTTAGTTCCATACCCTTACCATCCACATACACTGTAAACATCTTGTAAGGACATAGCTATTTGTATGTTATCTCCCAAATTAGACTGGGAACTCCTTGAGAGCTGGGACATTAGAATACTTTTCTTTGTAGTCTTAGTGCTTAAGACATTACCTGGCACATAGTAGGTGTCTGATTAATGCTTAATAATGACTGATTGTCTGTAAAGAATAAAGAATGTCATTAACTTTGGATCTCTTTGCTATAGGTTTAACAGTACTGAACCATGGATTTTAATAACTAAACCTATTTACATTGAAATGGAATGATTGATTTTAATTGTTACTGAGAGAAAGGGGGATTAATATTCAAAAAGGATTAAAATTGTCACCACTCTTTGCTTCTGTTTTTTTAATCAAATCCTTACAGAAGAAATCCATTGTTTTACACCTGGGCTATTGCACTAGTTTATTACTTGTAGAGGGTTTTTTTTTTTTAACCCTGACATATTAAATCAGCATGTCCTCTATGAACATAGGAAAAGAAATTGCTCTGCCATTGCAGTGCCTCACAGGCAAAGTAAACCCTTTCAATTTGAGAGACATTTAAAACATATTTTCTCCACCATAGTCTTAAAAAATACAAATTTAGTCAGAGTTCAAAGGGTACAAATAAATCTTGCCCAGATTTTCCTCAAATATTCACTATCCCTGCTCAATTTCCACTAAACCCACACCCCAGTGTGGACTCCACTTTCACAAGGGAAAGTCATTTAATAAGATATTTCACCATTTCTATAGTATAAACCTGTTGGTGTTTTCCCTTTTCTTTCTTTACAAGTCTATCTTTGGAGATATTCTTTCTTATCTCACACATGCCATGTAGACCCATGAGTTGCTATGGCTCATGGCATTGGTATTCATTTTTTATCAAATACCACAGTAAATCATGGCTTAAAATATACTTACAGCAAATCGATAGGGAGCAAGTTGCATCTATCCAGGGACAGTCTTAACCTGGTCATTAACCTTAATATAGATGGTTCATTTGAAAGGACGAATACCATTTCCATACCTTCTGCTTATATCTTTGTTAGAATATACTCCCACCCATGAGATTAGTGAACTCCATGTCTAGAGGAGGGAAAGAGTGTGCAGCTAATACAATCTGACTTTGCATTATCTATGAGGCCTGGGTCTGCTACCCCAACACAGAGTCAAACATCAACAGAAATTGACAAAAGTAGTTAAGATTTCTGATTCTGCAAAACAGCAATTTACTTGCAATTATATCTTTAAAATATCTATCTACCTGACAATTTTAGTTATCATATCGGTGTATGGTATTATTACAAGTAGACAAAGTGAAATGGAGAGTGTTGCTAGGTAAATAAACTTCTACCTCATTACAGCTCTATGATGAAACTGGTTGTATGCTAAATTATTATTAAAACTCTATGACCATTAAGTAATTAGTAATGATATAATAATATATGCATATTTAAGCATACAATAACTAAATTTCAAAATTGAGCTTCATTTAGTCAACATATGTTGAATATAGTTATTTATTTTTTTTTGACCTAATAGCTTTATTCAGCCAACAATAACATTACTAGCTGACATTTATAATGAGATTAAGTGCTGGTGAGGATCATTTGATCCTCACAACAATCTTGTGAGTAACAACTGTTCCCATTTTACAAATAAGGGAATTGAGGCAGAGTTAGCATGTGAAATGAGGAATTTATTTCATATTTTATGTTTTAATTTATTTATCTGTAAACTGAGTTAATAGAGTAAATGAAAGTCAATGATCCTTCCTGCTTTAAATTTATGATCATATCATCTTATAATTTTCCCAGGGTCATACAGAAGACAGAATTTGAACTCAGGTTTTCCTGACTCCCAGTCTAATGCTTCCTATATTAAGAACATTGACTTTGGCAGAAAGCTTTCCCTTGAAAATAATATGTTGCCTAGTAAATTGTCTTATCTAACAAAATACACAAATTCATGATGAACTATTTAAACACGAGGTTGTATGTGGCTTGTTCTGTCTTTGCATGCTTTTGTGATTTGTATCACTATTCACACAGTGGCTAGCCAACACTAAAATGTAATCTGCAAATGTGTAATCATTTGCCTCTAATTGGTCCTCAAAAGGTCAAAAACAAAAACAAAAAAAACCTTGCAATATTATTATCATTATTGTGCACCTTTTACCAATCCTGTCTCTCTTTTTTTTCCTATCTCTCTGTCATCATTATTCAGACAGACACACAAACATATACATTATTCTCTCAATAGATCAATAGGTTTAAAAACAAAACTAATCTACTAAAATAATACATTTGAAATTTGTTTTCAAAACTAAAATTGTTATCCACAGAAATCAAATCCTGGTACATTTTCAGTGTTTCTATTATACAAAAGTAAAATAACATTCTTTGAATGAATTTAAGAAGGCCCAGATAATTATTCTCATCCATCTTGCAGTAGATGTATAAATCCTGCATTAAAGATTTTGCAAGTTAAAGGAATATATTGGCCCCATAAAATACATTTAATGTCAGAGGGATTCAGATGAGGCATTGGAATAATAATTGAGAAAGCAAGTGATTTAAATTAGGGCTCAACGGTAGAGTCCAGCAAATCATTTTGCAGTTCTGTTCTCTCCACATTTATATATTTTATATAGATTATGTTAATAGGTGCTGAGAGATTCATATCTCCAGCAGTTTGAAATAAGTTCTAGTTACTTTACACTCCCTTTATCTCAAAGGGTAGTTGGCACAGTGTAAAATATTTTCATTATGACCCATTTGATATTTACTGAGTCTTTACTTTGGGTAGAATGGTATACTAGTTGGCATGGAGTCAAAGAAGTGTTCTAAACTCCTTGAGGGCAAGGACTCAAGTGATCCTAGAGTCTAGCACAGTGAGTTGAACAACATAGATATTTATGTTTATTGAGTTGAGTTGAATAAAATAGGAAGAGATGAAATCCTTCTGAAACTGTTTATAGTCTATATCAAAAGCATAAATATACTGAATGCCCAGGTTCTTATATTCCCAAAGGTGGAACCTGCAACTATTAACACATATTGGGTTGAATGTCCTACTACTCCCCCTTTGCTATGGATAAGCACTATTAACCAATAATATTTCACCTTAAGAAAATAATGGTATATTTAAAAAGCTTAAGCAAATCCATTTCACTTCATCTATTTTAATGGCATATGGCTACTTCCAAATAATTAATATTTTAATTTAAAATATTCTACTAAAGCAGGTCCAGAATTATTATGACCCAGTGCTTTTCCTTAAGCCTTACAATCATCTTTCTATCATTGTTAAAGACTTCTTTCACAGGGACACTTGGCTTGAACATATGTCCAGTTGGCAGAAGATAGCAACTCATACAAATGTCATCCTATTACATTGACTATCCTGGAAGTGAATAGCATACTGTATTTTCTTAAAATGAAATTTCACTGGAGCAGAAACTGTTTCAAAGATAGCCTGCCACAACTCTACAATATGCTATTCTTATTATTACTGATGGATTTTCATTTAAAAAATAGACTTGCTTCTAGATAATAACATTCTATCTGCACAATATATATACATATATATATATATATATCAAGTATGTATATATGAAAGAGAGAGAGAGAGAGAGAGAGAGAGAGAGAGAGAGAGAGAGAGAGAGAGAGAGAGAGAGGGAGAGAGGGAGGGAGAGGGAAAGGGAAAGGAAGAGGGAGAAAGTGAGTTGGAGTGAAGGAACCAGAGTTGATCTGTGACTCAGTTGTATCACTACTGTCTGCCTAAATTCTCTGCAACTTTTCAAAATACCAGGTTGATTAATAATCTACCTTTTTATAATGTCTGTGTATTAGTGCTAGGAAGGTGTAAGGAAAGCAAAGAATCTCCATTTAGGTATTGTTACTACTAGATAAGCATATTGATGACAGAAATATAGAAGAAAAAGGGAATGGGAAAGGTTATTATAAAGTAATGGCTTTTATTCCATTACCTAATTTTTTTTCCATTTTGCCATACCTTCATTTGTTCATCAAACAAAGAAGCTCTTGGGAGATAGGCTAACCCAGTTGTTTATGCAATCTGTGAAATTGTTTTGTTTCTTTGTTAATAATGCTTTTATGAAAACAAATTCATATCCAAATATTAAACAGTACTAAAGAAAAAATTATAACCTTAAATTCATATATTTATCAGAAATGATGGAATCAGAAAAAAAACAGCAAAAGCATTAGACTTAATCTTAGCTTGGCACATTCTACTATCTTCTGTTTGATGACTAGGCATGGTAGTTCATAGTTATTGGCTAAGAATGAAAGAGATGTAGTTTTTCCTGCCAAGAAATGGCTTTCTAACCACTAAAATCCAGAAAATAAAAGAAAATTATAGCTATTAATGCTTGAAACTTCAACCCAGAAGATAAGAGAATGTAAGAGCTCTTAAAGCTCAAAACCATACTAAGTTTGGGAGATAGATAGAGAAATTAATTTTAAATAGTACTTAAATATATTTACAGTTTAATGGTCAAGTGAGGAAAGAGATGAAAGCTATGGTGTTATATGGAGAAAAGATAATTGGAGGTTAATTTTAGGTTATGTTCATTACCATAGGGCAAGAGTGTACTATATCACCTATCAATACCAATATACTTTTCTAGGGAATATCCTGATATTTAATTTTTCGTTGTAATTTTCTTTGGAAGGAAATTAACAAAAAAATAAGAAAAAAAAACAACAAAAAAGTTTGATTTGATCAGATAACATTCACAACTAGCTCTAGGGATCTATAAGTTTTAAGTTCTTCCAAGGTGGTGTGATCTAAGGAGAGGTGTATTTAATACATTTTTCACCTATGCTCTAGTCTGTGAGTTACTATAAGCAATCCTTTCCCACCCTGAAACTATGAGCAGGCTCCCTTCCTTCACTGAGACCATAAATAATGGAGTAGGCTAGCAATCCTTCTCAAATTGTGACTGAGACCCAGGATTATAACCTGGATCTGTGTGTGACCAGTGAGATAGTCTTGTACTCAGAACCACCAAATAGACCCCTATAATTTCCTTCTTTCCATCTGTGGCTGAGAGCTCCAGAAACCTCTTCTGCTAATTTGACTTTCCTCAAGGCCTGTTCACAGTTGCAGGGGCTGTGTCTGCCTTGGCATGCTGATCTGCACTCCAGTCCCACTCTGATGAAATAGACTTTTCTTGCCAACATTTTAAGTTATCTTGGGCTGAAAATTTCTTTCATCTTATCCTTTTGTGTGTTTTTCCACTCCAGAATTCATTTTGAAGTGTTATATTAAAATTCCTTGGAAGGTAATTTGGTAGAATTCAGGCTCCCCCCAAAGTTCTTACCAATATTATCTTCTTTTTGAATCTCTAACCCTTTTGAGGTACTCTAGTACAATATTGCAGTAATCTAAAACAATCTTCTGTAGTAATAATGTTACAATACAGTAATAATATGTTAATGAAGCCCTATTTCTCCCTTTCTTTTAATGATTTTGGCATAAAAGGAAGAAACAAATATTTGGTAGATGAACATCTGAAAGTTGTTAGCCTTTTATAATCACTTCATCTAAGAATACAATGGCAAAATATGGTGTTATCAACATATTCTTCCTTACAAAGGAAATATACTATTATGAAAGATATTTTTTCTCAATTACATGTGATAACAATTTTCAACATACATTTTCTGAAGTTACATAATCTAAACAGTCTTCCTTTGTCCCTTAGACCGCCCCCACCCCCAGGAATGGTATATATTTTGATCTGGGTTATACATGTTTTATCATGTAAAATATACTTCCATATTGGCCATTGTTGTAACAGAATGTTCATTTAAAATCCCAAAATAAAACTGTAAATAAACCCATGGAAAGGATAATATGCTTGATCTGCATCATACTCCAGCAGTTCTTTCTCTGTAGGTGGAGAGCAGTCTTTTCTTCTTTTTTTTTTAATATTTTATCTGATCATTTCTAAGCATTATTCATTAAAGACATAGATCATTTTCTTTTCCTCCCCCCCCATAGCCAACGTGTAAATCCAATGGGCATTACATGTTTTCTTGATTTGAACCCATTGCTATGTTGATAATATTTTCATTAGAGTGTTCATTAGAGTGTTCATTTTAGAGTTTCTACTCTGTCATGTCCCCTCAACCGCTGTATTCAGGCAGTTGCTTTTCCTCAGTGTTTCCACTCCCACAGTTTATCCTCTGCTTATGAATGGTGTTTTTTTTTTCTCCTAGATCCCTGCAAATTGTTCAGGGACATTACACCGCCACTAATGGAGAAGTCCATTATGTTCAATTATACCACAGTGTATTAGTCTCTGTGTACAATGTTCTCCTGGTTCTGCTCCTCTCGCTCTGCATCACTTCCTGGACGTTGTTCCAGTCTCCATGGAATTCCTCCACTTTATTATTTCTTTTAGCACAATAGTATTCCATCACCAACATATACCACAATTTGCTCAGCCATTCCCCAATTGATGGGCATCCCCTCATTTTCCAGTTTTTGGCCACAACAAAGAGCTCAGCTATAAATATTTTTGTACAAGTCTTTTGTCCATTATCTCTTTGGGGTACAGACCCAGCAGTGCTATGGCTGGATCAAAGGGGAGATATTCTTTTGTCACCCTTTGGGCATAGTTCCAAATTGCCCTCCAGAATGGTTGGATCAGTTCACAACTCCACCAGCAATGAATTAATGTTCCTACTTTGCCACATCCCTTTCCCCTCCCAAAGGTCTGACATGTATACTATTCTGTGTTTACCCAATTTACTTATGGTTTCCTTCTTTATGTTTAAGTCACTCACCCATTTTGAGTTTATATTGGTGTAGGGTGTGAGGGATGATCTATTCCTAGTCTCTCCCACACTGTCTTCCAATTTTCCCAGCAGTTTTTATCAAATAGTGGATTTTTGTCCCAAAAGCTGGGATCTTTGGGTTTATCGTATACTGTCTTGCTGAGGTCGCTTTCCCCCAGTCTACTCCACTGATCTTCCTTTCTGTTTCTTAGCCAGTACCAAATTGTTTTGATGACTGCTGCTTTGTAATATAGTTTAAGGTCAGGGACTGCAAGGCCCCCATCATATGTGTTTTTTTTTTTCATTATTTCCCTGGATATCCTTGATCTTTTGTTCTTCCAAATGAACTTTGTTATGGTTTTTTCTAAATCAGTGAAGAAGTATTTTGGTAGTTCAATGGGTATGGCACTAAATAGATAAATAAGTTTGGGTAGGATGGTCATTTTTATTATATTGGCTCATCCTACCCATGAGCAGCTAATGTTTTTCCAATTGCTCAAGTCTAGTTTTAGTTGTGTGGAGAGTGTTTTGTAGTTGTGTTCATATAGTTCCTGTGTTTGTCTCGGGAGGTAGATTCCTAGGTATTTTATTTTGTCTAAGGTGATTTTGAATGGGATTTCTCTTTCTAGTTCTTGCTGCTGAGCTGTGTTAGAGATATATAGAAAAGCTGATGATTTATGTGGGTTTATTTTGTATCCTGCAACTTTGCTAAAGTTGTTGATTATTTCAATTAGCTTTTTGGTTGAATCTCTAGGATTCTTTAAGTAGACCATCATGTCATCTGCAAAGAGTGATAACTTGGTCTCCTCCTTGCCTATTTTGATGCCTTCAATTTCTTTTCCTTCTCCAATTGCTACTGCTAGTGTTTCTAGTACAATGTCAAATAGTAGAGGTGATAATGGGCATCCTTGTTTCACTCCTGATTTTATTGGGAATGCGTCTAGTTTATCCCCATTGCAGATGATATTAGCTGATGGTTTTATATATATACTGTTTATTATTTTTAGGAATGACCCTTCTATTCCTATGCTTTCTAGTGTTTTTAATAGGAATGGATGTTGTATTTTATCAAATGCTTTTTCTGCGTCTATTGAGATAATCATGTGGTTCTTGTTGGTTTGCTTGTTGATGTGGTCAATTATGTGGATGGTTTTCCTAATATTGAACCAGCCCTGCATCCCTGGTATAAATCCGACTTAATCATGGTGGATGATCCTTCTGATCACTTGCTGGAGTCTTTTTGCTAGTATCCTATTTAAGATTTTTGCATCTATATTCATTAGGGAGATTGGTCTATAGTTTTCTTTCTCTGTTTTTGACCTGCCTGGTTTTGGAATCAGTACCATGTTTGTGTCATAAAAGGAGTTTGGTAGAACTCCCTCTTTGCTTATTATGTCAAATAGTTTGTATAGTATTGGGATTAACTGTTCTCTGAATGTTTGATAGAATTCACTGGTGAATCCATCAGGCCCTGGGGATTTTTTCTTAGGAAGTTCTTTGATGGCTTGTTGGATTTCATTTTCTGATATGGGATTATTTAAGAATTCTATTTCTTCTTCTGTTAGTCTAGGCAGTTTGTATTTTTGTATATATTCATCCATGTCATCTAAATTGGGCAAAGTAATTTTTAATGATTGCCTTAATTTCCTCTTCATCAGAGGTGCTGTCCCCCTTTTCATCTTTGATGCTGTTAATTTGCTTTTCTTCCTTCCTTTTTTTAATTAGATTGACCAGTATTTTGTCTATTTTGTTTGTTTTTTCAAAGTACCAGCTTCTTGTCTTATTTATTAAATCAATAGTTTTATCACTTTCGATTTTATTAATTTCTCCCTTAATTTTTAGGATTTCTAGTTTGGTTTTCTGCTGGGGGGTTTTAATTTGATCACTTTCTAGTTTTTTCATTTGCATTTCCAATTGATTGATCTCTGCTCTCCCTAGTTTGTTAATATAAGCATTCAGGGATATGAATTTACCTCTGATTACTGCTTTGGCTGCATCCCAAAAGGTTTGAAAGGATGTCTCGCCATTGTCATTTTCTTCGATGAAATTATTAATTTTTTCTATTATTTCTTCTTTAACTAAATGATTTTGGAGTATCATATTGTTTAATTTCCAATTGGTTTTTGATTTGGTTTTCCATGAGATATTTTATGTTCTCTTCTAATTTCTTGGTATTTTGGCTTTGCTTTATTAATTCTTGCTCTTTTACACGATCGTTGTCTTCCAGTTGCCTGATTTTGGCCTTTAAAGCCTGGTTTTCCTTTTCAGTTTGGTCACACAAGTTTTGTAGATGCGTGAATTTCTTTTGCATTATTTCCCACTTTTCCTCCCAGAAGGCTTCCATCTTTTTGGTCATTTCTGATTCAAATTCTTCATGGGTTTGGGGAGAGTTTCCATTTCCTTTGGAAGGTTTCGGAGCATTTTCTTGTGTATCGTCTTGTATCTCCTCTGTATTTTGTATTTTGGCTCCATAGAATGTGTCCAAAGTCTCCCTTTTCTTCTTATTTTTCTTGGGATTTTGGGGCTTCTGTGCTTCTGTGGAGTTTGCCATCTCTGAATGGGGAAGATTAGCTTTTCTTATCTCTGTCTGGTGTTCAGAGGCTTTAGTCCTGGGCAGATTGTCCGTTCTATGAGGTTTCCCTGAGTTGAACAGAGTATGCCTTAAGGCAGTGACTTTCACTGGAACTGGAATGGAAGGATCTGGCCAGGGGGTTACACTCTCCCCTGGCTCTCTCTGTTTCCCTGCTGTTTGGGTGCCCCCTCCACTGGGTCGGCTGGTTGCTTTCCAGAAGTTGCCTTCAGAATAGCTGGCCCTGAGGTTGTCTTGCCGCCCAGATGGTTACTGTTGTTTTAGACGACGCTGCTCTCTGAGTGGGGAGGGGCCCCAGCTTCCTGGAGCCCTGGACTCTGCGTTCCTTCCCCTTAGGTCCGAGTGTTCTCAGGTTCTTGCTTTTGAGGGGAGCCGTACCTTTTGATCCAGGTCCAGGTCCAGAAGGAGGATTCCCAGGGTCTATGCTGTTAATTGTTTTGAATTTCGGCGCCCTAGGAGCCTATAGTTTGAGCTTGGTCGGGAAGGGTTTCCAGAGATCTGAACTTTAGCTTTCTCTTAGCCGCCATCTTGCCGTCTTTTCTTCTAAGTCCTTCAGGATTGTCCCAGATCATTGTATTGCTGAGAAAAACATTATCTTATTATCAATAAGCATGACTAATTTGGAGACTGATTTAAATATTTATGTTAATATTATTAGCCAGTCAATAAGTGACATGCTTTGGATGGAGTAAAATCCTGATGACCAAAAACTATCATATACAGTTTGTTTGTTCCCATCTCCAACTCCTTTCTCCATTATGCCTCACAGGGTGCCAAGTATATTGTGATTCTCAAGAAATACTTCAGATTCTAAAAAGAAGGTTACATTTTGAATAAACTTTAAGAGATCATCCAGTGCAATCAATTTCAAATAAGGAAACTGAAGCATAGAGACTAGAAATGACTTGCCCAGTTTTCACAATTTGGTTTGTCTACAAAATAAAATAATAATAAATGAACTAAATTTAAAAGCCAGGTCCTTTGACTCCAAAATCAATATAAGCAAAACCCTATATTATGACCTTGCTACTGGGAAGATCATATTCTATGAACTAAAATTTCTGAACACACTCATATTAAGTTCATTAAAAAAGAACTTAAAAAACTACTCAAATTATAATTACTTCTTTAACAATATTCTGTTAAGGTATAATTTGTCAACTTAATGGATCTGTGTTGTATGAATGGTTCGTGTTAACAGTGCAAAATATGAAATAAAGACTGGAAAAAAGTGAGTAATCTTTGAAATGTTTTAGTGTAAATTTGTATAGAATATATAAGCTTCCTGACAAAGGTTTAAATCTTCCCTATATGATGTTTTCAATATCATGGTATTAAGATGTAAGATTTTGGTTGATTTCATTAACTTAAGAAACATTCCTTTCCCCCTCCTTTATTAGACTCTTTAATTTGGGGTCTAGCTTTAGGGTATCTTATCATATTGAGTTTTATATCTCCTACAGTAATTACTTTTGGAAGCACACTGGGAAATGGAAATAAAGTTGGTGAGTTTATGGTCTTTTTAAAAATATGTAATTAAAAGTCATAAAAGTACAATTTAGTTACTGAGCACAAAGGATTCCCAAACAGAAATATTTAGGGAAAATTTTCTATCCTGCTTGAGTGCCTTTGTCTTTGGAGGTAAAGTTCTCTGTTCTAAAGACTAAAGACAATAACATGCAGCAAATTATAAAAATGAAATACTGCCCCCACTGTGATTAAAATTGCACTTATTTGAGCTGAGTCTTATAAAATATACCAAAGCTCCTTCCTGCATGGTGTTGGGCATTAAATCTTACCTTGATTTATGGTGTTGCAAACTTTTGAAGGCATTCTTTTTAAAGCACACACTCAGTCACAGCTGAATAGTTCACTAATGTACTATATTCCCTGATGAGCCAACCAATTTAATATCTTTGCCAATGCCAGTTCCTGAACAATGCAGTCTTCCTCATTGGCATTCCAGCCCAATAGCTAATAACAATTAGATTTCTTCGCAGTATTGTATTTTGCTATTGTCATTCTAACAACAGATGCTTTCCTTATAATCCAGCGAATTGACTCAAATGTAAATGTCAAGCAGAGCTCCTGAACAAGTGGCCCATGAACTTCTACTAGGGAAAAGGAGAACACATCTGTCTCATCATCATAGATTGTTATTCATTTTATTTAATTTCAGCATTTTGCATAATTTTTAATAATTTTTCAATTTCTGAATCCAGTTGCCTCTGGTGAAATTTATATTTCTCTAGGAAAATATGGAGGCTTTCTCCCTCTCTCCTTCTTGGGTCTACCAACATCTACCTCATTTCTCAGGCTAACAACTTATATCTCATTTTCAACTCCTCATAACTTCCACATATTTGATCTGTTGCCAAAACCTGTGATATCACTTGCATATTCACCCTTATCTCATATGTTACTGTGATGATGATAATGTAGGAACTCACCTCCTCACACTTGGAATAATCAAACAGACTACTGACCTCCCTGCCGCAAGTATTTCCCCAGTGTTGTCAATCTTCCAACTGTATTGTTTGACCACCTCAGGTTAAGTTGTCAGAAGTGACTTTCCCATGAAACTCAAGCATTCAAGGCATGGAGATATTGGAGACAGGATTACAGAAAGAATGGTGCAGCTAACCTGCCTAGTATGGAAGCTTTAAGGAGCCAGAATGCCTGGGACTCCAAATTGGCTTTAAATTGGAATTATTCTGTATAGATACTGAACTGAATTATGAACATAATCAATCCTCTTCTCTTCAGAGACTGAGTAGGTACAAGAGGAGAAGAAGGGTTGTGCCTCCCATATATAGGGGAAGTAAGTGTGCATATTTGTTATTCCATTAAGGTAAATATTTTTGTGTAAAACCTAATTTTACTTTTAGTGACAAATGGACTTGAGTTAGAATAGTCCTACCCCCTATATTTGGAGAAACCATGAGTGAGGTCTGGAGGGATAAGCAAAGAATCTAGACACTCCCAGGACTATAAAAGATACCAGTGAATACAGAGGAGAAAAGGGAAATATAACTTACCTGGCCTTCAAGGAGTGAGAGTCATGGTAATAGGTCATAGATCAAATATGATGACTTTTTGTCATCCAAAGCTCTTTATACCCTAGGTCCTTATACCAACCCACATACTCTTTAATCCAATGAAAGTGTTCTCTTTGCTGTTGTATGACCTAGACATTTTACCTCTCAACTGGTTATTTTCATTGACTGTCCCTCATGGATCAAATGTTCTCCCTCCTCATCTATGCCTCTTGGTTTATCTGGTTTATCCATATCCTTGCTAAAATTCTATTTTTTGTGGCAAGTCTTTCTTAATCTAGTACTTTCTTTCCATTGATTATTTACTATTTATCTGATACATCATAGCCTATATAAATTCAGTTCACACATGTATTTTGTTTGCCCAAAAAGCCTACTGTTGAAAAATTTTGGAGCTATTCTAAGAGCAGTCTTTTAGGCAAGTAATTTATATGACAAAAACATTTAAGAACAGAAATTATGGGGGCAGCTGGGGAGCTCTGTGGATTGAGAGCCAGGTCTAGAGATGGGAGGTCATAGGTTCAAATCTGGCCTCAGACACTTCCCAGCTGTGTGACCCTGGGCAAGTCACTTGACCCCCATTGCCTAGCCCTTACCACTCTTCTGCCTTGGAACCAATACATAGTATTGATTCCAAGATGGAAGGTAAGGATTTTTTAAAAAAAGAACATAAATTACTGTAAGATAGGTTGGGTGGGGATGGCACCTTTTGTATATATATATACAAGCAATTGATTCAATAACAAATTGAATGATGTGAAGCTACAAAAGATGTTATTGAAAATTTAATATGGAGGCAGGCCACATTTGGACAGGCTGAATAAGCTTGAAGTGAAATCCTTATATGTGACTGGGTACCAAAATATTGAATTGAGTATGTGGATATTTACAAATTTACTTTTTAATTATAGAATTAAATGCAAGCTTGTGAAATCATCATGTCCATTCTTCTTTCTCTATGAAAGACTATATATATCTATATGTATCTATATCTATATCTATATCTATATCTATATCTATATCTATATCTATATCTATCTATATATATATATATAGATATCACTGAAACACTAACCTCTAAAAGGAACTAATAATGACAGCACATTTTCTAATTATAATTTTGAATACCAAAATTTTAGTATCCAAAAAAATTTAAAAATGTTTACAAGGCTAAAGTGGGATAGCTAGATGGCTCAGGGATAGTGATCCAGTTCTGGAAATCCATTCAAATGTGGCCTCACACACTTTCTCGCTGTGTTACCCTCAGTATCTCACCTGTTCTTCAGCCTTGGAACCAATACTTAGAATTGATTCTAAGATAGAAGGAAAGGAATTTGGTTTTTCTTTTAAGAATATGGTAAGGAAGATGTAGTAAGATGATGGCACAAAATCACATTTTTTTTCCATTTCATTCACTTAGCCATCTTTAGCTTTTAAGTATCTGCAGGAATATACCACAAAGCAAAAGAGAGAGAGAGAGGAGAGAGAGAGAGAGAGAGAGAGAGAGAGAGAGAGAGAGAGAGAGAGAGAGAGAGAGACAGAGAGAGACAGAGAGAGACAGAGAGAGACAGAGACAGAGACAGAGACAGAGACAGAGACAGAGAGACAGAGAGAGAGAGGGAGAGAGAGAGAGAGAGAGAAATAGTTTGACAAAAAAATCTTATTTAATTCAAATGATAGTTCTATTTTTGTAATAAAAATCACCAATTCATTGATCTGACCAATCAATTTTGTGTTAATACCATGTCATCATAGAGAGCAATTTAGTACCAATTCTTTTTATGTACCTAAATTATTTTTATGTCAGTCACTCTACTTGTTCCATTGATTTTGTACAATCTTTCTTGCTGACTTCTTTTGAAATAACACCTTAGTTTTAAGTTTCTTGGCAGATGCCCATGTAGCTTGCAAGTGTAGTCAGAAATGAAAATGAGCATGTTAATTAGTTGGTGGCAGCTGGAAGGTTAACTTTCATCTGCCAGTTAACATTGGGTCTGTGTCATTTGGAACAGGTGTGAAATAATTGATAGGTTATAGTAGATTGCTAAAAAATGTAGTTTACCATCTTCTGAGTAATTTGGAGAATTTTGTGTATTTGGAGTTGCTGCAACTTTTTGAAACAATAATCCAAATTTATTCAAAGAAGATTTCTCAAAATAAAATAAGCCTCTGGAGCCTGTTTCCTTCTCTATTTGATATTTCCTTAGAGTGGAGATAGGAGAAGCTTCAGAAATAATTAGACATTTAAGTGGCCAGGGAAATTAGACATGGGCCTTATAAGGAGTACCTCCTTTGGTGAAATATCCACCCCAGGCTATTTCTTCCCCCTCACCCCCAGATTACATGTTAATACAATTTTCAATAATCATTTTCTGAAATTTTGTGATTCATGTTTTCTCCCTCCCACCTTTCTCTTCCCCAAGATGGCAAATAATAGGACCTGAATTATACATGTATTATCATATAATACATAATTCTACATTCATAATAATATGTTGCTTACAGTAAATAGAAATTCATAGAGGAAACAAAATGTAGAATGATATGCTTCTAACAACATCCAGACTGTCAATTCCTGCTATGGCAGTGGACAGTCTTTTTCATTAGGAGATTGTTGTTGTCCTGGATTCTTGCTCTGCTGAAAATGGATCATTCTCACATGATCATCATTCTTTATTGCTGTTACTTTATAAAACATTCTCCTATACCAGACTATTCCTGCTATTGCTTGGTGCTATCCACAAGAAGACAAAGATAGATTCAATCCATCTTCCACAGAAGAAGGCAAACCTTCCACTCAATCATCTCAGGAAGTAGGGTCTGACTCAAAATGAAGCAAATAGGAATAATCCTTGTAGAGAGCATTTGAGGGAAACTGTAAATTTTAGGAAGAGACCTAGAAAATCATGTTGAAAGAATAAACATATCGAGCATGTATATCATGATGAGGAACATGCCAAGATAATAAAAACATTTCCACTTCATTGTCATTCCTTACAAATAACATTACATCTCCTGTCTCTGTGACTTTGCACTAGTTACTCCCCAAACTCAAAATGAAATCACTTCTCTTCTCAGCCTCACAGAATCTCTCATTTCCTTCAAGGGCAAGCTCAAGAACATTTCCTACTTGAAGTCTTTCCTTATCCTCTGAACAATTAGTATTCACCATTCTAAAATTATCTTGTGTTCATGATAGATAGATAGATAGATAGATAGATAGATAGATAGATAGATAGATAGGTAGGTAGGTAGGTAGGTAGGTAGGTAGGTAGGTAGGTAGGTAGGTAGATAGTAGGTATATAGGCAGCTAGGCAGCATAATGGATACTGTGCTGGGCCTGAGTTCAGGAAGACCTAAGTTCAAATCTGACATGGCATTTACTAGCTTCATGACCCTGATCACACCACTTACCCTTCATTGCCTCAGTTTTCTCATCTGTGAAATGAACTAGAAAAAGAAATGACAAACCACTCTAATATTTTTACTAGGAAAACCCAAAATGTGGACATGAAGAATCAAACATGACTGAAATAATTAAATAAATATGTTGATGTATATTATATATATATATGTATACACACATATATATGTACTTATTAAATATAATAATAAATAGTTCACACACATTTATTTATATGTAAGCTATTACCACTGGTAGACTGTAAACCCCTTCAGGGTGAGCACCTTATCAATTTTTATCATAGCCACAGTATCTAGTACAAAATATAGCATCCAGTAACTATTTGAAAAAAAATACTTGTTGAATGATTAATGAGAACCACAGAGTGAACCAAATTCCAAATGTCAAGAGTAGGGAATTCCAAGGAGACACATGAAATTACTCAATAGAAAATTAAAAGATATAAACAAAACAAGAAACTTTCATGGTGAATCCCACGAGATCCAGGGCTTTGTCCATTTGTATCCAAGTCATTCCACATTGACAATGTAGAAAATTTGTTCTGGTACAGATAAACAACTAACAAATATAAAGGAGTATAACTATCAGGAGGACTTTTTCTCTCTCATACTCTTCTCTTAATTATTTTTATTGAGGTAGCTATTGTCTCCATTCAATCTCAGGTATTTTGCCTGAGTCTTGCTAACATAAATGCATGCTATATCTTGTTTTGACAGTTTCCCACCTTATTTTAAGTTGCAATGGCTTTTCCTTGCTTTCATATGACCTTCTTTATCTAATCTACCGACTTTGTGCATGTTTGGAGAATGTATTAACTCCAAGATGAAGTTCAATCTCTCCCACTCCAAAAACAAACTATTTTTTTTTTCTAAATTATCTCTGCAGTAGTATTAGGATAACAGAACAAACATGGATAGTAGAAGGAAAGGACACATGATAAAATTTTTGAGGTTTAGGTAGTAACCTGGAAGAACAGAGTTTAGAAAATGGTTCTCCTAGAGAGATAGAAGATAACAAGGGCATATACCAAGACAATAAAAGCAAGTGATACTAAAGACCATGGGGAATGGGGATACCACAAGAAAATTTTGAACCTTTTGTAATGCAGAACCTAAACCATGCATAGTAGAGTACACTACAGATGAGTTTTGTATAAAATCATTCCAAATACTTTTGATGCCTAATAAATGACACAACTCTAAGTTCTATTAAGATGGACAAATAATTTCTTGACAGTTCTCACTTTAAACACCTTTACAATTATACCTTTCTCAAGGTAGTCAGTAAAAAATATTTTATAAGTAAAGAATATACTTTCAGATTCTCTAATATTGAATATGGGCAGCTATAACCACATAATAAAAGTTAAATTGTTTAGTGTACAGTACCTACAGTATAAAACTCAGGCAAAAAGCCATGAAATAAGGATATGAACCCTGTAGAAGGTAATTAGTGACACTGAAGGTCTATTTGAGGAAAAATTATAGCTTTTAATCATTTTAAGAGGGCAGGCACAGGAATGCTTTGATCAGATAAAACCCACAAGGCAAAGGAGTAAACACCAGGCATCATAATGTACAATACAGTTAGTATAATGATTTTACTGTCATGGCAGTTCACTTTATCATTTAATCCTATATTATCAAAGTCTGACATTGTAATTTCCTTTCTACCTAATTGATATTCTTCCAACACAAGGTATGTGAAGTTTCATATCTTGATGTGGGGTTTGTCATTCTGTTCATTGGTTGTACAAATACAAACATGCAGAAATCTTATTAAAATGTCACTATTTCTGAGCTGACTTTGGTAGAAATGCTGTTATTTAGATGTAAACTGATTGTCACAACACTAACATTTCTTATTCTCCCAAATTTTCATTTCAGGCCAGCCTGCTTCAGAAGTCTACAGCTGTCAAATCTCCCATCTCTTTCTCTCTCTGATCCCTGGAGCAGATGCACTCTGTTTGCTCTTATAATAAAACATGTGTCTGTCCTTTAGCTGATTACTGTATCAACCAAAACATAACAAGATAATTCTGACTATCAAAAGACTTGTGCATCTAACAGTATCTTAAGCTCCTTTTTAGAATAGGGCAATTTCTTTGAGTTCCAAAAATGAGTGTCTTGGTTTAAGCATTCAAAATTAAGCTGTAACAGTCAAGTCTTTATTATCCAATTGACTGGGGAAAGGAATAGTCCAAAAGTATTTATGTATGATTTTCATACATTTCCCAGATCCCAGGTCATTTTCTGAGTATACTCAGAGAAAAAAACAAATAAACAAACAAACAAAAAAAAAAAAACTAGCTTAGTACATGAACAAAGAATATGTATTACAAAGTTAGATCAAATTCATTTGTAGTCCTAAGGATTGTTCTTAAAATTGGGCAAGAAATGTTTATTTAAGTGTTATTTATAATATGTATAAATAGAAAAATAATTCTTTCATATATGTATGCATTCATATATATATATGTATATATATATATATACATTTACCTGCATGAGTATTTACACACACATAGACACATTTATTATAAACATATTCTCCATTTTACTTGTATATGCAGAATTGAAACCTCATGATATCAGAGATATATATAATTTATATATTTTTCCTTATCACAAAGGCAATCCATTTTACACAGTAGACACATAATTAAAACTTGAATGAACAAATCAATAACTGTTTCATCAAAAGATGGGTACAAATCATTTAATTGAATTAGATTTTTAAATTCAATAGGTACAGCATATATTATTTAAAACAAGGGATATTGTATGTTGAAAAATCCCTTTGAAAAGTAATTAGTATTTATTTTATGAATTTGAACTTTCAGCTTTCTTTTGGCAAAAAAAAAATCTTTGGTTAAGGAAGTTATGTATTGGATTTTGATTTGAGTATGGTTAATTTTCACTTTTTCATAATTTTTTAAAGAAGAGATTTCAAAATTGGAGATGGCCTTCATATATGTATGCATATATATATATATGTAGCAGTATGTGTATAAATATACATAAACATAAATAATGTTAATTTTTAGTTTTCTAAGTCAATATGAGTCTGCAAGGATCCATTTCTATTTGAATTGGATACATATTGTTGCTCCAAAGCAAGGTTTGAGAGCATTCATTTTCTGTACTTTCTTTATGGGAGGAAAAAAAGTCTAATTTAGCTCCAGCATATCTTGCACAAAATAGGAGTTCACATATATATTTCCTAAATGAATTGTTTCTTCAACAAATACTCATACTCAAACCTTCTATCAGTGCATGGATATGACCCACTGTGGATAGACAATCACCAAACAGGATTAGAAAGAGTGGAATCAGCTAGAGAGAGACTTTTAACTACCCCAAACTTTTCTTAAAACAAAGTCTATATCTTTAACATCAATATTCCCCTAATGATTCTGTCTAGGGTTCATCATGTAATGGAATACTACAATCTATAAAGGATTTAAATTGTAGGTCACTCAAGTGGAAATGGAAAGGGACATAGTGGGCATGAGTAGGAAAATATATATTATAATTTAAGAATTTCATGGGAGATTGAATAAATAAAAACAACAAATATTGAGTATTCACTATGTGTTCAACATTAAGGGCCAGGGTTACTAAAAGGAAAAAAAACACAATAAACATTACACTAAATCTACTCATTCATACTATAATTGGAGAAGACAGCATATATATATATATATTCATATAGGTATATATATGAATATATAATTAAACTTAAGAATGGATAGAAACTCCTGGAAGTCCTAAGGATAAAAAGACATTTCAGATATCCAATTATCTACAATTTTTAGCATCAAAAATGATGGCAAATTCTGAAGGATATTAGCATGGTGGAAGGGCAGATGTTAAGTCCTGGTGAAACTCTCTCTTGCTTGAAACTGTACAATTGGTGACTTTCAGAACTTATCAAAGTAGTGTAAATTTCCTTGTCATTCTTCCTGCCTCAGAATCTTAAATGGAGTCTGAAGGGACCATAATCCTTTGGGGAAGGGCAAAGGAAAGAGGAAGAAGAATATCCACAATATATAAGTAGAACAAGAAGTCATTGAAATATAGACTAATAATTACATATAAATTTATCTGTTAAATTAGCATAAATCTCCTACACCAATTCCTTCAGGCCAAGAATAATATAAGTATTTGACTAAAAAAAAATGACTGACAGCCACTTTAATACATAAACTTGGTGTAACCCTGGGATCCCCACAATGTCAAGAGAACTAGAGGAAATGTCCCACAACATTTTCTTGTAGATTGTCTATAGAAAAATAGAGTCAAGTTTTAGGGGACATGAAGGCATAAATGAGTTGGGATCAACACTTCTGTAGGAAGTCCACAAGAATAAGATCATGGATGCATCAAAATATAAATGGAATTTTATGTTTTATAAAATTTTGGTTGTTGTTTAGTCATGTCTGAATCTTTGTGACCTCATCTGGGATTTTCTTGGCAGAAGTAATGGAGTGGTTTTCTATGTCCTGCCTCTACTCATTTTAGAAATGAGGAAACCCAGACAAACACGTTTAAGAGGTTTGCCCAGGAGTCCTCCCAATTCCATACTGGGCCCATAATAAATTAGGATACCTTAAAAGTGGCAAGGAATAGAAATTCTCTTGGGTTACAAATACATAGGTTACAGACTCTCTCTACAAATGTAGATTGATGTGTGTGTGTGTATATACATATATATACATATATATATGTATATATATATGTCTGTGTATATGTATATGTATATTTGTGGTTGTATGTATTTTGCATTATTGATAGTTCTGTACCCAGATATAGATACAGATATAGATACATAGACATACATTACTATGTCCAAGGCAGTAGGTAATCAAAGTAATATAAATTGAAGAAAATGCTGCCTCTGTCCTTAATATGGCCTACAGTTCAGATTAACAGACAATTCATAAGTCAAGACTGTAGGTAATAAATGGAACATAGAATGAATGATCAAAGTTCGATTTCCGCCTGAATTTTAGTTCTACAAAATGGATAAATTCTCTGGGTACAGAACTAAAAGAAGGACCACAGAAATAGGGTAGGAGATGAAAAGTGGATAAAAAACTTTATTGTTTTGTTTTCATGCTTCCTGTTTTGAATGGATCCCTAGAGTGACACAATGGAAAAAAAAACAACAACAGTATATTGAATTGTAGGCAAAAGGAGCATATAAAAACATGTCTTATTCTCTCACAAATAATCCAAACTGTGACTCTCCATCCTCATTTTTTCCCTTCCTGGTATAATGGAAAGATTGAGGGGCATGGGGTACACTAGATATGGAGATAAAAGACCTAGGTTCAGATTCTGATCAGCTGCTTACTAAAGAAGCTTTATGTTCCTAAATGACCACTATTTTATAAAATAATGATGCAGTAACATTATAGCCTACTCCAAAAGGTTTTGGTAAAGATCAAATAAAATTACGTGAATATAAAGAGAGATATGAAGATACAAATCTATAAAATATACCTAAATAAATTTGTAAATAATAATAGGAAATTAAATCCTAGTTATTTATTAGTTTTATAAACTGATTTGAGACTTCTCTGGTTTCCCCAATTTCTTATCTCCTCCCTCTTGAGAAAGTTTAAAAAATCAGTTAGAATCACCTCTTGAATTTCGTTTTCTGAAAAGATGATCAGAGAAGAAATACTCAAGTAAAGATTTAAGAATCAAGTCATGATTCAAATAGTATGAGTTCAGAAAAATCTGGAAAGATTTATATGAACTGATAAAAAGTGAAGTGAACAGAACCGGGAGAAGAATATATATGGTAACAGAAATGTTATATTATGATCAACTCTTCAGGACTAAACTATCATCAGCAAAACAAGATCCCCAGATATACAAAAGAAACCCATGATTAAACATGCTATCTATAGTCAAAGAAGAAAGTTTTGGGGTCTTACTGCTTAGCAAAGCATGCCATCTTCCACTTTATTTCCTTCATGAGTTTTTTTTTACTGTATTGCGATATGCATTTTCTGTCAGAGAATGGGCAATAGGGAAATACATATTTCATGAAAGCACTATTATAATATCTAGCAAAGGATTTATCACCATGGGGCATGGGTGAGAGGAGGAAAATCTAAATCCTAAAATGTTAGAAAATAATTGTCAATTATTTTTCTATACGTAACTGAAAAAAATAATTTAAAAAATCAAGTCATGATTGAGGGGAAAGTAGAAAAGGAATTCACAAGAAAAAAGCATTACAACAATAACAAATAGCCCATCCCATCAGTCAGTCTTATACAGCTATATAGAAGACCTAAAAGAATGAATAAAAACATTTTCTTTAGTAAGCTACATATATACAGCATCTGGGCTACAATGGTAGAGTTGTGGGGAAAAGTACAATGAGATTTAAAAAAAAAAGGAGTAAAAAATAGTCAAAAGAAACTCCTCTGAACAGATCTAAAAAATATATCAGACTTCTTAAAGGGAAATCTAAGAAAAAGCCACAGCAAGGCATATTTCCAGGCCATGTCATCATAGAAAGATAAATAGAGAAGTCTTGTTACAAGAATATATATAATATCCATATAATGCTAGTATAATTATTAAAAATAATTGTTGACCCTGCAGATCTCTAAAAGGATATCAAAGAATCCCAATCCTAGGCATCCTTAAACCACACCTTGAGGACAACATTGTTCCATTCAGGACTCACAATCTCCTGGACTACTGGTGAAGTGGAACCTTCTCTCAGGCAGAAAACTCTCCTGTGACAAGGTCAAAACTTGGGGTTTCTACCTCTCAACTAAATAAACTAGGGATTTCTAGATTTCCATGTTGACAAATGATATCTGTAAATCTCCTATTAAAGACCTTTTTTTTTTTTTAGTGAAGAGACATCACGTCATCTAGTATAACACTTTCAGTGTAGATATAGAAAATGAGTCCTTGTGATATAAAATTAATTATCTAAGTAACAAGTGTGGTATAATAGAAAAAGCTCTTGGTTTGGAGTTAGAAAACCTGTACCACACCATATTCCATGTTTGACATTTACTATTATGGGACTAGGCAGGTAGGTGATACACTGGATAGAGTATTAGCCCTAGAGTCAGGAAACCCTGAGTTCAACTCTGCTCTCACTTAACTGTCTGGGGATGTGATTTAACCCTGTTTCCCTCGATTTCCTTATCTATAAAAATAAGCTGGAGAAGGCAATGATAGCTTTGCCAAGAAAATCCCAAATAATTAAAAAAAAAAGAAAATTCCAAATGTAGTCATAAAGTATCACACAGGAGTGAAAAACTGAATGACAACAGATTCATGTTACTAAACAAGTCATAACCTCCTTGGACTCAATTTCCTCAGTTAAAAAAAAAAATGAGCCATATTATATGACTTCTTAGGTACTTTGTGTTGAGTCCAGGACTTGGACCCAGTTCCAATGATTTTTCTACAGTACATGATTTAAGTTCTCCAAGGGAAGGGGTGACAGATGTTTACATTTGTCACTTTAGCATAAATTTATATATATATATATATATATATATATATATATATATGTATATATGATTCATTTCCTGCTTAATAAGTGAGACCAGAGTAGCACTAGATTCCTGGGAAGGGGAAATAGAGAAGTAAAGGAGGGGATGGGGGAAGAGAAAGTGCCAAACAAACTTTAAGACATCCCCAAATTCTTTGGTCTGGTTCCAACTAAGTTTTTCAAGAGTCTATTTGATATCCTCTCTTGTCACTCAAAGTTTAATATTACAGGCAGGTTCTAGGACTTTTTTACCCAGATCTCTGTGGCCAAATCATTTCTGGAAATTCATTTCTTGCCCTGAAGGGTGGAGAGGGACCATCCAAAGGTACCTCCTGCCTTCCTGCCTGTTTGAGAGTAGTTTACCCCACAAGGCCTTCTCTTTTGGGTTATTTTGAAGCTTTTCAGTCCACTTTGGTAATCAGACTCCACACAGGAGCTACAAGATGAGCAATTTCCATGCAGCTGCAAAGAAGAAAACAGATCTGACCTTTAAGTTTGAAAGCATGCAAAAGATCATCTTGAAAAACAGACTGATTGAAAAGTGAAACTTTCCCTCTCTGCATAGCAGGAAGTTAACTGCTGGTTTCCTTTAAGCTTTTCAGTAGCCTTCCATCTACATAACACTCATTTTAATGTGCTCATTCTCAATATTTATTCTATACAGGTTTTTTTTTTAATCCCCAATTTAGACTATGTGATCTATTGCTTCCAAATTCTAAAGACTAATTTAATAACAAAAGCACAAACACACTGAGCAAATACTAATTTCCAAGTATTCTGAAAAGTCATGGCTCAGAACACAAACTAAAGAGAGGACATTGAATTATGTCAGAGTTATGACAGAGCAATAAAATATAAGCAACTCTCTAAAAACAAAGTAAAACAGTCTCAGAAACAAACAAAAACCAACTACAACAACAACAAAAGACTTGTCCTTAGTTGAGACTCTTGTAGCTTTATGTAAATGGTTAACCTAAAGCCTGCTATCTTCAATTAATTGACTTCTTAACAATTGTAAAATTATTTGACCACTTGCTCTTCTTCCCTGACCTAGAATAAGAGATATTTCTTATTCTAATAGTAAACCCTGTCAGCTAAATGGTAAATATTGCCCTAGAAACTCTCAATTTTCCTTTGGCTAATTCCCTCTTCCTGGACTCCTCTCCCTTTGCTGAAAGATATTACTTTTCTCTTCTAATTTCTTAAAAATGCGGCTGATTGGCTGATTACTCTAGGTGTCAAATGTGCACCTTGGGAAGTTAAAGGGGCCACCACTGAGCATGCTGATTTTGCATGTTAATGATTTTTTTTTCAGCTTGACTACTCAACTTATTTGACACAATCTCTAAAACCCATCAGTGTAACCAGCTTGTGGGAGAAATTCTTCAAGGGCTCCTTAAAAACACAGTCTGAGAAATCCCTTAACAGGCTCTTAATTTTTTTTTCAGGATATAGAACCCTTCATATTCTGGAAAAAGCCTATGGACTGTTTCTCAGAATAATCTTTTATATGCAAACAGAAAAATACAAAGAATATCACATATAAGTAAAAATAAATGTTTTTTTGCCATCAAAGTACATGTATCCCTGAAATCTGTCAACAGACCCAAATGACTTCCTGAACCAAAATTAGTAAATTTGGGAGTAAATCATTTTAATAATTCATACTTATATGACATTTTACATACATCTTTTTATTTTCTCCTCAAAGCCCTAAGAAATACATAGTATAGGTATTAAATGGTCTAGTTTTCAATGTGGAAATCAAGGCTCAGAGTAGTCAAAGAATTTATATAAGTATTTTCCCTGACAAGTAATGGAGATGAAATTCAAGGCCATGCCTGCAATCTCCCTTTTTAGTGGTCTGTCTGCTCTGTCCACTATGGCACATTATAGCTCAAATGCTTTGTAAATGTATGAGTATTTTCAAAAACATGAGTGCAGACTTGGGAAAATGCATCTATAAAGGCTCCATTCTTAAAGAATGAATTGATGCTTAAGAGGAAGGAGATGGGAAAACTTATAACCTTGATAATGAAAAAGGGATAAATAATGCTGAGGTGCTAGGCAGATGTTCTCCTCTAAGGAAAAACAATAAAATATTAATTCTAAGATAAAGGGCAGGGAGAATTTTACTTGTATTTCTACTGGGATTTTTACAGAGATGCTACAGGCAGAATCAGAAATGAACCACCTCCAAATAGACACAGAAGGGCAATTACTGATTCTAAGACAAAGGATATTGCCACTACTACCATCCTCACACCGCCCAGGGAAGTGAAGATAACTAAATAAATCTACAAGGGAAGCTAGGTATCACACCTTGGGCCTGGAGCCAGGTAGACATTTTTGTGAGTTCAAATCTGGCCTCCCTTCACTTTCTAGCTGGGTGTCTCTGAGCAAGTCATTTGGTCTTCTTTGCTTCTGTTTCTCATCTATGAAATGAACTACAGAAGGAAATGGCAAACCACTCCAGTATCTTTGCCAAATAGGGTCAGGAAGAAGCATGTGTGGCTGAAATGACTGAATAACCACAATAAAAATAACAAACAAAATCTGGCTTTTAAAATCTTTCCCAACCTGGCCATTCAGAACTCCTCACCTTATTACACCTTACTTCCCTTCTCCCTGCTCTATAATTCAATGATAATAGCTTCCTTACCATTTCTCATGTAAGGTACTTCATCTTCCAACTCCTGAGTGTTTTCCTTAATTGCTCCACATTTCTGGAACTCTCTCCACCTCTTTACCTCATAGCCTCCATGATTTCCTGCATATCTCAGTTGAAGTTCTATCTTCTATAAAAAGCCTTTCTCAGTTCTTAATCTCAATGTCTTCTTTACTCCTGTCCCAAATTTATTCCATATTTATCCTTGTTTGTATATAATTGTTTCCATGTTGTCTCCTTTCATACTATAATCTCTTTTGAGGCAGGGACTATCTTTGTTCTTTTATGTATGTCAGGACCTTAGAACAATTCCTAGAACATAATAGGCACTTAATAAATGCTAGGTGAATGACTAAGAAGCTTATTTTTTTTTTAGCAAGAATGGAAAGAAAGTCACACCCTACACCAAGATAAATTCAAAATGGGTGAACGACTTAAACATAAAGAAGGAAACCATAAGTAAATTGGGTAAACATAGAATAGTATACATGTCAGACCTTTGGGAGGGGAAAGGCTTTAAAAACAAGCAAGACATAGAAAAAATCACAAAATGTAAAATAAATAATTTTGACTACATCAAATTAAAAAGCTTTTGTACAAACAAAACCAATGTAACTAAAATCAGAAGGGAAACAACAAATTGGGAAAAAATCTTCATAGAAACCTCTGACAAAGGTTTAATTACTCAAATTTATAAAGAGCTAAATCAATTGTACAAAAAAACAAGCCATTCTCCAATTGATAAATGGGCAAGGGACATGGATAGGCAGTTCTCAGATAAAGAAATCAAAACTATTAATAAGCACATGAAGAAGTGTTCTAAATCTCTTATAATCAGAGAGATGCAAATCAAAACAACTCTGAGGTATCACCTTACACCAAGCAGACTGGCTAGCAGGATAGCAAAGGAAAGTAATGAATGCTGTAGGGGATGTGGCAAAGTAGGGACATTAATTCATTGCTGGTGGAGTTGTGAACTGATCCAACCATTCTGGAGGGCAATTTGGAACTATGCCCAAAGGGCGACAAAAGAATGTCTACCCTTTGATCCAGCCATAGCACTGCTGGGTCTGTACCCCAAAGAGACAATGGACAAAAAGACTTGTACAAAAATATTCATAGCTGCGCTCTTTGTGGTGGCCAAAAACTGGAAAACGAGGGGATGCCCATCAATTGGGGAATGGCTGAGCAAATTGTGGTATATGTTGGTGATGGAATACTATTGTGCTAAAAGGAATAATAAAGTGGAGGAATTCCATGGAGACTGGAACAACCTCCAGGAAGTGATGCAGAGCGAGAGGAGCAGAACCAGGAGAACATTGTACACAGAGACTAATACACTGTGGTATAATCGAATGTAATGGACTTCTCCATTGGTGGTGGTGTAATGTTCCAGAACAATCTGCAGGGATCTAGGAGAAAAAAACACCATTCATAAGCAAAGGATAAACTATGGGAGTGGAAACACCGAGGAAAAGCAACTGCCTGAATACAGCGGTTGAGGGGACATGACAGGAGAGACTCTAAAGGAAACTCTAATGCAAATATTGAAAACATAGAAATGGATTCGAATCAAGAACACATGTGACACCCAGTGTAATCACGCGTCGGCTATGGGGGGTGGGGGGAGGAAAAGAAAATGATCTATGTCTTTAATGAATAATGCTTGGAAATGATCAAATAAAATATTATTAAAAAAAAAAGAAAGTCAGATAAAGTCCTCTGAATATTAAGCTCTGCAAACATTTAGTGAAATACTTCAGTCATCTAAAAGCATGCACAGTAGGCCATCTATACTGTGTTGTTTCTAATGTGGAACCAGGGGATAGTGGCCAGTGATGAGAGTTATATTAGTAGCACCAATGGCAAACTCTCTGTTCTTTCTAAAGTGGAACGCTCTTTTAATTGTTAATTTCTGTCTTCATTAAGGGCTGTTATCTTACCAAGTCTGGCAAAGTGTGCTTTGACACCCAGTGAAGATGAAAGAGAATCCTAATGGATATACTTCTGCTCTCAGGCTAGGTTTCTTTATTTAGTAAATGAAAGGTTTTCTTTTGGAGATGTTAGTATATCAACAAAGAATTTCTCAATCAGAAATTGTGCTTTTATTTCCTCTTTTATTAGAAAAATTACTACTTGTTTTTAATTTTGTCCCTTTGATCTGCTTAGAAGTCTAAAGTAAATTCACCACAGGAATGAGAACACAAATGTCACTGCAGGTTTGATCACCTTTGATAATTATTAATGGATAGTCATCATGATGTATTCCTGAAAGGATCTATATTTGGAAGAAATCTTCAATATCATCTAATTCAATATATTCATTTTATAAATAAAGGATCTTAGAAAGATAGATAATTTTCCACCTTTGCAACCTCTATAGCAACTTTCTCTTTTTCTCTTCTGACACTGCAATCACCCTACTACAGACCCTTATCAAGCCATGCTTGGAAGATGGCTTGCTCATCAATCTCATTGTCTTATGATTCTCTCTGCTCCAGTTCATCTTTCACTCAGTAGCTAAATTGTTCTTCCTACGTGTAGTTCTGAACATATCACTCTTTAATGAAATATAGTCCAATGAATTCCTAGCATGGCATTTAAAGTTCTTCATAACCTTCTTTCATCCTACCTTTCCAGTTTTCTGACATCTTACTCTTTCAAACTCTAGAATCTGGTTACATTGGCCTCCTTTTTGTTCCATGCCTAAGAAACTCTCTCTTCTGAGTTTGCATATTTTCAGTCTGTTCTTCATGCCTGGAATTCTCTTTCTCTCTCTTTACCTGTCTTCTGCCCCTTCTGGCATGCTTCAAGACCAAAATAAAATTCTACCTTTTACAAAAATACTGTCCTGATTATTATTTTTGGTGTCCTTTTTCTGTTCATTACCTCTAATTTATCTTATGCATATCTTATTTGTACAGTTGTTTCCATGTTGTCTTACCCATTAAATTGAAAAACCCTGAGACCAGAGACTTGTTTTTGTCTAGTTATTTTATTTGTTTTTAAACATTCTTTTTTTATCCCCAATTCTTAGCTCAGTGTCAAATTCATAGCTAGTATTAATTAATGTTTGTTGAATAAATGACCAAAGAGGTTCAGACAAATTCAAAAAAGTCCCACAAATAATAAACAATATATTTGGAATTTGAAATCAGGTTCTGTGACATAAATCCAATGATCTTTCCTCTACATAATGCAATGAGAGAGAGAGAAAGACACAGAGAGAAAGAGACAGACAGAGGATAGATAGGTTTCTATCATTTTATATGAATATACATATATTATATTACATATACATTTATAGTACATTATATGCATGCATTTGTATACTGAGAAGCAGCTGAGGGGCACAGTCAATATAAGACTGAGATTAGAACCATGAAGTCCTGAGTTCAAATACATCCTCAAACATTTATTACTTTGTAACACTAAGCAAAACAATTAAATTCTGTGTCTCTTATTACCTCAACTGTAAAATAAGGATAATAATCACCTATCTTGGTTATTATATGAGTCAAACAAGAAAAGATTTATTAAGTACTTAGTATTGTACCTAATACATATCAAGCACTGAATTTTTGTTCTTTCCCCTGATATTGGGTATATTCATGTATGCATATATATCTATACATATATAATCTCATGTCTCTCTTTATATTTTTCCAATATACAGTTTCATCCTTGAATATGCCACACTCTCAATAATTGAAATAACAAGTCTTTATTCAACACATATGTTAGGCACTATGTTAAATGCACTCATAGGACTGCATAAGATATGGGCATAATTTATGTATATGTGCACACATGTACACAACACATGCATGTGCACATGTACGTATGTGTTTTTTTGTCATATAGTATAGTTCTGAATGCATGCATGTTGTATTCATAAACAAAGATACTACTTTAGAAGTAGAATTAGAATTGGTTTTACATGTATAGTAGGTATGTAATGTAGACGTGTATATATGTAAAATGTAATAATAATGATAACTACCTAAAAAATAACACATCTAGAAAGTGGTTAGTCATTACAAAGAGCTTTGCATGCATTATAGTAACTTGAATTTATTTACGGTTTTAAGGTTATAAAGTATCTTGTTAATAATCCTTTCATGTACTATGATAAAAGAATTATTTTTCCCTAATTTGCCGATAAGGGAAACTTAGACTCAGAAACATTAGGTAACTTTCCCTAAAGACCACAGAGTTCATAAAAGAAAGTGCCAGAATCCTAGTCTTGGGACTTCAAGTTAAATGAGGGTTCCATTCCATAACACTATCATCTACCTGTTCCTGACTATACTGAAATGATAAAGTTCATAATTCCTAAAAAAAAAAATAGAAAATGGGCTCATTTGAATATCTAATATGCATTTTTCCTGTGTAAAACCAGTCTCCATGCAATAAATTAGATGAGACTTGCAATGACAAAAACTGTATTAAGATTCTGGTTCACACCCAGAGGATTGATTTAGGGGAGACTTGGAGAATTAATGATCTAAAGTTGTTGTGCATATTAAGTAGGGGGTTATTGCATTCCAGTGAGCGATGGGCAAATTGGTTAGGAAAAATCAGAAACAAATTCAAACTCTTCCTTTTTTATTTTCCCCCTTTATATAAAGAAAGTGTTTCTGGAGAAACCAGGCTAAAAATTACCCCCACCTTGCTTTTTTTCTTAAGGGAATGTAAAAAGGCAGTTTTAATAATACTAAATAGACAATTAAAAAAGTAAAAGCAATATGTGAAACTAATGAATACATTTTTGCTACTATTTACAAAACACAAAACAACTAGTGTTACTGTCTCCAGAAAATAACTTATAGTAGTACATTGGACTTAGAGTCAGGATAGTCCTGAGTTCAAATGTGCCCTTAAATTCCAAAAAGCTATATGACCTTTGGCAAGTTACTTAATCTCTTTGCTTTGATTTCCTCAACTGTAACATTGGAATAATAATAGAATTTACCTCTCAGGGTTGTTATAAGAATCAAGTGATCCAGTAATAATACATAACATTTATACAGACCTTACTATGTCCTAGGCCCTGTGTAAGGGCATTACAAATATCTAATATGATCTTTGTAATAATGCTAAGTGGTAGGTACTATAATTATCTTTATTTTACAGTTGAGAAAACTGAGGTAAACAATGACTTAACAATAGTAATATAGCTCCTTTTTTTATAGGAAAATAAAAATAGGGATTATTATAGCAGCATATGCTGCTAGATGTTTCAATTGCATGGAAGAAAATGGCCCTCCCAAATTAAACTCATTTTCTTTACCTCATCACCATGCTGCTAAAAAACCTTGGCTGATATCACCTTCCTCAGCCACCTCTCCCCTTTAATTGGAGGGTTAGAGAATGGAATGTCATACTCTTTCCAATGCCTTTCTTTGAGAAAGGAAGAAACTCAACTCTCAGTTCACTCTAACTTCCATCTTTTGCTTTGATTTCTACTCCATGGAACAAAGCACTCCCTAAAGTACCCTCCCCATAATACTTTCATTTGTCCTTTTGTGTGTTGTCTCCCCACTTGTAACTATAAGCTCCTTGAGAGTAAGGGTTGTCTGTTTAAAAAAGTATACCCCTCTGTTTAACACAGTGCTTGGCATGTAGTAGGCACTTAATGAAAATGTTTATTGCATTCATTTGGGGATGCTAACGCAAAAATAGCCCCAATACTCAAGGAACTTATTGCCTATAAAGGAAGAAAATGTAAGTAGAAAGCTTCATAAAATAATTATGTAATCTTGAATTATCAACAATGAAATAAGACAAATAGATATTAGAAAATTTACTGGTTGGTGTTGACATTTTTGGATTTGGGAAGTTGTTGCTTACTTTTTTATTGTTGTTGTTAAGACTTCAAGGAGAGAGAAGCTTCCAGTTAAGTTGTAGTTGATTATTTGAATACAAAATTTGGGTTTAAGAAAGAGTCTTCCATTGTAGGCACCATGTAAAAATATCAAAACAGAAAACTCAGCCAAGTTCTTGAGTCTGTTCTCTTCTCTTCCCTTCAGAGACTTTAATAGGCTGTCACTAAAACATCCAATAATGTGGTGATTGTGACCAGATAAAGCCACAAGTTGAGATTGATGGTGGAGATATCTATATAATTCCTCTAGTTCTAAGACAGGATTGAGAACAACCATTATTAATTATCCCCATTTCTCCAAAAGCTTGACTCTTTGTCCTTCCTATGAGGGGGAAGGAGATAAATAGATACCAATTAGAGCTCTTAAGATCTTCCCAACTTTCACAAGTTCTAAGGTATCCTGGACACTTGTTGAAATATCTTCTGTTACCTAATTAGAAAAGCAAAATGAAAAAGAAAATCGATCTAGACCTAGGTTTAGCTAGCTGGAAAATGGACTTCCATGTTCTCTAGTCTTCTGGAAGCTATGTGGCAGAAGGAGCCAGTTGCCCCTTCAGCCCTCCTCCAAACCAGCTCAGGGTGGCAGGAGTAGGCAGTAGAAATAGGAGTTTACATGTGTGATTACATTTAAGTCTCTTGATTCCTGGTCATATCCAAACTGTTGTAGTATTTTTTTCCAATGAGGAAGACAATTAATAACTATTCATGTAGCACTTTAAGGTTTGTGAAGAGTTTTATACTTATTATCATATTTGAATTCTACAAGCCTCTATGAGATAGTTACTCTAGATGTTATTATCCCCATTATACAGATTAAGAAGCAGTCTCAGTTAAGAAACATGCTTCTCATCAAGCAGCTAGTATCAGAGGCAACATCTGATCTTAGGTCCCTTCTGACTCCCAGGCCAGCATTCTGTCCTCAAAGAGGTAGGAACTTATTAGTATCAAGCACATTTTAACGAGAGGTAAAACTTGTCAAAACATTCTCTAATAAAAATCCTCAAGTCATATCAGATAATTTAATATATCCAATGAGGAATAGTATGTCCTTGGCCTGACAATCTCTTGAGTTCCCTTTCTTTCCTTTTAAGAGGAGGAAATTAATATCTCTTGAGATCAACCAAAATGTGAAATGAGATATGTCTGAGAAGAAACCATTCATTCAGTGATATCCAAGAGATATTTCTTTCATTTTTGCTAATGAGATGCCAGTTGCACATTTTGTACTAGTAGTGCTGAGGATAGTGATACAAAACCTGTAGAGTATAATAATGATTATATTTTCCTTTGTTTTTCCTCATTTGCATAGACCTGAAGAATGTCTTACTTTGCTTTGTGATTACAGCCTATTAACTGAAGAATGTATTGCTAATATCTATTCTTCCCTGGAATCTTTTCATGAAACTCAGTTTCCAACAGAAAATCATTTTATACCTACTGCTGAGATTTTCCAAAACAGTTATGATGAAGTTTTTGATAATCACCCTTTTGTTGACTTTGTTCTATACTTCACAAGATGCTTTCTCTTTAGTTAAATTAATAATGTCTCTGAGGTAGAAAGGAAAGGTATAATTTATTTCCAATTACAAGTAATGGTAGTGAAGTCCAAGGAAGTAGTTGCATAGCAAATTAATGACTGAACTGAGATTACATTTTAAGTCCCTTGATTCCTGATCATAGCCAATCAGCTGTGAATTATTGTCATTTGCACTTTTACAACCTATCTCACATCTTTCATCTTCTCACTACTCCAACAGCTTCTACTCCAGTTTAGGTCATCAGTTCTCCTTTAGACAATAGCAACAACTTCCTAATTAGACTCACTATTTCTAGATATTCCCTTTTCCACTATAAGTCTTCTCTACAATCTGCAAAAATAAGCTTCCTAATTCTCAAATCTGATCACCCCCTATTTCACTCTCTAGCTCAAGAAAGTTCATTGATCCTCTATTGACTATAGGATAAAATACAAATTCTTCTGTTTGATATTTAAACCCTTTGCAATTTGGCACTAATCTAGTTTTCAGGTTAAGTTCACATTTCAGCACTTCACACACTAAATTTGCCAGACAAATTTGACATATTTCTATTTCTCTAAATTTGATATTCAATTCCTTATCTCTCTGATGTTACATAGGGCTTCCTTAGGAAGGAAAAGTGAACATCCTAATAATTGTAGTTATCCATAATTGGAATACTTGCTTCAGGAAATAGTGGGACTCTCATTACTGGACACCTTCAAGCAGAGATTTGATATCCACTTCTGGTATATATTATACAAAGAGTTTGGGGCTATAGGTTGACACAGAAGGTCACAAAGATCACATAATTTTGAAATAAATGAGATTATATAATTCTATGGAATTTAGTTTGGCTATATTAAGACTGAATTTATCAGATCATAGATTTTAGGCTTAAGGTCATTGAGTCTATTTTCTCTTTTCATTTTACAAATGAGGAATGAGAGACTCAGAGAGGTTATGACTTAGCAAAGATTAAACAAGTAAGAAGGGCTGAAAGGAAATCCAAACCTACATTCTGTGATCCAAATCCAATGTTGTTGTAACATGTTAGTAGAAAGTGTAGCTCTATAAGAAGTTGAAGATATGTCCACCAATCTCTGAAGAGAGATGAGAGGTAGTTATAGATCTGAAAGTTACTTGCAGAGAAAGAATAGCTAACATCATTAAAGTGTGATATTTTCAAATGAGAAAGTATAGAAAGAGAAGAGAAATAAAAGCATTACAAAAGTATAAGTAATTAGCAAAGAATGCAGAGGAAATAGAATGAGAGAGGAAGGAGAAAAATGAGCAAAATAGAGGTATTTCTGAAGTTACATGAAGGAATCTTGTCCTATAGGACTGATATCAAATAGTACAGAGGGATTAAGCATGTGGGTCATTCAATTTGGCGAATTGCAGTAGGTCAATAATACCTCACACATATTAGGAGTTTAATAAATGTTTATAGATTGATGGAGGGATGGTTACTATTGAACAAAGCTTCAGCTCAGAGTGACTAAATAGCATGAATTCTCAGTGTTCAGATTTTGCCATTTGTTCATAGTACAGCAGGTGGAAATGCAATTGCAGACATTAAGAGAGAGAATGATAACAAGTAAAAATAAAATAAAATAAAAATGAGAGATTTTTTCCTGATCCATTTTCATTTACCTTCAGTGGGTATTGGCATGCTGCTGTAAAATCCTATTTAATTTGCCATCAAAATAAAGATAAAGTTAGCATGTCTAAATGTTGAATTAAACAAATAGAAAATATTCATATTAATTTCACTTAAATTTATTTCTTTACTTTTTTATTGCTTTTTTTTGACATTCCTAAAAGAACAACCTGAGAGTTTTGATGTTATATCAACATATTAGATTATGGTATCTTTCTATTTCCCTCAACTTCATTCTTTTCCCCAATATCTTATTAAGTCTAACTATTATTCATATTAACAATTCATATCCTAAAGGTTTTCCCAAGGATGGGAAATTGGGTAGATAAGCATTGTTTAGCAATATCTTAAAAGCACAATAAAAATTTTCTAATATATAATTTCATCTGGACCAAATATGTTCAAGTAAAATTTTTTAAATGTATTGTATCATATATTTAGAACTGAAAGGGATCTTATAAGCAGGAAACAGGCCCAGAGAAGGGAACTGATCTAACTGGACTGGTTGTAAGTGGCTGCTACAGAATTCAAAACTAAATCTTATGCCTTTCAATCAAGTATTCTTTCCCCTCTGTCTTTCTACCTCAGTCATATTTTGGGATGAATTCATGTGATCCCAAATCTTCCCTATGAAAAAATGGGAAAATTCAGTCTATAAAATTCAAAACTTTCACATATTTTATAGCATCATTTTGGATAATTGTATACTTTCTCTCTGAGTGTTTTACAATTATATAGTGAGAGAAAGAGGAAACCATTTCCTCCTCTATTTGTGTCTACCATACAAATAAAATGACATTTGTAGAACAATGTATATGAAAATCCATTCTAAAATGCTGATTCTCTACAAACTTATAAAGGAAAATAACAGAAGGGAAAAAATTGGGTCAAGTTAAAGCTTCATCATTATATCTATGAGAAAAATGACTCAAAGGTAAGATATTGGAACTACCATCTAATTTATTACAAAGAAAGCTAGTAAGGCATACATAAGTGACAGTCTTAGAATCCTATTGACTTAGCATTAAAAAGAAAGATGGATGTAAAATAAAACAAAATTAATTCAGTGGCAGCTACCTTCCCCAAATTAGGAGATTTTGATTGTACAAGGACTGAAAAATATTTGTAAGAACAGGTTCATAATAACGAAGCGTAATCTCAGACCAACATATCCTAGGATCACTATGAGCTCGAACATTAGATTCTGAAAGAAGCAAAACAATATAATAGAGAACTTATTTTATTGCATAAAGATAATGCAAAGGCCTCTGAATAAAAATATGATCCAGGCATAGGGCTATTGTGGTGAATGGACCAATGGTAATAATGGACAAATGATGGAGGAATCATGACTATGAACAGGAATATACACTAAGAATCGGGAAGAAAAAAGGAAGGACTCCTCATTAAACCATTACACCTTTTAGAGTCATGGGTGATTAAAGACAAATAAACAACTTTGGCCATCTTTATAATTATTTTTTCTCTTTTCTATCATTTTTAGAATCTCAAAAAGGACAATTTTTGATTATTAAAAAATTATCATTTTCCAGAACTCTAGCAGCCATCAGGATATGATTTGCTTTAAGCAAAACACAATTCTAGTGTTCTCTAATATATATATATATATATATATATATATATATATATATGTATGTATATAATTCCTGTAAAATTGACTCATTTTTATTTCTAAATGTAACTACTAAGTTTGGGGGATTTAAATTTAATCATTAATCAAAGCATATAATAGGGAGCTTCAAGATTTCATATTAAAAATATCATTGTGGAGGCAGCTGGGTAGTTCAGTGGATGGAGAGCCAGGCCTAGAGACGGGAGGTCCTAGGTTCAAATCTGACCTCAGACACTTCTCAGCTGTGTGACCCTGGGCAAGTTATTTAACCCCCATTGCCTAGCCCTTACCACTCTTCAGCCTTGGAACCAATACACAGTATTGATCCCAAGACTGAAGGTAAGGGTTTAAAAAAAATTATAAAAAATCGATTTCTTTTGGAAGTTATTTTTAATATGTTTCTAAGTTCTAGTGACTCACTTATTTGACTCCATATTATTTTTCAGGAATCAAACAACATACTAAGTGAGCATGTACTGTATACAAAGTACAAAGGAAAGACAATATAGGGAGAGAGAGTTCTTTCCTTTAAATGATCCTTCTATGGGGCAGCTAGGTGGCTTAGTGGATTGAGAACCTATTTTAGAGAATGGAGGTCCGGAGTTAAAATCTGATGTCAGACATGTCCTAATTGTGTGACCCTGGGCAACTCACTTAAGCCCCTCTGCATAGACCTTATAGCTCTTCTGCCTTAGAATTAATATGTAGTATTGTTTCTAAGATAGAAGGTAAGAGTTTAAAAAATTAATTACATAAATAATCATCCTAGTTTCTTCCTCCTGCCTCACTGAAAACTTCTTCACCTTGACCAGGCTGTGATCCTCCATGTTGTGATTGCCCTTTTTCAGACCCACCTTTAATCATGTCCATGTCATCAGCCAAAGTTAAGAATGGTATATTTGGGCTGATCCATTTCTCTTACTTTATAGATAAGAAACATGAGACCAAAAGAGTTGAAGTGACTGAGCCAAGGACAGGAAGTAAATTATTAACTGGCATTAGGAACAAAATCTTCTCACTCCTAAATAAAGGCTCTTTCTTCATTTCATGCTGTTTGATACCTCTGAGTTTCTTACAAGTATTCTTGAGGTCATATATCCCAATTCCACTACTATCCCCCTTCTTTTTCTTCCTCCCTTCACATTACTATGGATAAAACATAGCACTGAAATATCTGTTACTATGAGGCTTACAATAAACTCTCATCATTTGAAATATAAAGGAGCAATAAACAAGGATACCATTTACTGCTGGGAAGTCTTGAACCTCATGCAATGTCTGGAGTTCTAGTTCGGTTAGTACGTATAAAGTACCTACTATGTGATGAACAATATTCTAAACCTTGAGGATATATATTGTCTGAAAGCCACTTTTCTTTCAATATCACACATGGCAGGGGGAGCACAGTTTCTGACCATGGTTAGAGGAAGCAGGAGAGGATGGATGGCTTGGGCCTGGATTAGCCATCTGTATGTGTAATTACAGGATAGAAAAAGATTTAATTTATTGGTTTAATCATGTTTTTGTGCTGCAGTGGAAAAAAAATCTCCAAAACAAAAGCTTAGCAATAATGGTCATAAAACAGTGTTAGTACTTGGTAATATTTTTTACCATCTTCCTGCCAGCTAATGCTTCCTCATTATTCAACTCGTGGGTCTGGGCAACATTTGGAATGTGAAATGTTATTATAGAAGAGCTTTCAAGAGAAAGTTGAACTGCTCTGCAGTCATGATACAGGACTTTCAATCTCATTACAACATATAAAAAAGAGACTTTTAACATTTGTCTGTGTCTAGAATTATATTTAAAGGGAAAGGGAAAAAAGTCCACGATAATGAAAACCAAGTGTAGCCAGTCCTAAACTTATGAATGGAATATGTTCAGAAATATCACTTGGCATCCATCATTGACAATTCTGAATACATTTTCTCATAGAAACAGTCTTGTACGCTATAGGTAGCAAAATTAAAAGAAAATATAATTGAATTTTAGTGTCAATAGTAATCTTGAGCCCCTCATTTCCACCTGAACTTCTTAACATATTTGATCATCAAAGCAATCTCCAAGCTCCAAATCAAAGTGTGTAACCTTATATTCTACTGGATGTTGGATGCCATATACCCTCTACACTAGAAGGTTAATCCAAATATAATTTGAAATGGACAAAAGAAGAAATTATGGAAGTATTCAAGAATACATGTCCACTAAAATATTGAAGGATTCAGAGATGTAGAGACATAGAGGAAGAGATGAAAATGGTTCATGTGAATTCACAAAGGCTAAAGACAGAATGTCAAGTTCAGAAAACATCCTCTATGAATTTTTTTCCAATATAAGCAATATGGTTTTTGTTTTACAACATAATGAGCAGGAAAATATGTGTTATATGATAATGCATGCATAACTTAAATCATATTACCAGCAATTTTGTTTGGGGGCAAGGGGTAGAAAAGAGGGAGAGAACGTGGATTACAAAATGTCAGAAAACTGATATTGAAATGTGTATCAACATGTAAGCAAAACTTAAAAGCTGTAAAAAAAAAGTTCAAATATCAGTTTTCCATGTTGGCTGGAATATAGGTTTTGTGAAGAGAAATAATTCAAATTAATACTGGAGAGATAGCCTAAAGACAGATTATAGAGGTCCTTAAAATGTCAGGTGCACAGAGGAAAAGCCAGAGGCAACTGACCCTTGCAGACCTCCTGGTTTCCTTCAATTGCCCTATAAAATACCATCTTTTACAGGAAGGCTTCATTAACACCTCTTGATTTAGGGGTCTTCCCTCTCTTCACTATTTCCAATTTATCCTGTCTATAGCTTGCTTGTTCATAATTGTTTGGATGTTTTCTCCTCCATTAGATTGTAAACTCTTCATATACCATCTTTGATCATACTTTGTGTCACCAGAGCTTACTACAATGGCTGCATATAAAGGGTACTTAATCCATATTTGTTCATTGTTCCAGTGTTAGATTCTCTCTGAATCCTACTATTTCACATTCTAACCAAGTAGCATAACTAAATTATTAGAAAGTAAAGTCCTGCTTCTCTCAGTTTAGTAGAGAAGTTGGTAAGAACTTAGAATTTATCTCACCCCCTTAGCTGCTGCCTTCCAATCACCACAACTTAGCTATGGTCCTGCAATAGTTGTCTCAGTTCCCATTCTTCTGTTTCCAAATTGAATCCTTTGGTGCCACTTTAAATTCCTTATAAACTGAAGCAGTAAACTCTCCCCCTGAAATTGTTGGGGTCCTGGTTCCTTTTTGTCCTTCCTTGATTCCTAATCCTAATTGAACAAAACAAAGAAAAACAAAAGGTTCGCTTCATTAAAATAATCAGGTGTTTGTGATGAGCAACAGGAACCTCAAACCTATTGCCCAGGGATCATGTCAAGGCTGCTTTCAGCTACAACACAACTCAGGCATATTACACAACTCTTTGTCCTTTTGTCCAAATGAATATATAAGTGGATTAGCAAGTCTTTGTTGAGAGAAACAAAGATTTGCATAGTAATTTTTTACATGGTAGCAATAAGAAGATCAGTGAATTTTAAAAATTAAGCAAATATGAAACTGGAGCTTGAAACATCCACAAAATGCCAAATAGACAGTTTTATGAGTCGCCTCATTATTTTAACTGGTTATTTTAATGTTTGCATAGACTTACTCTTTTGAATTAATATTAAAATAATGTCATTCTAACACAAAGATGAAACTATAAGATCTTCTTTGGAGGCAGCAGTAAAATGGATAGTGCAAAAGTCCTGATATCTGGAAAACATAGATTCAGATCCCTCATCTGATCCTTACTAGAAGTATAATCATGAGCAATTCATTTAAATGAGTCTTGGTTTCCTCTTCTACAAAATAGGAGTGTCAATAGCTACAATGGCTACCTCAAAAAAGTGTGATGATTCAAATAAATAATGTCTGAAAAACACTTTGCAAGCTTTAGAGCCCTTTAGGTCTTTTACTTGTACACTATACTACTTCTCTAGAAGGATCAAAGAAATAACCTATACAAAGCATTTTGTGAATCTTAAAGCTCTATCTATATAAATACTAGTTATTATTGCAGTGCTGGTTTCACATGATTATAGTCTCATGCAAAGCATTTCTTATTATTGATCTTTTCAACCTGTCTGGCCAAAATGAAGGTTATCTTTAGAAATCTTCCTCCTTGTAAAATTGCCCACTTTGTGTAGAAATTAAACCTATAACATTAAAAAACTGTAAAACCATTCTCTAATCAACTCTAATGCATATATAGAAATAAGGAATGCAGTTTTTGCAGTGTATTTTCAATCTAGTCATTGATAGTATCTTAATTCAGGAGTTCAAAAAGCAGTTGTTGTTTTTTTGATAATCATTGGTAAATATACCATTTTGTGATTTGAAAGGTATTTTACATGCTTAACACATTCACAATGTCCCTGTAAGGCTGGTGTTATTATTATTTCTATTTTACAGATGAGTAAACTGAGATAGTTAGACTTAAGTGAGTTGTTCAGGGCAATGCAGTAAATAAATGTATGAGTTAGAAGTCAATCTCAGGTTTTTCTGATTCTAAATCCAGAGCTATAATCACTGTGTTAGATTATTTAATTTATATAATACAATGCTTTTACAAAAACATTAGGGGGATCATGAGTTAAAATAATTACCTATTTTTTTAACTTTACTTAGCCAGTCAGGAATCTAGGCAAAATATAAATATATACAAAGCTAACCTAAAAGTCAATTTCTTTTTAAAAAAATAATAATATCAAAGGGTTTTGTTGCTATTGTTTTGTTTTAAAGTAACTATGGAAATAGCATTTTGTATATTAATAGAGCCTTTATTTAATTTTATTAAAATCTTTTTTTAATACAGAGAGTGAATATACTGCAGAGAAAACCCTTGCAAAAGTTAAGCATGACATCAGCTTTCATTTGGTGTTCCATTGCTCTACATGAGAAGGTTATCCATGGTGCTGGTTGTCTGATTTTTTTTTCTAAGCACCATTACCATCCTTTGGGAATGTTCAGTCATCCATCAAGCTAAAAGGCGAGGACAATACTAATGCAGCATATAAGGCTATAACAGTAAATACCTTGAAAAGGAAAAATGAGCCAGGGTCATGGTCAAATCAAGACAGATGGGTATGCTTAAATTGTAGACAACAAGTTTATTCATGCCTATCCCAAGCCTGCTAAGGATGAAATTTTAGCTGGAAAAGGCCCTTCCTTCATGTCTTCTGACTTAGTGATATACAGTTATGATGAAATATGACTTAAATGATCTAAACAGCAGTTTTATCACAGAAATTCAAACAGGCATCCCACTTAGAACTCTGCCCTTTCCAATGGATACAGGTTTATTCAGTATCAAAAAAGCTACATAAATGACAGGGTTTCAAATTATAAAGCGAGAATATATAGATGTTGTTAAACAGCATTTGTAAGCTTTGAAAGATTCTGAAGATTAGGCAAGTTACCATAGTTGTAGAATAGGACAAATACCTGTTTTCATACAGAGCAAGTGAAGGGAGGCTGAAAAATATAGGCCAGTGAACTTGACTAGGATTCCTAGAAATGTAAATATAGAATAGACTACTAAATAGGTAGGGCATATATAGAAATGAATCAGTGACTACAAATTGAAAACTTAGTATTTAAAAGAACAACTAATGTCAAGCAAACATTTCCTTTTTTTTTGGCCAGGATTACTATATTTGTAGATCAGGAGGATTCAGTTTGTAATTATCAATTATTTTATCTTTAATTAAATTTAATGTTCCAATAAGTAAATTGTAATAATAAATCATGAAATTAATTGGAAGCTTATGTATTAAATTAATACTTAAATTTTTAGTATTTGTAATTATTTTATCAATTAATTTTTGGCATAAGGAATATTTGATGAACAAATTTCTCCTACTATGAGGGTAGAATGACATTTGCTCCGCAATTTATAACTTTACAAAGTAACTCCAGAGTATTTAGAGATTTAGTGATTCATTCAAGTTCTGTAGTCAAATGCTTTCAGAAATAGGACTTGAACACAGCTCTTTCCGGATGATCATCCACCACAAAATATTGCTTTTCTATGTAAATACTTATATAGATATATTTTAAAGTTTATTTAAATACTAGGTACTCTCATGATTTTTGGAGAGAGAGAAAGTATATACTAAAATACTTAGATTGTTTCATATGGAATTTAATAATAGGATATAAAATTTAGTTACCAATAATTTAATCTCAGCTTAGGAGATCTCCCATGAAGTAAATCATTGGACATGTCACTTAACCTCTCTGGGTCTCAGTTTACTCATCTGTAAAGTAAAGAGGAGTGGTTTAACTTAATACTAAAATTTCTCCTGATTCCAAATTGGTACTTATATTTCATTTTTTTTTATCTTCCTCTTCAAAGAGCACAGTATTTCTAGATTTCTTGTTATTTGTAGGGAAAACTGTACCTCTGCATCACATCACAATATCTGAAGCAAAATTTGATGAATTAAGTGCTATCACCAAAACACTATATTGTATTTTGGCAAAAAAAAAAAGTATTAGAACTCTACCAAATTACCATGTCTATGCCTATCAGAGGCACTACACTGCTTCTGAGTAGTCCTTTTTTTAAAATCATTCACTATATGTAGAGTTGTATAATGTTCATATTTTTATTGAAGGAACATTACCAAATTCATGTTGACTGTAGTAGTTCCATATTCCTTAGTTGCGAGTTTTCCCTTCTCATTCATTACTAATTCCAAGCATCAGCCAATGTGCTCACAGAGACTGTGCTTATGCACATCATTGTTTGTAGAGTTGGATTTTTAACTGAATTTTACTATTGGAAAATATATAGTATAGGCAAATTTACCCTTTAAAGTGGCCCATCGATACTTGGCTCCTCTGTTTCCTCTCCTCACACCTGCTAACATGGGTCTTCCTAAGATATCAGACACTTAGTATCAGGAGTATCCATTTTTAAAAGTGGAAGAGGCTAATGGCTCTTATATATATTATAGCTTTATATGCTATAATACAGGTAAAAGTAAAGAAAACCAATTTTTAAAGCATCCCTAAATTCCCAGATCACAGACAATAGCTACTTTAATAATAAAGATTTATTCCTGTGTTCGAGAAGTGAAACCAATCTTACATATTATATATTTATATAAGATATAAGATATATTACATATGATTAACATAATATATATACATATTATAAAGATGCAAGGATAGATTGCTATATTTTGTATTTATAGCACTTAGGTTCCCCCATTTTCAACCCTTTCCACTACCTAAACAACTATTCCTTATAGCAGAGTATTTGAAAGAAAACAAAAAGCAATAAAAGAAAAATTATGAAAATGGATCAATTAATTATAAACATCAAATAATCTATGAAATATTCCAACTTGTCCTCTACCACCTTTTCACAGGAGTGGAGATAGATATCTTGGAAGAATTCTTTTTTACATTGATGAATGTATTGTATTGATTATATGTTTTCTGGTATCAGCAAACCTGGGCATAGAAAAAAAAATCTTCCAAAAAAATTTTAGACTGAATTACATCTCAATTAAGATTATGATAGCTACTTTTAATAATCAACAAATTACTTTGTAGGATTTTTATTTTTTTAGGAATTAATTTACTTCTAAGGGAAAATTTACATTAATCTTATCAGTCATGTCATTGTTCGTTTTGCTGAGTCCTTGTTTTCCTTCTCCTTTAGTTAAGACAAAACTCTGCCCTTCTTGCTAAAGCTATTGAAGTTATTTTAAATGATGGTGCTGAGGCAGCTACTCTTTGGCATGCTACAACCTGTTTTGTTAATGAATATTTTTAAGCTACTTTGAAGCCCTAACTATGAAAATATAATGGAAATGTGATTATTGTCGTTCTATTACTGCCAGATTTGCTAATGAGCCAATAGTCTTTATTTTTGTCTTGGACCAAATTTGGCAACTGTTTTCTAGCAACACAAAATAATGATTAACACTTAAGCTAAGCTTCTCAACATTATGTTATGGGATCAAGTTTATGCAGATTCATAATTGTTTCTTTTTAGTATTTGCAAAAAGGCCACATTTCAAATGTTCTTCCATTTTATTTTCTCATTACAGGCCCCACAAGTAGGCAAAATGAACATGGAAAAGTCTTAAAGGGAGAGAGAATAGAACATTTTATAAATGAGTGTACTAAATCTGCTCTAAATACTTTATACAATAACAGAGTCATAACCAGGATTGTTTTATAAACAGAGAAAATAACACAACCAAACCAGATGAAAGTGCACATTAGAGAGATAAAGAGTAGCTTAGTTTTTACCAATACTAAAATCTGTAAAAATTAAAACAGAAGAACTGGATAACATTTGACTATAATAGTGTATCAATAACATTTTGTAATAATCGATTAACCTTATTCCACAAAACTTTTCATTCTTTAATATATTTTCAAATATTTATGATTCCAGTGCTCTGGAAACTCTTATTTTAATATAGAGTCTTCATGAGATGCTATGGTGTAAAACAATATCAATGTTGCTATTCTATATGTTCTGGCACAAAATATCCTTTAGTCAGAGAAAGAATTTTGCTGTAGATGGACCATGTGGCTGTTTCAGTATATACTTTCTTTTCTTGAATGCCCTTATGCCATGTGTCCTTCAAAACCTGATAAAATGGTTTAACTGTTTTATTAAAACTTCTGTAATGCTAGCTGAAGTACCTTGCTTATAGTTTTCCAATAAATATTTGTGGATTTATTTTTAATTTTAGAGAAGTGGAAGCTAAAGGAAAGAAAATATCTCATTGAAGTGTTTTCATTGTTCAAATATCTATCTAGTTCTTCCAACTCCAAAGGCATTGCATATCTTCCTCAAGTACAAAAAAAACAACTGAAAACAAGTACTATTCTTTACATATATTATTGTGCTTTGTGAAACTTAAATTGTATAATCTCTGAAATTATAGGCAACTTTGTCAGTTCACTCTAGCCTATTCCATGGGCTTCTAGAATAATGTCTTGCTCTCCTGACATTTTGCCTCTTCTCCTTTCACCTCTAGTATCCTATTATTCACTGATACAAAGCTCTATTTTTATGATTTCCATCACATGGTCCTTCATTTTCCTAAATAACAGGAAAATCAGGTTCCCAACATTTTTTTCTTTGTAAATCAAGATACATCTTGTAATGAAATTAACACTCTCCACTGAGATAAAGTGAAGATTTTTACTGGCAACTGAATTCCATTAGAAAGTTGTTTCATCAAGAGAACAAGATATGAAAAAGAGCTTCATAACACTAAGAAGTGTGATATGATGAATAAAGAGCCAGTCTAGAAGTAAGAATATGGAATCAAATCCTTTCTAGGACATACACTGGCTTTGGGACCCCAAGAAAGTCATTTAATCTTTGCTGGCTGAGGATAAAAATCATGCCAACTTTAATGGAAAGATGGAGTCCCTCTACCTCCAAATTCCTAATATGAATGAAGTGACAGCTTCCATCTCTATATTATATACACTTGGAAAATAATGGAAATTCAATAGCATTATTATTTAATAGTTGATAACTTTTAAATAATTATAAAGGAGCCTAGCCTTATACTAGACCTTGAATAAAGGATTTGGAAATGTAGAAGAAAGGAATAAGGACATTAGAGAGACAGAATGATCAAATGGAGACCAAAAGAAATATGACATGATTAGACATTTTCAGTTGATTGATTTGAAAGAGATTTTCTAGGAAGAAATAGTATATGAAGTTTGAAAAGTACACTGGCATCAGATTATAGAAACTTTAAATTTAGGGTGAACATTTTTGATTATCCTATAAGCAACAGTGAGTAACCAGAAGTTACTGAAGAGGAAATTCTTATCATCAAGTACTATTTAGGGTAAATAATCTGTTAGTAAAGTATAAATTGAATCAGAGATAGAATAGACAAGTAGGAAGGAGAAAAGTTAGGAAACCTGAGGGAAAAGGTCTTAGAGAAAGAAGACAGGATAAAGACAGAGGAAACTCAGGGTTAATAACGCATTACCAGTACAGGTAATCATGAGACACTGAGCATAGATAAATTCAAAGACACTCTCATGTCTATATCTATATCTATCTATATCTATATCTATATCTATATCTATATCTATATCTATATCTATATCTATATCTATATCTATATCTATATCTATATCTATATCTATCTATACATATATGACCTTGATTGAATTGTTTAGAAAATGTTTCTAAGGGAGTGATTTATTTCTAAGGTGTGAGTGACTGTACATTAATTCTACTAATATGAATCATTTAAAGATTTTATTAAAATAGGAGCTCTCAATACTTTCTGGAAAGATTAATTCTATATGGCTTAATAAACTTAATTTGTGTAATAGTAATAATAACATTATTAAAACCTTAATTTGTGATATAATACTGTTAGAGAGCATCACCAAGTATTCAGCACATAGGAAGTCAGAATATCCAATATCCACTAAGTGATTTGCATATGACAGAAAAGAAATGGATCCTTTCCACTTTAATAAATTTAGAATCTCTTCCATAACATCATGGAGTACTCTTGATCTTCTGGAATAGCTGTTCATCAAACTCATTTCATTTTTCCCATGTACCTACTCACAGCTGACCAACTGTCTTAGAAGATAAGGTAATGTAGAAATTTACAGACTAAAGATTTGAGATTTGGGGAGAGAAATGCAATTAACTTACTATTAAAGAACAAATGTGATGAACTTCAAGTACAAAGGGCAACTTTAAAGAAAATCTTTTAATTTCATGGGTCATCAGGCTAGGAAGGAATTCTTCACAGCATAGGTAATTTTATTTGAAACATCAATGTCATTTTCAAAATAATAATAGCTCATTTATATAATGTAACAAGCTTTCCCTGTTAGGTTGTAATCTCCTTGAAAGCAGGGTTTCTGTAATGTCTTTGTATAAAGAATGAATTGCAGTGCCTTAAACATAGGATCATAAGATTTAGAATTGCAAATGCCCTTAGATTATGATATCTACCATTGGCCCTTACATAGATAAATAGATCAAGAGTTCAAAGTGACTTTAAAGGCCATTTGTCCCAATATGTTCATTTTATGTATGAGAACGCTGAACCTTAGTAAGTTTAAATAACTTGTCCAAGATCACAAGGTTGTAAAGGACAGAATGAGGATTAAAATTTATTTTCTGACTTCTAATCCAGAGCTCTTTTTCCTATAACATTCTTTGTCTCAAGTCTTTCATCTTTCCTTATTCCCTCTGAAAATTATGTTCTATTATACTAAGTTCTTTAATAGACTTTGTCACAGTACTTCCATCATCTTGCATTAAAGGAAACCTTGCTCTACACCAAGGACAGTGTACATGAGCTTCATACTGTTAGAAGGAAGCTAAAATAGGGACACTCCAAGATTCTCACTGCCACTTGGTGATCCTCTATCTCCTGTTCCCTACTCAATAACCTGTTTTCCTTTGAGGTTTTTATTCCACTATGTATCAACTTGTCTAGATCTTGGGTGCTTAGATAAACATATTTCACCTACTTTTAAAATTCACACATATATATTTATACAAATTCATATGTATGTACATATACATACTACCTTTCTTTAATTCCCCATCGTTCTTCCTCAGGGCAGTCAATATATTCCCAGTGTCCAAATCAATTTATGGAACATAGCAAGCAAAAGAACCTTCCAGAAATGTGACTTGTTTTAAAGTGTATAGCTGGTAAGAAACAACCTTGGTATCTAATCTCATGTCTCCTAACCTTAATTCCAAAGCTTTATAGGTATTTAATAATTTACAAATCATTTCACTCAAAAAACTTTATGAAGTAGGTATTAGCATCCCCATTCTATAAGTAAGACTGGCAGTTGGGTTTCGGTGTGACTGAACCAGCATCAAAAGCTTCTGGAGCAAAATTCAACTAAGAGGCTAGTAGAAATAATTAATAACTTTAGCAAAGTGACAGGGTACAAGAGAAACTTACATAAATCATTAACATTTTATATATTTCCAATAAAACTCAGCAGCAGGAGTTAGAAAGAGAAATTCCATTAAAATTCACTCTAGATAATAGAAAATATTTAGGAATCTATCTGCCAAGACAAACACAGAAATTATATGAACATAACTACAGAACACTTTTTATAATTTGAAACTAGATCTAAATAATTGGAAAAATATTAATTACTCCTGGATAGGATGAGTTAATATAATAAAAATGACAATCCTACCCAAACTAATTTACTTATTTAGTGCCATACCTATCAAACTACCAAAAAACTTTTTTTAAAGAATTAGAAAAAATATAACAAAGTTCATCTGGAAGAACAAAGGATCAAGAATATCAAAGAAAATAATTTTAAAAAATATGAAGGAGGGGGGCCTAGTAGTACCAGATCTTAAACTATACTATCAAGTAGTTGTCATCAAAAAAATATGGTACTGGCTAAGAGACAGAAGGGTGGATCAATGGAATAATCTAGCAGTAAAAGACCACAAGAATTCACTATTTGACAAAAATTGCTGGGAGAATTGGAAAACAGTATGGGGAAAATTAGGTTTAGATCAACATCTTATACCCTACACAGAGATAAATTCAAAATGGGTAAATGACAAATATAAAGCGGGAAATAATAAATTAGGCGAACATAGAATAGTATACCTGTCAGATCAGTGGGAAAGGAAGGAATTTACGACCAATCAAGAGATAGAGAACATTGCAAAAGGTAAAATAAATAACTTTGATTATGTCAAATTAAAAAGTTTGCATACAAACAAAACCAATAAAACCAAAATTAGAAGGAAAGCAACAAAGTGAGAGAACATTTTTATAGTAAAACTCTCTGACAAAGATTTAATTTCCCAAATATATAAGGAACAAAGTCAAATTTACAAAACAAAACAAAACAAAAAATCAAGCCATTCTCCAATTAAGGGACATGAATGGGCAGTCTTCACACAATGAAGTCAAAACTATCAATAAGCACATGGAAAAGTGTTCTAAATCCCTCCTGATTAGAGAAATATAAATTAAAATATTTCTGAGGTACTACTTTACACCTAGCAGACTGATCAATATGGCAACAACAAATGTTGGAGGGGATGTGGCAAAATTGGGACACTAATACACTGCTGGTGGAGTTGTGAATTAATCCAATCATTCTGGAGGACAATTTGAAACTATGCCCAAAGGACTTTAAAAGACTGTATAACCTTTGATGAAGTCATAGCACTGCTGGGTTTGTACCCCAAAGAGATAATAAGGAAAAAGACTTGTACAAACATATTATAGCTCTTTGTGGTGAAAAATTTGGAAAATGACGGGATGTCCTTCAATTGGGGAATGGCTGAACAAGTTGTGGTATCTGTTGGTGATGGAGTATTTTTGTACCGAAAGAAATGATGAACTGGAAGAATTCCATGTGAACTGGAAGGACGTCCAGGAATTGATGCAGAGCAAAAGGAGCAGAACTAGGAGAACATTGTACAGAGACTGATACATTGTGGCACAATTGAATACAATAGACTTCTCTACTAGAAGCAATACAACAATTTAGGACAATCCAGAGAAACTTATGAGAAAGAACACTTAAGAGAAATAACATTCAGAGGAAGAACTGTGGGAGTAGAAATACAGAAGAAAAACATATAATCAATCACATAGTTTGATAGGGATGTAATTAGGATTTTGATGTTAAAAGATGGCTCTACTACAAATATGAGTAACATAGAAATTGGTTTTGCACAATGATATAACCTAATGGAATTGCTTATCAGCTCTGGAAGGGGGTAAGAAAGTGTGCATGTGTGTGGGGAACCATGAATCATGGAACCATGGAAAAACATTCTAAATAAAAAAAGAAAAGAAAAAGAGCTTCTGGAGCTCTCAGCCAAACAGAGGGTGGGGATGGTGGGTTGGACAGAGGGGCAGTCAACTGCTCAGGAGGAGATTACCAGTGCTCTTTTCCTGGCTTTGAGTGCAAGACTCTTGTCAACTTGCCCAAATGTAGATCCAAGCCACTGTCCTGGCTCAGGGTCTCAGGGAAAGGAAAAGCATTAGCACACTCCAGAATTTGTGGACACAGGGAACCAGGGGACCCTAGTAACAATTTCAAAGAAGATAAGAGTATATATGGTTACTCACAGACTAGAGCACAGGCCAGGAAAGTTGGGCAGAGAAATCAATCTTATCCTATGGGAAAGTATCCAGGAAAGAGCACAGAGAAAGGCCCTGAGGCTAATAGAAAAGAGGGCAAATTGAGGGAGATGTTCGTCAGAAACTAAAGAGGGAAAAATAGGATGTACAGTAATACCCAATAATCATAAGGGTGTAAAAAAATTTTACAACAAATCTCTCTAAAAAAGGCCTCATTTCTCAAATACATAAAGAAATTAGGTGAATGTATAAGAACGCAAGTAATTTATAATTGATAATGGTTAATGGATTTAAGCAAGTAGCTTTCAAACAAATTGTAGCTATCTATAATTGTGCAGAAATATGGTCTAAATCACTATTAATTAGAGAAATGCAAATTAAAACTACTCTGAGGTACCATTCCATACCTATCGGACTGAGTATTATGACAGAAAAGGAAAATGATGAACTTTAGGGAATGTGGTAAAAATGAAACCCTAATACACTGTTGG